>NC_059134.1:50124512-50433202 GCF_020740605.2 Lemur catta
GGGATGAAGGTGGGAAAAGGGTGAGTGATCAGAAAATACCCATCAGGTACAATGCACACTGTTCGGGTGATGGTTACACTAAAAGCCCAGACTTCACCACTATACAATTCATCCATGTAACGAAAAACACTTGTACCCCCTAAATCTATCAAAATAAATAAAAATCCTTCCTCAACAGCTGAAAAGTTGTTTGACTTTGGAGAAGTCACTTAACCATGTAAGCAACAGTTTCCTCATCCATAAGACAAAGATAACACTACCTATTTCACAGGTTTGTAGGGAGGATTATCAAGGCAAACAATTCCATTCTCAGTCTTTTCCACATCAAGTGATGAGAACTCAATCTTTCCAACTTCACAGGCCAAAAGACTTACAATCATCCTTGACTCCTCTTTCTCTTAGATCTCACATTCAACCCATTGGTAGATGCTGTGAGCTTTCCATTCAGAATCATTTGATTCATCAGCTAGGAATGGCGATTGCTTCACCAGACCAATCGAAGGCTAGGCCAAAGTAACTCGATGTTTCCAAGAGGTGTGTGGCCCAACTTTTGAAAGAACCGCTAAGTGGAGAACTATTTGGTATTTTTCCGAAGCACTTTTCACCGTAATTGTCATAAGGTTGGTCTCTGCATCCTTAAGCATACCAGAGTCTTCACAGACGAAACAGGCTGAGGCCCAGTAATCTTGGCATTTCCAATACTTGGTCCTAGAGACTACCAAGAAAGTGTTCTTTTAAGTATTATTCCGTTGTGGTTTCAGCATTATTTTCAGGACCCCAGCAGGGTTCTCGCATTAGCATAAGAATCCTGCCTGGTAGTTGAGATTTCTGGGTGGGGTGTAAGTGCAGGGCTTCTGTCAGCCCTGCCTTTGATTTGTTTACCTCCAGAGTTGGAAAGTGCATATTTGCGTGAGATGGGAAAAGTGTGGATCGCGCTTCAGATTTCATCCTGACACTTTGAAATGACCAGTGTGTTGGTAATTATTTGCCATTTCCATGGCGTTTGGCACCGTAATAGTCATGAGGTCGGTCTCTGCATCCTGAAGCCTATGATGCTTTTTGCAGAGAAACCTCTGCTGAGGCCCAGGTAACTTGCTATTTCCCATAGCTGGCACAGGAGCCTTGGAAGATAGGATTGTTTTCAGTATTTTTTCACCATCCCTTCACCCCTGTTTCAAGAACGGGAGCCCTTTTCAACCGTTAGTGGAAGAATCCTTCTTTGGAGATGAGATCTTTTTCTGGGGTGGCAGGTGCAGGGCCTCTGTCAGTCCTGGGTTTGTTGGACTAGCGCCAGACATGAGAAGTGCGCCTTTGTGGGACAGGTGAATAGTGCGGATCCTGTTTCAGTCTAAAGACTGAAACAGGATCCGCACTTTTCACCGTTCCTTTCAGAATCATTTGATTCATCAGCTAGGAATGGCGATTGCTTCACCAGACCAATCGAAGGCTAGGCCAAAGTAACTCGATCTTTCCAAGAGGCGTGTGGCCCAACTTTTGAAAGAACGGCTAAGTGGAGAACTATTTGGTATTTTTCCGAAGCACTTTTCACCGTAATTGTCATAAGGTTGGTCTCTGCATCCTTAAGCATACCAGAGTCTTCACAGACGAAACAGGCTGAGGCCCAGTAATCTTGGCATTTCCAATACTTGGTCCTAGAGACTACCAAGAAAGTGTTCTTTTAAGTATTATTCCGTTGTGGTTTCAGCATTATTTTCAGGATCCCAGCAGGGTTGTCGCATTAGCATAAGAATCCTGCCTGGTAGTTGAGATTTCTGGGTGGGGTGTAAGTGCGGGGCTTCTGTCAGCCCTGCCTTTGATTTGTTTACCTCCAGAGTTGGAAAGTGCATATTTGCGTGAGATGGGAAAAGTGTGGATCGCGCTTCAGATTTCATCCTGACACTTTGAAATGACCAGGGTGTTGGTAATTATTTGCCATTTCCATGGCGTTTGGCACCGTAATAGTCATGAGGTCGGTCTCTGCATCCTGAAGTCTATGATGCTTCTTGCAGAGAAACCTCTGCTGAGGACCAGGTAACTTGCTATTTCCCATAGCTGGCACAGGAGCCTTGGAAGATAGGATTGTTTTCAGTATTTTTTCACCATCCTTTCACCTCTGTTTCAAGAACGGGAGCCCTTTTCAACCGTTAGTGGAAGAATCCTTCTTTGGAGATGAGATATTTTTCTGGGGTGGCAGGTGCAGGGCCTCTGTCAGTCCTGGGTTTGTTGGACTAGCGCCAGACATGAGAAGTGCGCTTTGTGGGACAGGTGAATAGTGCGGATCCTGTTTCAGTCTAAAGACTGAAACAGGATCCGCACTTTTCACCGTTCCTTTCAGAATCATTTGATTCATCATCTAGGAATGGCGATTGCTTCACCAGACCAATCGAAGGCTAGGCCAAACTAACTCGATCTTTCCAAGAGGTGTGTGGCCCAACTTTTGAAAGAACCGCTAAGTGGAGAACTATTTGGTATTTTTCCGAAGCACTTTTCACCGTGATTGTCATAAGGTTGGTCTCTGCATCCTTAAGCATACCAGAGTCTTCACAGACGAAACAGGCTGAGACCCAGTAATCTTGGCATTTCCAATACTTGGTCCTAGAGACTACCAAGAAAGTGTTCTTTTAAGTATTATTCCGTTGTGGTTTCAGCATTATTTTCAGGACCCCAGCAGGGTTCTCGCATTAGCATAAGAATCCTGCCTGGTAGTTGAGATTTCTGGGTGGGGTGTAAGGGCCGGGCTTCTGTCAGCCCTGCCTTTGATTTGTTTACCTCCAGAGTTGGAAAGTGCATATTTGCGTGAGATGGGAAAAGTGTGGATCCCGCTTCAGATTTCATCCTGACACTTTGAAATGACCAGTGTGTTGGTAATTATTTGCCATTTCCATGGCGTTTGGCACCGTAATAGTCATGAGGTCGGTCTCTGCATCCTGAAGCCTATGATGCTTTTTGCAGAGAAACCTCTGCTGAGGCCCAGGTAACTTGCTATTTCCCATAGCTGGCACAGGAGCCTTGGAAGATAGGATGGTTTTCAGTATTTTTTCACCATCCTTTCACCCCTGTTTCAAGAACGGGAGCCCTTTTCAACCGTTAGTGGAAGAATCCTTCTTTGGAGATGAGATCTTTTTCTGGGGTGGCAGGTGCAGGGCCTCTGTCAGTCCTGGGCTTGTTGGACTAGCGCCAGACATGAGAAGTGCGCCTTTGTGGGACAGGTGAATAGTGCGGATCGTGTTTCAGTCTAAAGACTGAAACAGGATCCGCACTTTTCACCGTTCCTTTCAGAATCATTTGATTCATCATCTAGGAATGGCGATTGCTTCACCAGACCAATCGAAGGCTAGGCCAAAGTAACTCGATCTTTCCAATAAGGTTGGTCTCTGCATCCTTAAGCATACCAGAGTCTTCACAGACGAAACAGGCTGAGGCCCAGTAATCTTGGCATTTCCAATACTTGGTCCTAGACACTACCAAGAAAGTGTTCTTTTAAGTATTATTTCGTTGTGGTTTCAGCATTATTTTCAAGACCCCAGCAGGGTTCTCGCATTAGCATAAGAATCCTGCCTGGTAGTTGAGATTTCTGGGTGGGGTGTAAGTGCAGGGCTTCTGTCAGCCCTGCCTTTGATTTGTTTACCTCCAGAGTTGGAAAGTGCATATTTGCCTGAGATGGGAAAAGTGTGGATCGTGCTTCAGATTTCATCCTGACACTTTGAAATGACCAGGGTGTTGGTAATTATTTGCCATTTCCATGTCGTTTGGCACCGTAATAGTCATGAGGTCGGTCTCTGCATCCTGAAGCCTATGATGCTTTTTGCAGAGAAACCTCTGCTGAGGCCCAGGTAACTTGCTATTTCCCATAGCTGGCACAGGAGCCTTGGAAGATCGGATAATTTTCAGTATTATTTCACCATCCTTTCACCACTGTTTCAAGAACGGGAGCCCTTTTCAACCGTTAGCGGAAGAATCCTTCTTTGGAGATGAGATATTTTTTGGGGTGGCAAGTGCAGGGCCTCTGTCAGTCCTGGGTTTGTTGGACTAGCGCCAGACATGAGAAGTGCGCCTTTGTGGGACAGGTGAATAGTGCGGATCGTGTTTCAGTCTAAAGACTGAAACAGGATCCGCACTTTTCACCGTTCCTTTCAGAATCATTTGATTCATCAGCTAGGAATGGCGATTGCTTCACCAGACCAATCGAAGGCTAGGCCAAACTAACTCGATCTTTCCAAGAGGTGTGTGGCCCAACTTTTGAAAGAACCGCTAAGTGGAGAACTATTTGGTATTTTTCCGAAGCACTTTTCACCGTAATTGTCATAAGGTTGGTCTCTGCATCCTTAAGCATACCAGAGTCTTCACAGACGAAACAGGCTGAGGCCCAGTAATCTTGGCATTTCCAATAGTTGGTCCTAGAGACTACCAAGAAAGTGTTCTTTTAAGTATTATTCCGTTGTGGTTTCAGCATTATTTTCAGGACCCCAGCAGGGTTCTCGCATTAGCATAAGAATCCCGCCTGGTAGTTGAGATTTCTGGGTGGGGTGTAAGTGCCGGGCTTCTGTCAGCCCTGCCTTTGATTTGTTTACCTCCAGAGTTGGAAAGTGCATATTTGCGTGAGATGGGAAAAGTGTGGATCGCGCTTCAGATTTCATCCTGACACTTTGAAATGACCAGTGTGTTGGTAATTATTTGCCATTTCCATGGCGTTTGGCACCGTAATAGTCATGAGGTCGGTCTCTGCATCCTGAAGCCTATGATGCTTCTTGCAGAGAAACCTCTGCTGAGGCCCAGGTAACTTGCTATTTCCCATAGCTGGCACAGGAGCCTTGGAAGATAGGATTGTTTTCAGTATTATTTCACCATCCTTTCACCACTGTTTCAAGAACGGGAGCCCTTTTCAACCGTTAGTGGAAGAATTCTTCTTTGGAGATGAGATATTTTTCTGGGGTGGCAAGTGCAGGGCCTCTGTCAGTCCTGGGTTTGTTGGACTAGCGCCAGACATGAGAAGTGTGCCTTTGTGGGACAGGTGAATAGTGCGGATCCTGTTTCAGTCTAAAGACTGAAACAGGATCCGCACTTTTCACTGTTGTTTCAGAATCATTTGATTCATCATCTAGGAATGGCGATTGCTTCACTAGACCAATCGAAGGCTAGTCTAAAGTAACTCGATGTTCCCAAGAGGTGTGTGGCCCAACTTTTGAAAGAACCGCTAAGTGGAGAACTATTTGGTATTTTTCCGAAGCACTTTTCACCGTGATTGCAATAAGGTTGGTCTCTGCATCCTTAAGCATACCAGAGTCTTCACAGAGGAAACAGGCTGAGGCCCAGTAATCTTGGCATTTCCAATACTTGGTCCTAGACACTACCAAGAAAGTGTTCTTTTAAGTATTATTTCGTTGTGGTTTCAGCATTATTTTCAAGACCCCAGCAGGGTTCTCGCATTAGCATAAGAATCCTGCCTGGTAGTTGAGATTTCTGGGTGGGGTGTAAGTGCCGGGCTTCTGTCAGCCCTGCCTTTGATTTGTTTACCTCCAGAGTTGGAAAGTGCATATTTGCCTGAGATGGGAAAAGTGTGGATCGTGCTTCAGATTTCATCCTGACACTTTGAAATGACCAGGGTGTTGGTAATTATTTGCCATTTCCATGTCGTTTGGCACCGTAATAGTCATGAGGTCGGTCTCTGCATCCTGAAGCCTATGATGCTTTTTGCAGAGAAACCTCTGCTGAGGCCCAGGTAACTTGCTATTTCCCATAGCTGGCACAGGAGCCTTGGAAGATCGGATAGTTTTCAGTATTATTTCACCATCCTTTCACCACTGTTTCAAGAACGGGAGCCCTTTTCAACCGTTAGCGGAAGAATCCTTCTTTGGAGATGAGATATTTTTTGGGGTGGCAAGTGCAGGGCCTCTGTCAGTCCTGGGTTTGTTGGACTAGCGCCAGACATGAGAAGTGCGCCTTTGTGGGACAGGTGAATAGTGCGGATCCTGTTTCAGTCTAAAGACTGAAACAGGATCCGCACTTTTCACCGTTCCTTTCAGAATCATTTGATTCATCAGCTAGGAATGGCGATTGCTTCACCAGACCAATCGAAGGCTAGGCCAAACTAACTCGATCTTTCCAAGAGGTGTGTGGCCCAACTTTTGAAAGAACCGCTAAGTGGAGAACTATTTGGTATTTTTCCGAAGCACTTTTCACCGTAATTGTCATAAGGTTGGTCTCTGCATCCTTAAGCATACCAGAGTCTTCACAGACGAAACAGGCTGAGGCCCAGTAATCTTGGCATTTCCAATAGTTGGTCCTAGAGACTACCAAGAAAGTGTTCTTTTAAGTATTATTCCGTTGTGGTTTCAGCATTATTTTCAGGACCCCAGCAGGGTTGTCGCATTAGCATAAGAATCCTGCCTGGTAGTTGAGATTTCTGGGTGGGGTGTAAGTGCGGGGCTTCTGTCAGCCCTGCCTTTGATTTGTTTACCTCCAGAGTTGGAAAGTGCATATTTGCGTGAGATGGGAAAAGTGTGGATCGCGCTTCAGATTTCATCCTGACACTTTGAAATGACCAGGGTGTTGGTAATTATTTGCCATTTCCATGGCGTTTGGCACCGTAATAGTCATGAGGTCGGTCTCTGCATCCTGAAGCCTATGATGCTTTTTGCAGAGAAACCTCTGCTGAGGCCCAGGTAACTTGCTATTTCCCATAGCTGGCACAGGAGCCTTGAAAGATAGGATTGTTTTCAGTATTATTTCACCATCCTTTCACCCCTGTTTCAAGAACGGGAGCACTTTTCAACCGTTAGTGGAAGAATCCTTCTTTGGAGATGAGATATTTTTCTGGGGTGGCAGGTGCAGGGCCTCTGTCAGTCCTGGGTTTGTTGGACTAGTGCCAGACATGAGAAATGCGCCTTTGTGGGACAGGTGAACAGTGCGTATCCTGTTTCAGTCTAAAGACTGAAACAGAATCCGCACTTTTCACCGTTCCTTTCAGAATCATTTGATTCATCAGCTAGGAATGGCGATTGCTTCACCAGACCAATCGAAGGCTAGGCCAAACTAACTCGATCTTTCCAAGAGGTGTGTGGCCCAACTTTTGAAAGAACCGCTAAGTGGAGAACTATTTGGTATTTTTCCGAAGCACTTTTCACCGTAATTGTCATAAGGTTGGTCTCTGCATCCTTAAGCATACCAGAGTCTTCACAGACGAAACAGGCTGAGGCCCAGTAATCTTGGCATTTCCAATAGTTGGTCCTAGAGACTACCAAGAAAGTGTTCTTTTAAGTATTATTCCGTTGTGGTTTCAGCATTATTTTCAGGACCCCAGCAGGGTTCTCGCATTAGCATAAGAATCCTGCCTGGTAGTTGAGATTTCTGGGTGGGGTGTAAGGGCCGGGCTTCTGTCAGCCCTGCCTTTGATTTGTTTACCTCCAGAGTTGGAAAGTGCATATTTGCGTGAGATGGGAAAAGTGTGGATCGCGCTTCAGATTTCATCCTGACATTTTGAAATGACCAGGGTGTTGGTAATTATTTGCCATTTCCATGGCGTTTGGCACCGTAATAGTCATGAGGTCGGTCTCTGCATCCTGAAGCCTATGATGCTTTTTGCAGAGAAATCTCTGCTGAGGCCCAGGTAACTTGCTATTTCCCATAGCTGGCACAGGAGCCTTGGAAGATAGGATAGTTTTCAGTATTATTTCACCATCCTTTCACCACTGTTTCAAGAACGGGAGCCCTTTTCAACCGTTAGTGGAAGAATCCTTCTTTGGAGATGAGATCTTTTTCTTGGGTGGCAGGTGCAGGGCCTCTGTCAGTCCTGGGTTTGTTGGACTAGCGCCAGACATGAGAAGTGCGCCTTTGTGGGACAGGTGAATAGTGCGGATCGTGTTTCAGTCTAAAGACTGAAACAGGATCCGCACTTTTCACCGTTCCTTTCAGAATCATTTGATTCATCAGCTAGGAATGGCGATTGCTTCACCAGACCAATCGAAGGCTAGGCCAAAGTAACTCGATCTTTCCAATAAGGTTGGACTCTGCATCCTTAAGCATACCAGAGTCTTCACAGACGAAACAGGCTGAGGGCCAGTAATCTTGGCATTTCCAATACTTGGTCCTAGACACTACCAAGAAAGTGTTCTTTTAAGTATTATTCCGTTGTGGTTTCAGCATTATTTTCAGGACCCCAGCAGGGTTCTCGCATTAGCATAAGAATCCTGCCTGGTAGTTGAGATTTCTTGGTGGGGTGTAAGTGCCCGGATTCTGTCAGCCCTGCCTTTGATTTGTTTACCTCCAGAGTTGGAAAGTGCATATTTGCGTGAGATGGGAAAAGTGTGGATCGCGCTTCAGATTTCATCCTGACACTTTGAAATGACCAGTGTGTTGGTAATTATTTGCCATTTCCATGGCGTTTGGCACCGTAATAGTCATGAGGTCGGTCTCTGCATCCTGAAGCCTATGATGCTTTTTGCAGAGAAACCTCTGCTGAGGCCCAGGTAACTTGCTATTTCCCATAGCTGGCACAGGAGCCTTGGAAGATAGGATTGTTTTCAGTATTTTTTCACCATCCTTTCACCCCTGTTTCAAAAACGGGAGCCCTTTTCAACCGTTAGTGGAAGAATCCTTCTTTGGAGATGAGATCTTTTTCTGGGGTGGCAGGTGCAGGGCCTCTGTCAGTCCTGGGTTTGTTGGACTAGCGCCAGACATGAGAAGTGCGCCTTTGTGGGACAGGTGAATAGTGCGGATCCTGTTTCAGTCTAAAGACTGAAACAGGATCCGCACTTTTCACCGTTCCTTTCAGAATCATTTGATTCATCAGCTAGGAACGGCGATTGCTTCACCAGAACAATCGAAGGCTAGGCCAAACTAACTCGATCTTTCCAAGAGGTATGTGGCCCAACTTTTGAAAGAACCGCTAAGTGAAGAACTATTTGGTATTTTTCCGAAGCACTTTTCACCGTGATTATCATAAGGTTGGTCTCTGCATCCTTAAGCATACCAGAGTCTTCACAGACAAAACAGGCTGAGGCCCAGTAATCTTGGCATTTCCAATACTTGGTCCTAGACACTACCAAGAAAGTGTTCTTTTAAGTATTATTCCGTTGTGGTTTCAGCATTATTTTCAGGACCCCAGCAGGGTTCTCGCATTAGCATAAGAATCCTGCCTGGTAGTTGAGATTTCTGGGTGGGGTGTAAGGGCCGGGATTCTGTCAGCCCTGCCTTTGATTTGTTTACCTCCAGAGTTGGAAAGTGCATATTTGCGTGAGATGGGAAAAGTGTGGATCGCGCTTCAGATTTCATCCTGACACTTTGAAATGACCAGTGTGTTGGTAATTATTTGCCATTTCCATGGCGTTTGGCACCGTAATAGTCATGAGGTCGGTCTCTGCATCCTGAAGCCTATGATGCTTTTTGCAGAGAAACCTCTGCTGAGGCCCAGGTAACTTGCTATTTCCCATAGCTGGCACAGGAGCCTTGGAAGATAGGATTGTTTTCAGTATTATTTCACCATCGTTTCACCACTGTTTCAAGAACGGGAGCCCTTTTCAACCGTTAGCGGAAGAATCCTTCTTTGGAGATGAGATATTTTTCTGGGGTGGCAAGTGCAGGGCCTCTGTCAGTCCTGGGTTTGTTGGACTAGCGCCAGACATGAGAAGTGCGCCTTTTTGGGACAGGTGAATAGTGCGGATCCTGTTTCAGTCTAAAGACTGAAACAGGATCCGCACTTTTCACCGTTCCTTTCAGAATCATTTGATTCATCAGCTAGGAATGGCGATTGCTTCACCAGACCAATCGAAGGCTAGGCCAAAGTAACTCCATCTTTCCAAGAGGTGTGTGGCCCAACTTTTGAAAGAACCGCTAAGTGGAGAACTATTTGGTATTTTTCCGAAGCACTTTTCACCGTGATTGTCATAAGGTTGGTCTCTGCATCCTTAAGCATACCAGAGTCTTCACAGACGAAACAGGCTGAGACCCAGTAATCTTGGCATTTCCAATACTTGGTCCTAGAGACTACCAAGAAAGTGTTATTTTAAGTATTATTCCGTTGTGGTTTCAGCATTATTTTCAGGACCCCAGCAGGGTTCTCGCATTAGCATAAGAATCCTGCCTGGTAGTTGAGATTTCTGGGTGGGGTGTAAGTGCAGGGCTTCTGTCAGCCCTGCCTTTGATTTGTTTACCTCCAGAGTTGGAAAGTGCATATTTGCGTGAGATGGGAAAAGTGTGGATCGCGCTTCAGATTTCATCCTGACACTTTGAAATGACCAGTGTGTTGGTAATTATTTGCCATTTCCATGGCGTTTGGCACCGTAATAGTCATGACGTCGGTCTCTGCATCCTGAAGCCTATGATGCTTTTTGCAGAGAACCCTCTGCTGAGGCCCAGGTAACTTGCTATTTCCCATAGCTGGCACAGGAGCCTTGGAAGATAGGATTGTTTTCAGTATTATTTCACCATCCTTTCACCACTGTTTCAAGAACGGGAGCCCTTTTCAACCGTTAGTGGAAGAATTCTTCTTTGGAGATGAGATATTTTTCTGGGGTGGCAAGTGCAGGGCCTCTGTCAGTCCTGGGTTTGTTGGACTAGCGCCAGACATGAGAAGTGTGCCTTTGTGGGACAGGGGAATAGTGCGGATCCTGTTTCAGTCTAAAGACTGAAACAGGATCCGCACTTTTCACTGTTGTTTCAGAATCATTTGATTCATCATCTAGGAATGGCGATTGCTTCACTAGACCAATCGAAGGCTAGTCTAAAGTAACTCGATGTTCCCAAGAGGTGTGTGGCCCAACTTTTGAAAGAACCGCTAAGTGGAGAACTATTTGGTATTTTTCCGAAGCACTTTTCACCGTAATTCTCATAAGGTTGGTCTCTGCATCCTTAAGCATACCAGAGTCTTCACAGAGGAAACAGGCTGAGGCCCAGTAATCTTGGCATTTCCAATACTTGGTCCTAGACACTACCAAGAAAGTGTTCTTTTAAGTATTATTCCGTTTTGGTTTCAGCATTGTTTTCAGGACCCCAGCAGGGTTCTCGCATTAGCATAAGAATCCTGCCTGGTAGTTGAGATTTCTGGGTGGGGTGTAAGTGCGGGGCTTCTGTCAGCCCTGCCTTTGATTTGTTTACCTCCAGAGTTGGAAAGTGCATATTTGCGTGAGATGGGAAAAGTGTGGATCCCGCTTCAGATTTCATCCTGACACTTTGAAATGACCAGTGTGTTGGTAATTATTTGCCATTTCCATGGCGTTTGGCACCGTAATAGTCATGAGGTCGGTCTCTGCATCCTGAAGCCTATGATGCTTTTTGCAGAGAACCCTCTGCTGAGGCCCAGGTAACTTGCTATTTCCCATAGCTGGCACAGGAGCCTTGGAAGATAGGATTGTTTTCAGTATTTTTTCACCATCCTTTCACCCCTGTTTCAAGAACGGGAGCCCTTTCCAACCGTTAGTGGAAGAATCCTTCTTTGGAGATGAGATCTTTTTCTGGGGTGGCAGGTGCAGGGCCTCTGTCAGTCCTGGGTTTGTTGGACTAGCGCCAGACATGAGAAGTGCGCCTTTGTGGGACAGGTGAATAGTGCGGATCCTGTTTCAGTCTAAAGACTGAAACAGGATCCGCACTTTTCACTGTTGTTTCAGAATCATTTGATTCATCATCTAGGAATGGCGATTGCTTCACCAGACCATTCGAAGGCTAGGCCAAACTAACTCGATCTTTCCAAGAGGTGTGTGGCCCAACTTTTGAAAGAACCGCTAAGTGGAGAACTATTTGGTATTTTTCCGAAGCACTTTTCACCGTAATTGTCATAAGGTTGGTCTCTGCATCCTTAAGCATACCAGAGTCTTCACAGAGGAAACAGGCTGAGGCCCAGTAATCTTGGCATTTCCAATAGTTGGTCCTAGAGACTACCAAGAAAGTGTTATTTTAAGTATTATTCCGTTGTGGTTTCAGCATTATTTTCAGGACCCCAGCAGGGTTCTCGCATTAGCATAAGAATCCTGCCTGGTAGTTGAGATTTCTGGGTGGGGTGTAAGTGCCGGGCTTCTGTCAGCCCTGCCTTTGATTTGTTTACCTCCAGAGTTGAAAGTGCATATTTGCCTGAGATGGGAAAAGTGTGGATCGCGCTTCAGATTTCATCCTGACACTTTGAAATGACCAGGGTGTTGGTAATTATTTGCCATTTCCATGGCGTTTGGCACCGTAATAGTCATGAGGTCGGTCTCTGCATCCTGAAGCCTATGATGCTTCTTGCAGAGAAACCTCTGCTGAGGCCCAGGTAACTTGCTATTTCCCATAGCTGGCACAGGAGCCTTGGAAGATCGGATAGTTTTCAGTATTATTTCACCATCGTTTCACCACTGTTTCAAGAACGGGAGCCCTTTTCAACCGTTAGCGGAAGAATCCTTCTTTGGAGATGAGATATTTTTTGGGGTGACAAGTGCAGGGCCTCTGTCAGTCCTGGGTTTGTTGGACTACCGCCAGACATGAGAAGTGCGCCTTTGTGGGACAGGTGAATAGTGCGGATCCTGTTTCAGTCTAAAGACTGAAACAGGATCCGCACTTTTCACCGTTCCTTTCAGAATCATTTGATTCATCAGCTAGGAATGGCGATTGCTTCACCAGACCAATCGAAGGCTAGGCCAAAGTAACTCCATGTTTCCAAGAGGTGTGTGGCCCAACTTTTGAAAGAACCGCTAAGTGGAGAACTATTTGGTAGTTTTCCGAAGCACTTTTCACCGTAATTGTCATAAGGTTGGTCTCTGCATCCTTAAGCATACCAGAGTCTTCACAGAGGAAACAGGCTGAGGCCCAGTAATCTTGGCATTTCCAATACTTGGTCCTAGACACTACCAAGAAAGTGTTCTTTTAAGTATTATTCCGTTGTGGTTTCAGCATTATTTTCAGGACCCCAGCAGGGTTCTCGCATTAGCATAAGAATCCTGCCTGGTAGTTGAGATTTCTGGGTGGGGTGTAAGTGCGGGGCTTCTGTCAGCCCTGCCTTTGATTTGTTTACCTCCACAGTTGGAAAGTGCATATTTGCGTGAGATGGGAAAAGTGTGGATCGCGCTTCAGATTTCATCCTGACACTTTGAAATGACCAGTGTGTTGGTAATTATTTGCCATTTCCATGGCGTTTGGCACCGTAATAGTCATGAGGTCGGTCTCTGCATCCTGAAGCCTATGATGCTTTTTGCAGAGAAACCTCTGCTGAGGCCCAGGTAACTTGCTATTTCCCATAGCTGGCACAGGAGCCTTGGAAGATAGGATTGTTTTCAGTATTATTTCACCATCCTTTCACCACTGTTTCAAGAACGGGAGCACTTTTCAACCGTTATCGGAAGAATCCTTCTTTGGAGATGAGATATTTTTTGGGGTGGCAAGTGCAGGGCCTCTGTCAGTCCTGGGTTTGTTGGACTACCGCCAGACATGAGAAGTGCGCCTTTGTGGGACAGGTGAATAGTGCGGATCCTGTTTCAGTCTAAAGACTGAAACAGGATCCGCACTTTTCACCGTTCCTTTCAGAATCCTTTGATTCATCAGCTAGCAATGGCGATTGCTTCACTAGACCAATCGAAGGCTAGTCCAAAGTAACTCGATGTTCCCAAGAGGTGTGTGGCCCAACTTTTGAAAGAACTGCTAAGTGGAGAACTATTTGGTATTTTTCCGAAGCACTTTTCACCGTAATTGTCATAAGGTTGGTCTCTGCATCCTTAAGCATACCAGAGTCTTCACAGACGAAACAGGCTGAGGCTCAGTAATCTTGGCATTTCCAATACTTGGTCCTAGAGACTACCAAGAAAGTGTTCTTTTAAGTATTATTCCGTTGTGGTTTCAGCATTATTTTCAGGACCCCAGCAGGGTTCTCGCATTAGCATAAGAATCCTGCCTGGTAGTTGAGATTTCTGGGTGGGGTGTAAGTGCAGGGCTTCTGTCAGCCCTGCCTTTGATTTGTTTACCTCCAGAGTTGGAAAGTGCATATTTGCCTGAGATGGGAAAAGTGTGGATCGCGCTTCAGATTTCATCCTGACACTTTGAAATGACCAGTGTGTTGGTAATTATTTGCCATTTCCATGGCGTTTGGCACCGTAATACTCATGAGGTCGGTCTCTGCATCCTGAAGCCTATGATGCTTTTTGCAGAGAAACCTCTGCTGAGGCCCAGGTAACTTGCTATTTCCCATAGCTGGCACAGCAGCCTTGGAAGATCGGATAGTTTTCAGTATTATTTCACCATCCTTTCACCACTGTTTCAAGAACGGGAGCCCTTTTCAACCGTTAGCGGAAGAATCCTTCTTTGGAGATGAGATATTTTTTGGGGTGGCAAGTGCAGGGCCTCTGTCAGTCCTGGGTTTGTTGGACTACCGCCAGACATGAGAAGTGCGCCTTTGTGGGACAGTTGAATAGTGCGGATCCTGTTTCAGTCTAAAGACTGAAACAGGATCCGCACTTTTCACCGTTCCTTTCAGAATCATTTGATTCATCAGCTAGGAATGGCGATTGCTTCACCAGACCAATCGAAGGCTAGGCCAAACTAACTCGATCTTTCCAAGAGGTGTGTGGCCGAACTTTGGAAAGAACCACTAAGTGGAGAACTATTTGGTATTTTTCCGAAGCACTTTTCACCGTATTTGTCATAAGGTTGGTCTCTGCATCCTTAAGCATACCAGAGTCTTCACAGACGAAACAGGCTGCGGCCCAGTAATCTTGGCATTTCCAATACTTGGTCCTAGACACTACCAAGAAAGTGTTCTTTTAAGTATTATTCCGTTGTGGTTTCAGCATTATTTTCAGGACCCCAGCAGGGTTCTCGCATTAGCATAAGAATCCTGCCTGGTAGTTGAGATTTCTGGGTGGGGTGTAAGTGCAGGGCTTCTGTCAGCCCTGCCTTTGATTTGTTTACCTGCAGAGTTGGAAAGTGCATATTTGCCTGAGATCGGAAAAGTGTGGATCGCGCTTCAGATTTCATCCTGACACTTTGAAATGACCAGTGTGTTGGTAATTATTTGCCATTTCCATGGCGTTTGGCACCGTAATAGTCATGAGGTCGGTCTCTGCATCCTGAAGCCTATGATGCTTTTTGCAGAGAAACCTCTGCTGAGGCCCAGGTAACTTGCTATTTCCCATAGCTGGCACAGGAGCCTTGGAAGATAGGATGGTTTTCAGTATTATTTCACCATTTTTTCACCCCTGTTTCAAGAACGGGAGCCCTTTTCAACCGTTAGTGGAAGAATCCTTCTTTGGAGATGAGATATTTTTCTGGGGTGGCAAGTGCAGGGCCTCTGTCAGTCCTGGGTTTGTTGGACTACCGCCAGACATGAGAAGTGCGCCTTTGTGGGACAGTTGAATAGTGCGGATCCTGTTTCAGTCTAAAGACTGAAACAGGATCCGCACTTTTCACCGTTCCTTTCAGAATCATTTGATTCATCAGCTAGGAATGGCGATTGCTTCACCAGACCAATCGAAGGCTAGGCCAAAGTAACTCGATCTTTCCAAGAGGTGTGTGGCCCAACTTTTGAAAGAACCGCTAAGTGGAGAACTATTTGGTATTTTTCCGAAGCACTTTTCACCGTGATTGTCATAAGGTTGGTCTCTGCATCCTTAAGCATACCAGAGTCTTCACAGACGAAACAGGCTGAGACCCAGTAATCTTGGCATTTCCAATACTTGGTCCTAGAGACTACCAAGAAAGTGTTATTTTAAGTATTATTCCGTTGTGGTTTCAGCATTATTTTCAGGACCCCAGCAGGGTTCTCGCATTAGCATAAGAATCCTGCCTGGTAGTTGAGATTTCTGGGTGGGGTGTAAGTGCAGGGCTTCTGTCAGCCCTGCCTTTGATTTGTTTACCTCCAGAGTTGGAAAGTGCATATTTGCGTGAGATGGGAAAAGTGTGGATCGCGCTTCAGATTTCATCCTGACACTTTGAAATGACCAGTGTGTTGGTAATTATTTGCCATTTCCATGGCGTTTGGCACCGTAATAGTCATGAGGTCGGTCTCTGCATCCTGAAGCCTATGATGCTTTTTGCAGAGAAACCTCTGCTGAGGCCCAGGTAACTTGCTATTTCCCATAGCTGGCACAGGAGCCTTGGAAGATAGGATTGTTTTCAGTATTATTTCACCATCCTTTCACCACTGTTTCAAGAACGGGAGCCCTTTTCAACCGTTAGTGGAAGAATTCTTCTTTGGAGATGAGATATTTTTCTGGGGTGGCAAGTGCAGGGCCTCTGTCAGTCCTGGGTTTGTTGGACTAGCGCCAGACATGAGAAGTGTGCCTTTGTGGGACAGGGGAATAGTGCGGATCCTGTTTCAGTCTAAAGACTGAAACAGGATCCGCACTTTTCACTGTTGTTTCAGAATCATTTGATTCATCATCTAGGAATGGCGATTGCTTCACTAGACCAATCGAAGGCTAGTCTAAAGTAACTCGATGTTCCCAAGAGGTGTGTGGCCCAACTTTTGAAAGAACCGCTAAGTGGAGAACTATTTGGTATTTTTCCGAAGCACTTTTCACCGTAATTCTCATAAGGTTGGTCTCTGCATCCTTAAGCATACCAGAGTCTTCACAGAGGAAACAGGCTGAGGCCCAGTAATCTTGGCATTTCCAATACTTGGTCCTAGACACTACCAAGAAAGTGTTCTTTTAAGTATTATTCCGTTGTGGTTTCAGCATTGTTTTCAGGACCCCAGCAGGGTTCTCGCATTAGCATAAGAATCCTGCCTGGTAGTTGAGATTTCTGGGTGGGGTGTAAGTGCGGGGCTTCTGTCAGCCCTGCCTTTGATTTGTTTACCTCCAGAGTTGGAAAGTGCATATTTGCGTGAGATGGGAAAAGTGTGGATCCCGCTTCAGATTTCATCCTGACACTTTGAAATGACCAGTGTGTTGGTAATTATTTGCCATTTCCATGGCGTTTGGCACCGTAATAGTCATGAGGTCGGTCTCTGCATCCTGAAGCCTATGATGCTTTTTGCAGAGAACCCTCTGCTGAGGCCCAGGTAACTTGCTATTTCCCATAGCTGGCACAGGAGCCTTGGAAGATAGGATTGTTTTCAGTATTTTTTCACCATCCTTTCACCCCTGTTTCAAGAACGGGAGCCCTTTCCAACCGTTAGTGGAAGAATCCTTCTTTGGAGATGAGATCTTTTTCTGGGGTGGCAGGTGCAGGGCCTCTGTCAGTCCTGGGTTTGTTGGACTAGCGCCAGACATGAGAAGTGCGCCTTTGTGGGACAGGTGAATAGTGCGGATCCTGTTTCAGTCTAAAGACTGAAACAGGATCCGCACTTTTCACCGTTCCTTTCAGAATCATTTGATTCATCAGCTAGGAATGGCGATTGCTTCACCAGACCATTCGAAGGCTAGGGCAAACTAACTCGATCTTTCCAAGAGGTGTGTGGCCCAACTTTTGAAAGAACCGCTAAGTGGAGAACTATTTGGTATTTTTCCGAAGCACTTTTCACCGTAATTGTCATAAGGTTGGTCTCTGCATCCTTAAGCATACCAGAGTCTTCACAGAGGAAACAGGCTGAGGCCCAGTAATCTTGGCATTTCCAATAGTTGGTCCTAGAGACTACCAAGAAAGTGTTATTTTAAGTATTATTCCGTTGTGGTTTCAGCATTATTTTCAGGACCCCAGCAGGGTTCTCGCATTAGCATAAGAATCCTGCCTGGTAGTTGAGATTTCTGGGTGGGGTGTAAGTGCCGGGCTTCTGTCAGCCCTGCCTTTGATTTGTTTACCTCCAGAGTTGAAAGTGCATATTTGCCTGAGATGGGAAAAGTGTGGATCGCGCTTCAGATTTCATCCTGACACTTTGAAATGACCAGGGTGTTGGTAATTATTTGCCATTTCCATGGCGTTTGGCACCGTAATAGTCATGAGGTCGGTCTCTGCATCCTGAAGCCTATGATGCTTCTTGCAGAGAAACCTCTGCTGAGGCCCAGGTAACTTGCTATTTCCCATAGCTGGCACAGGAGCCTTGGAAGATCGGATAGTTTTCAGTATTATTTCACCATCGTTTCACCACTGTTTCAAGAACGGGAGCCCTTTTCAACCGTTAGCGGAAGAATCCTTCTTTGGAGATGAGATATTTTTTGGGGTGACAAGTGCAGGGCCTCTGTCGGTCCTGGGTTTGTTGGACTACCGCCAGACATGAGAAGTGCGCCTTTGTGGGACAGGTGAATAGTGCGGATCCTGTTTCAGTCTAAAGACTGAAACAGGATCCGCACTTTTCACCGTTCCTTTCAGAATCATTTGATTCATCAGCTAGGAATGGCGATTGCTTCACCAGACCAATCGAAGGCTAGGCCAAAGTAACTCCATGTTTCCAAGAGGTGTGTGGCCCAACTTTTGAAAGAACCGCTAAGTGGAGAACTATTTGGTAGTTTTCCGAAGCACTTTTCACCGTAATTGTCATAAGGTTGGTCTCTGCATCCTTAAGCATACCAGAGTCTTCACAGAGGAAACAGGCTGAGGCCCAGTAATCTTGGCATTTCCAATACTTGGTCCTAGACACTACCAAGAAAGTGTTCTTTTAAGTATTATTCCGTTGTGGTTTCAGCATTATTTTCAGGACCCCAGCAGGGTTCTCGCATTAGCATAAGAATCCTGCCTGGTAGTTGAGATTTCTGGGTGGGGTGTAAGTGCGGGGCTTCTGTCAGCCCTGCCTTTGATTTGTTTACCTCCACAGTTGGAAAGTGCATATTTGCGTGAGATGGGAAAAGTGTGGATCGCGCTTCAGATTTCATCCTGACACTTTGAAATGACCAGTGTGTTGGTAATTATTTGCCATTTCCATGGCGTTTGGCACCGTAATAGTCATGAGGTCGGTCTCTGCATCCTGAAGCCTATGATGCTTTTTGCAGAGAAACCTCTGCTGAGGCCCAGGTAACTTGCTATTTCCCATAGCTGGCACAGGAGCCTTGGAAGATAGGATGGTTTTCAGTATTATTTCACCATTTTTTCACCACTGTTTCAAGAACGGGAGCCCTTTTCAACCGTTAGTGGAAGAATCCTTCTTTGGAGATGAGATATTTTTCTGGGGTGGCAAGTGCAGGGCCTCTGTCAGTCCTGGGTTTGTTGGACTAGCGCCAGACATGAGAAGTGCGCCTTTGTGGGACAGGTGAATCGTGCGGATCCTGTTTCAGTCTAAAGAGTGAAACAGGATCCGCACTTTTCACCGTTCCTTTCAGAATCATTTGATTCATCAGCTAGGAATGGCGATTGCTTCACCAGACCAATCGAAGGCTAGGCCAAAGTAACTCGATGTTTCCAAGAGGTGTGTGGCCCAACTTTTGAAAGAACCGCTAAGTGGAGAACTATTTGGTATTTTTCCGAAGCACTTTTCACCGTAATTGTCATAAGGTTGGTCTCTGCATCCTTAAGCATACCAGAGTCTTCACAGACGAAACAGGCTGAGGCCCAGTAATCTTGGCATTTCCAATAGTTGGTCCTAGAGACTACCAAGAAAGTGTTCTTTTAAGTATTATTCCGTTGTGGTTTCAGCATTATTTTCAGGACCCCAGCAGGGTTCTCGCATTAGCATAAGAATCCTGCCTGGTAGTTGAGATTTCTGGGTGGGGTGTAAGTGCAGGGCTTCTGTCAGCCCTGCCTTTGATTTGTTTACCTCCAGAGTTGGAAAGTGCATATTTGCCTGAGATGGGAAAAGTGTGGATCGCGCTTCAGATTTCATCCTGACACTTTGAAATGACCAGTGTGTTGGTAATTATTTGCCATTTCCATGGCGTTTGGCACCGTAATAGTCATGAGGTCGGTCTCTGCATTCTGAAGCCTATGATGCTTTTTGCAGAGAAACCTCTGCTGAGGCCCAGGTAACTTGCTATTTCCCATAGCTGGCACAGGAGCCTTGGAAGATAGGATTGTTTTCAGTATTATTTCACCATCCTTTCACCACTGTTTCAAGAACGGGAGCACTTTTCAACCGTTATCGGAAGAATCCTTCTTTGGAGATGAGATATTTTTTGGGGTGGCAAGTGCAGGGCCTCTGTCAGTCCTGGGTTTGTTGGACTACCGCCAGACATGAGAAGTGCGCCTTTGTGGGACAGGTGAATAGTGCGGATCCTGTTTCAGTCTAAAGACTGAAACAGGATCCGCACTTTTCACCGTTCCTTTCAGAATCCTTTGATTCATCAGCTAGCAATGGCGATTGCTTCACTAGACCAATCGAAGGCTAGTCCAAAGTAACTCGATGTTCCCAAGAGGTGTGTGGCCCAACTTTTGAAAGAACTGCTAAGTGGAGAACTATTTGGTATTTTTCCGAAGCACTTTTCACCGTAATTGTCATAAGGTTGGTCTCTGCATCCTTAAGCATACCAGAGTCTTCACAGACGAAACAGGCTGAGGCTCAGTAATCTTGGCATTTCCAATACTTGGTCCTAGAGACTACCAAGAAAGTGTTCTTTTAAGTATTATTCCGTTGTGGTTTCAGCATTATTTTCAGGACCCCAGCAGGGTTGTCGCATTAGCATAAGAATCCTGCCTGGTAGTTGAGATTTCTGGGTGGGGTGTAAGTGCAGGGCTTCTGTCAGCCCTGCCTTTGATTTGTTTACCTCCAGAGTTGGAAAGTGCATATTTGCCTGAGATGGGAAAAGTGTGGATCGCGCTTCAGATTTCATCCTGACACTTTGAAATGACCAGTGTGTTGGTAATTATTTGCCATTTCCATGGCGTTTGGCACCGTAATACTCATGAGGTCGGTCTCTGCATCCTGAAGCCTATGATGCTTTTTGCAGAGAAACCTCTGCTGAGGCCCAGGTAACTTGCTATTTCCCATAGCTGGCACAGGAGCCTTGGAAGATCGGATAGTTTTCAGTATTATTTCACCATCCTTTCACCACTGTTTCAAGAACGGGAGCCCTTTTCAACCGTTAGCGGAAGAATCCTTCTTTGGAGATGAGATATTTTTTGGGGTGGCAAGTGCAGGGCCTCTGTCAGTCCTGGGTTTGTTGGACTACCGCCAGACATGAGAAGTGCGCCTTTGTGGGACAGTTGAATAGTGCGGATCCTGTTTCAGTCTAAAGACTGAAACAGGATCCGCACTTTTCACCGTTCCTTTCAGAATCATTTGATTCATCAGCTAGGAATGGCGATTGCTTCACCAGACCAATCGAAGGCTAGGCCAAACTAACTCGATCTTTCCAAGAGGTGTGTGGCCGAACTTTGGAAAGAACCACTAAGTGGAGAACTATTTGGTATTTTTCCGAAGCACTTTTCACCGTATTTGTCATAAGGTTGGTCTCTGCATCCTTAAGCATACCAGAGTCTTCACAGACGAAACAGGCTGCGGCCCAGTAATCTTGGCATTTCCAATACTTGGTCCTAGACACTACCAAGAAAGTGTTCTTTTAAGTATTATTCCGTTGTGGTTTCAGCATTATTTTCAGGACCCCAGCAGGGTTCTCGCATTAGCATAAGAATCCTGCCTGGTAGTTGAGATTTCTGGGTGGGGTGTAAGTGCAGGGCTTCTGTCAGCCCTGCCTTTGATTTGTTTACCTGCAGAGTTGGAAAGTGCATATTTGCCTGAGATCGGAAAAGTGTGGATCGCGCTTCAGATTTCATCCTGACACTTTGAAATGACCAGTGTGTTGGTAATTATTTGCCATTTCCATGGCGTTTGGCACCGTAATAGTCATGAGGTCGGTCTCTGCATCCTGAAGCCTATGATGCTTTTTGCAGAGAAACCTCTGCTGAGGCCCAGGTAACTTGCTATTTCCCATAGCTGGCACAGGAGCCTTGGAAGATAGGATGGTTTTCAGTATTATTTCACCATTTTTTCACCCCTGTTTCAAGAACGGGAGCCCTTTTCAACCGTTAGTGGAAGAATCCTTCTTTGGAGATGAGATCTTTTTCTGGGGTGGCAGGTGCAGGGCCTCTGTCAGTCCTGGGTTTGTTGGACTAGCGCCAGACATGAGAAGTGCGCCTTTGTGGGACAGGTGAATAGTGCGGATCGTGTTTCAGTCTAAAGACTGAAACAGGATCCGCACTTTTCACCGTTCCTTTCAGAATCATTTGATTCATCAGCTAGGAATGGCGATTGCTTCACCAGACCAATCGAAGGCTAGGCCAAAGTAACTCGATCTTTCCAAGAGGTGTGTGGCCCAACTTTTGAAAGAACCGCTAAGTGGAGAACTATTTGGTATTTTTCCGAAGCACTTTTCACCGTGATTGTCATAAGGTTGGTCTCTGCATCCTTAAGCATACCAGAGTCTTCACAGACGAAACAGGCTGAGACCCAGTAATCTTGGCATTTCCAATACTTGGTCCTAGAGACTACCAAGAAAGTGTTATTTTAAGTATTATTCCGTTGTGGTTTCAGCATTATTTTCAGGACCCCAGCAGGGTTCTCGCATTAGCATAAGAATCCTGCCTGGTAGTTGAGATTTCTGGGTGGGGTGTAAGTGCAGGGCTTCTGTCAGCCCTGCCTTTGATTTGTTTACCTCCAGAGTTGGAAAGTGCATATTTGCGTGAGATGGGAAAAGTGTGGATCGCGCTTCAGATTTCATCCTGACACTTTGAAATGACCAGTGTGTTGGTAATTATTTGCCATTTCCATGGCGTTTGGCACCGTAATAGTCATGAGGTCGGTCTCTGCATCCTGAAGCCTATGATGCTTTTTGCAGAGAAACCTCTGCTGAGGCCCAGGTAACTTGCTATTTCCCATAGCTGGCACAGGAGCCTTGGAAGATAGGATTGTTTTCAGTATTATTTCACCATCCTTTCACCACTGTTTCAAGAACGGGAGCCCTTTTCAACCGTTAGTGGAAGAATTCTTCTTTGGAGATGAGATATTTTTCTGGGGTGGCAAGTGCAGGGCCTCTGTCAGTCCTGGGTTTGTTGGACTAGCGCCAGACATGAGAAGTGTGCCTTTGTGGGACAGGGGAATAGTGCGGATCCTGTTTCAGTCTAAAGACTGAAACAGGATCCGCACTTTTCACTGTTGTTTCAGAATCATTTGATTCATCATCTAGGAATGGCGATTGCTTCACTAGACCAATCGAAGGCTAGTCTAAAGTAACTCGATGTTCCCAAGAGGTGTGTGGCCCAACTTTTGAAAGAACCGCTAAGTGGAGAACTATTTGGTATTTTTCCGAAGCACTTTTCACCGTAATTCTCATAAGGTTGGTCTCTGCATCCTTAAGCATACCAGAGTCTTCACAGAGGAAACAGGCTGAGGCCCAGTAATCTTGGCATTTCCAATACTTGGTCCTAGACACTACCAAGAAAGTGTTCTTTTAAGTATTATTCCGTTGTGGTTTCAGCATTGTTTTCAGGACCCCAGCAGGGTTCTCGCATTAGCATAAGAATCCTGCCTGGTAGTTGAGATTTCTGGGTGGGGTGTAAGTGCGGGGCTTCTGTCAGCCCTGCCTTTGATTTGTTTACCTCCAGAGTTGGAAAGTGCATATTTGCGTGAGATGGGAAAAGTGTGGATCCCGCTTCAGATTTCATCCTGACACTTTGAAATGACCAGTGTGTTGGTAATTATTTGCCATTTCCATGGCGTTTGGCACCGTAATAGTCATGAGGTCGGTCTCTGCATCCTGAAGCCTATGATGCTTTTTGCAGAGAACCCTCTGCTGAGGCCCAGGTAACTTGCTATTTCCCATAGCTGGCACAGGAGCCTTGGAAGATAGGATTGTTTTCAGTATTTTTTCACCATCCTTTCACCCCTGTTTCAAGAACGGGAGCCCTTTCCAACCGTTAGTGGAAGAATCCTTCTTTGGAGATGAGATCTTTTTCTGGGGTGGCAGGTGCAGGGCCTCTGTCAGTCCTGGGTTTGTTGGACTAGCGCCAGACATGAGAAGTGCGCCTTTGTGGGACAGGTGAATAGTGCGGATCCTGTTTCAGTCTAAAGACTGAAACAGGATCCGCACTTTTCACCGTTCCTTTCAGAATCATTTGATTCATCAGCTAGGAATGGCGATTGCTTCACCAGACCATTCGAAGGCTAGGCCAAACTAACTCGATCTTTCCAAGAGGTGTGTGGCCCAACTTTTGAAAGAACCGCTAAGTGGAGAACTATTTGGTATTTTTCCGAAGCACTTTTCACCGTAATTGTCATAAGGTTGGTCTCTGCATCCTTAAGCATACCAGAGTCTTCACAGAGGAAACAGGCTGAGGCCCAGTAATCTTGGCATTTCCAATAGTTGGTCCTAGAGACTACCAAGAAAGTGTTATTTTAAGTATTATTCCGTTGTGGTTTCAGCATTATTTTCAGGACCCCAGCAGGGTTCTCGCATTAGCATAAGAATCCTGCCTGGTAGTTGAGATTTCTGGGTGGGGTGTAAGTGCCGGGCTTCTGTCAGCCCTGCCTTTGATTTGTTTACCTCCAGAGTTGGAAAGTGCATATTTGCCTGAGATGGGAAAAGTGTGGATCGCGCTTCAGATTTCATCCTGACACTTTGAAATGACCAGGGTGTTGGTAATTATTTGCCATTTCCATGGCGTTTGGCACCGTAATAGTCATGAGGTCGGTCTCTGCATCCTGAAGCCTATGATGCTTCTTGCAGAGAAACCTCTGCTGAGGCCCAGGTAACTTGCTATTTCCCATAGCTGGCACAGGAGCCTTGGAAGATCGGATAGTTTTCAGTATTATTTCACCATCGTTTCACCACTGTTTCAAGAACGGGAGCCCTTTTCAACCGTTAGCGGAAGAATCCTTCTTTGGAGATGAGATATTTTTTGGGGTGACAAGTGCAGGGCCTCTGTCAGTCCTGGGTTTGTTGGACTACCGCCAGACATGAGAAGTGCGCCTTTGTGGGACAGGTGAATAGTGCGGATCCTGTTTCAGTCTAAAGACTGAAACAGGATCCGCACTTTTCACCGTTCCTTTCAGAATCATTTGATTCATCAGCTAGGAATGGCGATTGCTTCACCAGACCAATCGAAGGCTAGGCCAAAGTAACTCCATGTTTCCAAGAGGTGTGTGGCCCAACTTTTGAAAGAACCGGTAAGTGGAGAACTATTTGGTATTTTTCCGAAGCACTTTTCACCGTAATTGTCATAAGGTTGGTCTCTGCATCCTTAAGCATACCAGAGTCTTCACAGAGGAAACAGGCTGAGGCCCAGTAATCTTGGCATTTCCAATACTTGGTCCTAGACACTACCAAGAAAGTGTTCTTTTAAGTATTATTCCGTTGTGGTTTCAGCATTATTTTCAGGACCCCAGCAGGGTTCTCGCATTAGCATAAGAATCCTGCCTGGTAGTTGAGATTTCTGGGTGGGGTGTAAGTGCGGGGCTTCTGTCAGCCCTGCCTTTGATTTGTTTACCTCCACAGTTGGAAAGTGCATATTTGCGTGAGATGGGAAAAGTGTGGATCGCGCTTCAGATTTCATCCTGACACTTTGAAATGACCAGTGTGTTGGTAATTATTTGCCATTTCCATGGCGTTTGGCACCGTAATAGTCATGAGGTCGGTCTCTGCATCCTGAAGCCTATGATGCTTTTTGCAGAGAAACCTCTGCTGAGGCCCAGGTAACTTGCTATTTCCCATAGCTGGCACAGGAGCCTTGGAAGATAGGATGGTTTTCAGTATTATTTCACCATTTTTTCACCACTGTTTCAAGAACGGGAGCCCTTTTCAACCGTTAGTGGAAGAATCCTTCTTTGGAGATGAGATATTTTTCTGGGGTGGCAAGTGCAGGGCCTCTGTCAGTCCTGGGTTTGTTGGACTAGCGCCAGACATGAGAAGTGCGCCTTTGTGGGACAGGTGAATCGTGCGGATCCTGTTTCAGTCTAAAGAGTGAAACAGGATCCGCACTTTTCACCGTTCCTTTCAGAATCATTTGATTCATCAGCTAGGAATGGCGATTGCTTCACCAGACCAATCGAAGGCTAGTCCAAAGTAACTCGATGTTCCCAAGAGGTGTGTGGCCCAACTTTTGAAAGAACTGCTAAGTGGAGAACTATTTGGTATTTTTCCGAAGCACTTTTCACCGTAATTGTCATAAGGTTGGTCTCTGCATCCTTAAGCATACCAGAGTCTTCACAGACGAAACAGGCTGAGGCCCAGTAATCTTGGCATTTCCAATACTTGGTCCTAGAGACTACCAAGAAAGTGTTCTTTTAAGTATTATTCCGTTGTGGTTTCAGCATTATTTTCAGGACCCCAGCAGGGTTCTCGCATTAGCATAAGAATCCTGCCTGGTAGTTGAGATTTCTGGGTGGGGTGTAAGTGCAGGGCTTCTGTCAGCCCTGCCTTTGATTTGTTTACCTCCAGAGTTGGAAAGTGCATATTTGCCTGAGATGGGAAAAGTGTGGATCGCGCTTCAGATTTCATCCTGACACTTTGAAATGACCAGTGTGTTGGTAATTATTTGCCATTTCCATGGCGTTTGGCACCGTAATAGTCATGAGGTCGGTCTCTGCATCCTGAAGCCTATGATGCTTTTTGCAGAGAAACCTCTGCTGAGGCCCAGGTAACTTGCTATTTCCCATAGCTGGCACAGGAGCCTTGGAAGATCGGATAGTTTTCAGTATTATTTCACCATCCTTTCACCACTGTTTCAAGAACGGGAGCCCTTTTCAACCGTTAGCGGAAGAATCCTTCTTTGGTGATGAGATATTTTTTGGGGTGGCAAGTGCAGGGCCTCTGTCAGTCCTGGGTTTGTTGGACTACCGCCAGACATGAGAAGTGCGCCTTTGTGGGACAGTTGAATAGTGCGGATCCTGTTTCAGTCTAAAGACTGAAACAGGATCCGCACTTTTCACCGTTCCTTTCAGAATCATTTGATTCATCAGCTAGGAATGGCGATTGCTTCACCAGACCAATCGAAGGCTAGGCCAAACTAACTCGATCTTTCCAAGAGGTGTGTGGCCGAACTTTGGAAAGAACCACTAAGTGGAGAACTATTTGGTATTTTTCCGAAGCACTTTTCACCGTATTTGTCATAAGGTTGGTCTCTGCATCCTTAAGCATACCAGAGTCTTCACAGACGAAACAGGCTGCGGCCCAGTAATCTTGGCATTTCCAATACTTGGTCCTAGACACTACCAAGAAAGTGTTCTTTTAAGTATTATTCCGTTGTGGTTTCAGCATTATTTTCAGGACCCCAGCAGGGTTCTCGCATTAGCATAAGAATCCTGCCTGGTAGTTGAGATTTCTGGGTGGGGTGTAAGTGCAGGGCTTCTGTCAGCCCTGCCTTTGATTTGTTTACCTGCAGAGTTGGAAAGTGCATATTTGCCTGAGATCGGAAAAGTGTGGATCGCGCTTCAGATTTCATCCTGACACTTTGAAATGACCAGTGTGTTGGTAATTATTTGCCATTTCCATGGCGTTTGGCACCGTAATAGTCATGAGGTCGGTCTCTGCATCCTGAAGCCTATGATGCTTTTTGCAGAGAAACCTCTGCTGAGGCCCAGGTAACTTGCTATTTCCCATAGCTGGCACAGGAGCCTTGGAAGATAGGATGGTTTTCAGTATTATTTCACCATTTTTTCACCACTGTTTCAAGAACGGGAGCCCTTTTCAACCGTTAGTGGAAGAATCCTTCTTTGGAGATGAGATATTTTTCTGGGGTGGCAAGTGCAGGGCCTCTGTCAGTCCTGGGTTTGTTGGACTAGCGCCAGACATGAGAAGTGCGCCTTTGTGGGACAGGTGAATAGTGCGGATCCTGTTTCAGTCTAAAGACTGAAACAGGATCCGCACTTTTCACCGTTCCTTTCAGAATCATTTGATTCATCAGCTAGGAATGGCGATTGCTTCACCAGACCAATCGAAGGCTAGGCCAAAGTAACTCGATGTTTCCAAGAGGTGTGTGGCCCAACTTTTGAAAGAACCGCTAAGTGGAGAACTATTTGGTATTTTTCCGAAGCACTTTTCACCGTAATTGTCATAAGGTTGGTCTCTGCATCCTTAAGCATACCAGAGTCTTCACAGACGAAACAGGCTGAGGCCCAGTAATCTTGGCATTTCCAATAGTTGGTCCTAGAGACTACCAAGAAAGTGTTCTTTTAAGTATTATTCCGTTGTGGTTTCAGCATTATTTTCAGGACCCCAGCAGGGTTCTCGCATTAGCATAAGAATCCTGCCTGGTAGTTGAGATTTCTGGGTGGGGTGTAAGTGCGGGGCTTCTGTCAGCCCTGCCTTTGATTTGTTTACCTCCAGAGTTGGAAAGTGCATATTTGCCTGAGATGGGAAAAGTGTGGATCTCGCTTCAGATTTCATCCTGACACTTTGAAATGACCAGGGTGTTGGTAATTATTTGCCATTTCCATGGCGTTTGGCACCGTAATAGTCATGAGGTCGGTCTCTGCATCCTGAAGCCTATGATGCTTTTTGCAGAGAAACCTCTGCTGAGGCCCAGGTAACTTGCTATTTCCCATAGCTGGCACAGGAGCCTTGGAAGATAGGATTGTTTTCAGTATTATTTCACCATCCTTTCACCCCTGTTTCAAGAACGGGAGCCCTTTTCAACCGTTAGCGGAAGAATCCTTCTTTGGAGATGAGATCTTTTTCTGGGGTGGCAGGTGCAGGGCCTCTGTCAGTCCTGGGTTTGTTGGACTAGCGCCAGACATGAGAAGTGCGCCTTTGTGGGACAGGTGAATAGTGCGGATCCTGTTTCAGTCTAAAGACTGAAACAGGATCCGCACTTTTCACCGTTCCTTTCAGAATCATTTGACTCATCAGCTAGGAATGGCGATTGCTTCACTAGACCAATCGAAGGCTAGTCCAAAGTAACTCGATGGTCCCAAGAGGTGTGTGGCCCAACTTTTGAAAGAACCCCTAAGTGGAGAACTATTTGGTATTTTTCCGAAGCACTTTTCACCGTAATTGTCATAAGGTTGGTCTCTGCATCCTTAAGCATACCAGAGTCTTCACAGACGAAACAGGCTGAGGCCCAGTAATCTTCGCATTTCCAATAGTTGGTCCTAGAGATTACCAAGAAAGTGTTCTTTTAAGTATTATTCCGTTGTTGTTTCAGCATTATTTTCAGGACCCCAGCAGGGTTGTCGCATTAGCATAAGAATCCTGCCTGGTAGTTGAGATTTCTGGGTGGGGTGTAAGTGCCCGGCTTCTGTCAGCCCTGCCTTTGATTTGTTTACCTCCAGAGTTGGAAGGTGCATATTTGCGTGAGATGGGAAAAGTGTGGATCGCGCTTCAGATTTCATCCTGACACTTTGAAATGACCAGTGTGTTGGTAATTATTTGCCATTTCCATGGCGTTTGGCACCGTAATAGTCATGAGGTCGGTCTCTGCATCCTGAAGCCTATGATGCTTTTTGCAGAGAAACCTCTGCTGAGGCCCAGGTAACTTGCTATTTCCCATAGCTGAAACAGGAGCCTTGGAAGATAGGATTGTTTTCAGTATTATTTCACCATCCTTTCACCACTGTTTCAAGAACGGGAGCCCTTTTCAACCGTTAGCGGAAGAATCCTTCTTTGGAGATGAGATATTTTTCTGGGGTGGCAAGTGCAGGGCCTCTGTCAGTCCTGGGTTTGTTGGACTAGCGCCAGACATGAGAAGTGCGCCTTTGTGGGACAGGTGAATAGTGCGGATCCTGTTTCAGTCTAAAGACTGAAACAGGATCCGCACTTTTCACCGTTCCTTTCAGAATCATTTGATTCATCAGCTGGGAATAGCGATTGCTTCACCAGACCAATCGAAGGCTAGGCCAAAGTAACTCGATGTTTCCAAGAGGTGTGTGGCCCAACTTTTGAAAGAACCGCTAAGTGGAGAACTATTTGGTATTTTTCCGAAGCACTTTTCACCGTAATTGTCATAAGGTTGGTCTCTGCATCCTTAAGCATACCAGAGTCTTCACAGACGAAACAGGCTGAGGCCCAGTAATCTTGGCATTTCCAATAGTTGGTCCTAGAGACTACCAAGAAAGTGTTCTTTTAAGTATTATTCCGTTGTGGTTTCAGCATTATTTTCAGAACCGGAGCAAAGTTCTCGCATTAGCATAAGAATCCTGCCTGGTAGTTGAGATTTCTGGGTGGGGTGTAAGTGCCGGCCTTCTGTCAGCCCTGCCTTTGATTTGTTTACCTCCAGAGTTGGAAAGTGCATATTTGCCTGAGATGGGAAAAGTGTGGATGGCGCTTCAGATTTCATCCTGACACTTTGAAATGACCAGGGTGTTGGTAATTATTTGCCATTTCCATGGCGTTTGGCACCGTAATAGTCATGAGGTCGGTCTCTGCATCCTGAAGACTATGATGCTTTTTGCAGAGAAACCTCTGCTGAGGCCCAGGTAACTTGCTATTTCCCATAGCTGGCACAGGAGCCTTGGAAGATTGGATAGTTTTCAGTATTATTTCACCATCGTTTCACCACTGTTTCAAGAACGGGAGCCCTTTTCAACCGTTATCGGAAGAATCCTTCTTTGGAGATGAGATATTTTTTGGGGTGGCAAGTGCAGGTCCTCTGTCAGTCCTGGGTTTGTTGGACTACCGCCAGACATGAGAAGTGCGCCTTTGTGGGACAGGTGAATAGTGCGGATCCTGTTTCAGTCTAAAGACTGAACCAGGATCCGCACTTTTCACCGTTCCTTTCAGAATCATTTGATTCATCAGCTAGGAATGGCGATTGCTTCACCAGACCAATCGAAGGCTAGGCCAAAGTAACTCCATGTTTCCAAGAGGTGTGTGGCCCAACTTTTGAAAGAACCGCTAAGTGGAGAACTATTTGGTAGTTTTCCGAAGCACTTTTCACCGTAATTGTCATAAGGTTGGTCTCTGCATCCTTAAGCATACCAGAGTCTTCACAGAGGAAACAGGCTGAGGCCCAGTAATCTTGGCATTTCCAATACTTGGTCCTAGACACTACCAAGAAAGTGTTCTTTTAAGTATTATTCCGTTGTGGTTTCAGCATTATTTTCAGGACCCCAGCAGGGTTCTCGCATTAGCATAAGAATCCTGCCTGGCAGTTGAGATTTCTGGGTGGGGTGTAAGTGCGGGGCTTCTGTCAGCCCTGCCTTTGATTTGTTTACCTCCACAGTTGGAAAGTGCATATTTGCGTGAGATGGGAAAAGTGTGGATCGCGCTTCAGATTTCATCCTGACACTTTGAAATGACCAGTGTGTTGGTAATTATTTGCCATTTCCATGGCGTTTGGCACCGTAATAGTCATGAGGTCGGTCTCTGCATCCTGAAGCCTATGATGCTTTTTGCAGAGAAACCTCTGCTGAGGCCCAGGTAACTTGCTATTTCCCATAGCTGGCACAGGAGCCTTGGAAGATAGGATGGTTTTCAGTATTATTTCACCATTTTTTCACCACTGTTTCAAGAACGGGAGCCCTTTTCAACCGTTAGTGGAAGAATCCTTCTTTGGAGATGAGATATTTTTCTGGGGTGGCAAGTGCAGGGCCTCTGTCAGTCCTGGGTTTGTTGGACTAGCGCCAGACATGAGAAGTGCGCCTTTGTGGGACAGGTGAATCGTGCGGATCCTGTTTCAGTCTAAAGAGTGAAACAGGATCCGCACTTTTCACCGTTCCTTTCAGAATCATTTGATTCATCAGCTAGGAATGGCGATTGCTTCACCAGACCAATCGAAGGCTAGGCCAAAGTAACTCGATGTTTCCAAGAGGTGTGTGGCCCAACTTTTGAAAGAACCGCTAAGTGGAGAACTATTTGGTATTTTTCCGAAGCACTTTTCACCGTAATTGTCATAAGGTTGGTCTCTGCATCCTTAAGCATACCAGAGTCTTCACAGACGAAACAGGCTGAGGCCCAGTAATCTTGGCATTTCCAATAGTTGGTCCTAGAGACTACCAAGAAAGTGTTCTTTTAAGTATTATTCCGTTGTGGTTTCAGCATTATTTTCAGGACCCCAGCAGGGTTCTCGCATTAGCATAAGAATCCTGCCTGGTAGTTGAGATTTCTGGGTGGGGTGTAAGTGCAGGGCTTCTGTCAGCCCTGCCTTTGATTTGTTTACCTCCAGAGTTGGAAAGTGCATATTTGCGTGAGATGGGAAAAGTGTGGATCGCGCTTCAGATTTCATCCTGACACTTTGAAATGACCAGTGTGTTGGTAATTATTTGCCATTTCCATGGCGTTTGGCACCGTAATAGTCATGAGGTCGGTCTCTGCATTCTGAAGCCTATGATGCTTTTTGCAGAGAAACCTCTGCTGAGGCCCAGGTAACTTGCTATTTCCCATAGCTGGCACAGGAGCCTTGGAAGATAGGATTGTTTTCAGTATTATTTCACCATCCTTTCACCACTGTTTCAAGAACGGGAGCACTTTTCAACCGTTATCGGAAGAATCCTTCTTTGGAGATGAGATATTTTTTGGGGTGGCAAGTGCAGGGCCTCTGTCAGTCCTGGGTTTGTTGGACTACCGCCAGACATGAGAAGTGCGCCTTTGTGGGACAGGTGAATAGTGCGGATCCTGTTTCAGTCTAAAGACTGAAACAGGATCCGCACTTTTCACCGTTCCTTTCAGAATCCTTTGATTCATCAGCTAGCAATGGCGATTGCTTCACTAGACCAATGGAAGGCTAGTCCAAAGTAACTCGATGTTCCCAAGAGGTGTGTGGCCCAACTTTTGAAAGAACTGCTAAGTGGAGAACTATTTGGTATTTTTCCGAAGCACTTTTCACCGTAATTGTCATAAGGTTGGTCTCTGCATCCTTAAGCATACCAGAGTCTTCACAGACGAAACAGGCTGAGGCTCAGTAATCTTGGCATTTCCAATACTTGGTCCTAGAGACTACCAAGAAAGTGTTGTTTTAAGTATTATTCCGTTGTGGTTTCAGCATTATTTTCAGGACCCCAGCAGGGTTCTCGCATTAGCATAAGAATCCTGCCTGGTAGTTGAGATTTCTGGGTGGGGTGTAAGTGCAGGGCTTCTGTCAGCCCTGCCTTTGATTTGTTTACCTCCAGAGTTGGAAAGTGCATATTTGCCTGAGATGGGAAAAGTGTGGATCGCGCTTCAGATTTCATCCTGACACTTTGAAATGACCAGTGTGTTGGTAATTATTTGCCATTTCCATGGCGTTTGGCACCGTAATAGTCATGAGGTCGGTCTCTGCATCCTGAAGCCTATGATGCTTTTTGCAGAGAAACCTCTGCTGAGGCCCAGGTAACTTGCTATTTCCCATAGCTGGCACAGCAGCCTTGGAAGATCGGATAGTTTTCAGTATTATTTCACCATCCTTTCACCACTGTTTCAAGAACGGGAGCCCTTTTCAACCGTTAGCGGAAGAATCCTTCTTTGGAGATGAGATATTTTTTGGGGTGGCAAGTGCAGGGCCTCTGTCAGTCCTGGGTTTGTTGGACTACCGCCAGACATGAGAAGTGCGCCTTTGTGGGACAGTTGAATAGTGCGGATCCTGTTTCAGTCTAAAGACTGAAACAGGATCCGCACTTTTCACCGTTCCTTTCAGAATCATTTGATTCATCAGCTAGGAATGGCGATTGCTTCACCAGACCAATCGAAGGCTAGGCCAAACTAACTCGATCTTTCCAAGAGGTGTGTGGCCGAACTTTGGAAAGAACCACTAAGTGGAGAACTATTTGGTATTTTTCCGAAGCACTTTTCACCGTATTTGTCATAAGGTTGGTCTCTGCATCCTTAAGCATACCAGAGTCTTCACAGACGAAACAGGCTGCGGCCCAGTAATCTTGGCATTTCCAATACTTGGTCCTAGACACTACCAAGAAAGTGTTCTTTTAAGTATTATTCCGTTGTGGTTTCAGCATTATTTTCAGGACCCCAGCAGGGTTCTCGCATTAGCATAAGAATCCTGCCTGGTAGTTGAGATTTCTGGGTGGGGTGTAAGTGCAGGGCTTCTGTCAGCCCTGCCTTTGATTTGTTTACCTGCAGAGTTGGAAAGTGCATATTTGCCTGAGATCGGAAAAGTGTGGATCGCGCTTCAGATTTCATCCTGACACTTTGAAATGACCAGTGTGTTGGTAATTATTTGCCATTTCCATGGCGTTTGGCACCGTAATAGTCATGAGGTCGGTCTCTGCATCCTGAAGCCTATGATGCTTTTTGCAGAGAAACCTCTGCTGAGGCCCAGGTAACTTGCTATTTCCCATAGCTGGCACAGGAGCCTTGGAAGATAGGATGGTTTTCAGTATTATTTCACCATTTTTTCACCCCTGTTTCAAGAACGGGAGCCCTTTTCAACCGTTAGTGGAAGAATCCTTCTTTGGAGATGAGATCTTTTTCTGGGGTGGCAGGTGCAGGGCCTCTGTCAGTCCTGGGTTTGTTGGACTAGCGCCAGACATGAGAAGTGCGCCTTTGTGGGACAGGTGAATAGTGCGGATCGTGTTTCAGTCTAAAGACTGAAACAGGATCCGCACTTTTCACCGTTCCTTTCAGAATCATTTGATTCATCAGCTAGGAATGGCGATTGCTTCACCAGACCAATCGAAGGCTAGGCCAAAGTAACTCGATCTTTCCAAGAGGTGTGTGGCCCAACTTTTGAAAGAACCGCTAAGTGGAGAACTATTTGGTATTTTTCCGAAGCACTTTTCACCGTGATTGTCATAAGGTTGGTCTCTGCATCCTTAAGCATACCAGAGTCTTCACAGACGAAACAGGCTGAGACCCAGTAATCTTGGCATTTCCAATACTTGGTCCTAGAGACTACCAAGAAAGTGTTATTTTAAGTATTATTCCGTTGTGGTTTCAGCATTATTTTCAGGACCCCAGCAGGGTTCTCGCATTAGCATAAGAATCCTGCCTGGTAGTTGAGATTTCTGGGTGGGGTGTAAGTGCAGGGCTTCTGTCAGCCCTGCCTTTGATTTGTTTACCTCCAGAGTTGGAAAGTGCATATTTGCGTGAGATGGGAAAAGTGTGGATCGCGCTTCAGATTTCATCCTGACACTTTGAAATGACCAGTGTGTTGGTAATTATTTGCCATTTCCATGGCGTTTGGCACCGTAATAGTCATGAGGTCGGTCTCTGCATCCTGAAGCCTATGATGCTTTTTGCAGAGAAACCTCTGCTGAGGCCCAGGTAACTTGCTATTTCCCATAGCTGGCACAGGAGCCTTGGAAGATAGGATTGTTTTCAGTATTATTTCACCATCCTTTCACCACTGTTTCAAGAACGGGAGCCCTTTTCAACCGTTAGTGGAAGAATTCTTCTTTGGAGATGAGATATTTTTCTGGGGTGGCAAGTGCAGGGCCTCTGTCAGTCCTGGGTTTGTTGGACTAGCGCCAGACATGAGAAGTGCGCCTTTGTGGGACAGGTGAATAGTGCGGATCGTGTTTCAGTCTAAAGACTGAAACAGGATCCGCACTTTTCACCGTTCCTTTCAGAATCATTTGATTCATCAGCTAGGAATGGCGATTGCTTCACCAGACCAATCGAAGGCTAGGCCAAAGTAACTCGATCTTTCCAAGAGGTGTGTGGCCCAACTTTTGAAAGAACCGCTAAGTGGAGAAATATTTGGTATTTTTCCGAAGCACTTTTCACCGTGATTGTCATAAGGTTGGTCTCTGCATCCTTAAGCATACCAGAGTCTTCACAGACGAAACAGGCTGAGACCCAGGAATCTTGGCATTTCCAATACTTGGTCCTAGAGACTACCAAGAAAGTGTTATTTTAAGTATTATTCCGTTGTGGTTTCAGCATTATTTTCAGGACCCCAGCAGGGTTCTCGCATTAGCATAAGAATCCTGCCTGGTAGTTGAGATTTCTGGGTGGGGTGTAAGTGCAGGGCTTCTGTCAGCCCTGCCTTTGATTTGTTTACCTCCAGAGTTGGAAAGTGCATATTTGCGTGAGATGGGAAAAGTGTGGATCGCGCTTCAGATTTCATCCTGACACTTTGAAATGACCAGTGTGTTGGTAATTATTTGCCATTTCCATGGCGTTTGGCACCGTAATAGTCATGAGGTCGGTCTCTGCATCCTGAAGCCTATGATGCTTTTTGCAGAGAAACCTCTGCTGAGGCCCAGGTAACTTGCTATTTCCCATAGCTGGCACAGGAGCCTTGGAAGATAGGATTGTTTTCAGTATTATTTCACCATCCTTTCACCACTGTTTCAAGAACGGGAGCCCTTTTCAACCGTTAGTGGAAGAATTCTTCTTTGGAGATGAGATATTTTTCTGGGGTGGCAAGTGCAGGGCCTCTGTCAGTCCTGGGTTTGTTGGACTAGCGCCAGACATGAGAAGTGTGCCTTTGTGGGACAGGGGAATAGTGCGGATCCTGTTTCAGTCTAAAGACTGAAACAGGATCCGCACTTTTCACTGTTGTTTCAGAATCATTTGATTCATCATCTAGGAATGGCGATTGCTTCACTAGACCAATCGAAGGCTAGTCTAAAGTAACTCGATGTTCCCAAGAGGTGTGTGGCCCAACTTTTGAAAGAACCGCTAAGTGGAGAACTATTTGGTATTTTTCCGAAGCACTTTTCACCGTAATTCTCATAAGGTTGGTCTCTGCATCCTTAAGCATACCAGAGTCTTCACAGAGGAAACAGGCTGAGGCCCAGTAATCTTGGCATTTCCAATACTTGGTCCTAGACACTACCAAGAAAGTGTTCTTTTAAGTATTATTCCGTTGTGGTTTCAGCATTGTTTTCAGGACCCCAGCAGGGTTCTCGCATTAGCATAAGAATCCTGCCTGGTAGTTGAGATTTCTGGGCGGGGTGTAAGTGCGGGGCTTCTGTCAGCCCTGCCTTTGATTTGTTTACCTCCAGAGTTGGAAAGTGCATATTTGCGTGAGATGGGAAAAGTGTGGATCCCGCTTCAGATTTCATCCTGACACTTTGAAATGACCAGTGTGTTGGTAATTATTTGCCATTTCCATGGCGTTTGGCACCGTAATAGTCATGAGGTCGGTCTCTGCATCCTGAAGCCTATGATGCTTTTTGCAGAGAACCCTCTGCTGAGGCCCAGGTAACTTGCTATTTCCCATAGCTGGCACAGGAGCCTTGGAAGATAGGATTGTTTTCAGTATTTTTTCACCATCCTTTCACCCCTGTTTCAAGAACGGGAGCCCTTTCCAACCGTTAGTGGAAGAATCCTTCTTTGGAGATGAGATCTTTTTCTGGGGTGGCAGGTGCAGGGCCTCTGTCAGTCCTGGGTTTGTTGGACTAGCGCCAGACATGAGAAGTGCGCCTTTGTGGGACAGGTGAATAGTGCGGATCCTGTTTCAGTCTAAAGACTGAAACAGGATCCGCACTTTTCACCGTTCCTTTCAGAATCATTTGATTCATCAGCTAGGAATGGCGATTGCTTCACCAGACCATTCGAAGGCTAGGCCAAACTAACTCGATCTTTCCAAGAGGTGTGTGGCCCAACTTTTGAAAGAACCGCTAAGTGGAGAACTATTTGGTATTTTTCCGAAGCACTTTTCACCGTAATTGTCATAAGGTTGGTCTCTGCATCCTTAAGCATACCAGAGTCTTCACAGACGAAACAGGCTGAGGCCCAGTAATCTTGGCATTTCCAATAGTTGGTCCTAGAGACTACCAAGAAAGTGTTATTTTAAGTATTATTCCGTTGTGGTTTCAGCATTATTTTCAGGACCCCAGCAGGGTTCTCGCATTAGCATAAGAATCCTGCCTGGTAGTTGAGATTTCTGGGTGGGGTGTAAGTGCCGGGCTTCTGTCAGCCCTGCCTTTGATTTGTTTACCTCCAGAGTTGAAAGTGCATATTTGCCTGAGATGGGAAAAGTGTGGATCGCGCTTCAGATTTCATCCTGACACTTTGAAATGACCAGGGTGTTGGTAATTATTTGCCATTTCCATGGCGTTTGGCACCGTAATAGTCATGAGGTCGGTCTCTGCATCCTGAAGCCTATGATGCTTCTTGCAGAGAAACCTCTGCTGAGGCCCAGGTAACTTGCTATTTCCCATAGCTGGCACAGGAGCCTTGGAAGATCGGATAGTTTTCAGTATTATTTCACCATCGTTTCACCACTGTTTCAAGAACGGGAGCCCTTTTCAACCGTTAGCGGAAGAATCCTTCTTTGGAGATGAGATATTTTTTGGGGTGACAAGTGCAGGGCCTCTGTCAGTCCTGGGTTTGTTGGACTACCGCCAGACATGAGAAGTGCGCCTTTGTGGGACAGGTGAATAGTGCGGATCCTGTTTCAGTCTAAAGACTGAAACAGGATCCGCACTTTTCACCGTTCCTTTCAGAATCATTTGATTCATCAGCTAGGAATGGCGATTGCTTCACCAGACCAATCGAAGGCTAGGCCAAAGTAACTCCATGTTTCCAAGAGGTGTGTGGCCCAACTTTTGAAAGAACCGCTAAGTGGAGAACTATTTGGTAGTTTTCCGAAGCACTTTTCACCGTAATTGTCATAAGGTTGGTCTCTGCATCCTTAAGCATACCAGAGTCTTCACAGAGGAAACAGGCTGAGGCCCAGTAATCTTGGCATTTCCAATACTTGGTCCTAGACACTACCAAGAAAGTGTTCTTTTAAGTATTATTCCGTTGTGGTTTCAGCATTATTTTCAGGACCCCAGCAGGGTTCTCGCATTAGCATAAGAATCCTGCCTGGTAGTTGAGATTTCTGGGTGGGGTGTAAGTGCGGGGCTTCTGTCAGCCCTGCCTTTGATTTGTTTACCTCCACAGTTGGAAAGTGCATATTTGCGTGAGATGGGAAAAGTGTGGATCGCGCTTCAGATTTCATCCTGACACTTTGAAATGACCAGTGTGTTGGTAATTATTTGCCATTTCCATGGCGTTTGGCACCGTAATAGTCATGAGGTCGGTCTCTGCATCCTGAAGCCTATGATGCTTTTTGCAGAGAAACCTCTGCTGAGGCCCAGGTAACTTGCTATTTCCCATAGCTGGCACAGGAGCCTTGGAAGATAGGATGGTTTTCAGTATTATTTCACCATTTTTTCACCACTGTTTCAAGAACGGGAGCCCTTTTCAACCGTTAGTGGAAGAATCCTTCTTTGGAGATGAGATATTTTTCTGGGGTGGCAAGTGCAGGGCCTCTGTCAGTCCTGGGTTTGTTGGACTAGCGCCAGACATGAGAAGTGCGCCTTTGTGGGACAGGTGAATCGTGCGGATCCTGTTTCAGTCTAAAGAGTGAAACAGGATCCGCACTTTTCACCGTTCCTTTCAGAATCATTTGATTCATCAGCTAGGAATGGCGATTGCTTCACCAGACCAATCGAAGGCTAGGCCAAAGTAACTCGATGTTTCCAAGAGGTGTGTGGCCCAACTTTTGAAAGAACCGCTAAGTGGAGAACTATTTGGTATTTTTCCGAAGCACTTTTCACCGTAATTGTCATAAGGTTGGTCTCTGCATCCTTAAGCATACCAGAGTCTTCACAGACGAAACAGGCTGAGGCCCAGTAATCTTGGCATTTCCAATAGTTGGTCCTAGAGACTACCAAGAAAGTGTTCTTTTAAGTATTATTCCGTTGTGGTTTCAGCATTATTTTCAGGACCCCAGCAGGGTTCTCGCATTAGCATAAGAATCCTGCCTGGTAGTTGAGATTTCTGGGTGGGGTGTAAGTGCAGGGCTTCTGTCAGCCCTGCCTTTGATTTGTTTACCTCCAGAGTTGGAAAGTGCATATTTGCGTGAGATGGGAAAAGTGTGGATCGCGCTTCAGATTTCATCCTGACACTTTGAAATGACCAGTGTGTTGGTAATTATTTGCCATTTCCATGGCGTTTGGCACCGTAATAGTCATGAGGTCGGTCTCTGCATTCTGAAGCCTATGATGCTTTTTGCAGAGAAACCTCTGCTGAGGCCCAGGTAACTTGCTATTTCCCATAGCTGGCACAGGAGCCTTGGAAGATAGGATTGTTTTCAGTATTATTTCACCATCCTTTCACCACTGTTTCAAGAACGGGAGCACTTTTCAACCGTTATCGGAAGAATCCTTCTTTGGAGATGAGATATTTTTTGGGGTGGCAAGTGCAGGGCCTCTGTCAGTCCTGGGTTTGTTGGACTACCGCCAGACATGAGAAGTGCGCCTTTGTGGGACAGGTGAATAGTGCGGATCCTGTTTCAGTCTAAAGACTGAAACAGGATCCGCACTTTTCACCGTTCCTTTCAGAATCCTTTGATTCATCAGCTAGCAATGGCGATTGCTTCACTAGACCAATCGAAGGCTAGTCCAAAGTAACTCGATGTTCCCAAGAGGTGTGTGGCCCAACTTTTGAAAGAACTGCTAAGTGGAGAACTATTTGGTATTTTTCCGAAGCACTTTTCACCGTAATTGTCATAAGGTTGGTCTCTGCATCCTTAAGCATACCAGAGTCTTCACAGACGAAACAGGCTGAGGCTCAGTAATCTTGGCATTTCCAATACTTGGTCCTAGAGACTACCAAGAAAGTGTTCTTTTAAGTATTATTCCGTTGTGGTTTCAGCATTATTTTCAGGACCCCAGCAGGGTTCTCGCATTAGCATAAGAATCCTGCCTGGTAGTTGAGATTTCTGGGTGGGGTGTAAGTGCAGGGCTTCTGTCAGCCCTGCCTTTGATTTGTTTACCTCCAGAGTTGGAAAGTGCATATTTGCCTGAGATGGGAAAAGTGTGGATCGCGCTTCAGATTTCATCCTGACACTTTGAAATGACCAGTGTGTTGGTAATTATTTGCCATTTCCATGGCGTTTGGCACCGTAATACTCATGAGGTCGGTCTCTGCATCCTGAAGCCTATGATGCTTTTTGCAGAGAAACCTCTGCTGAGGCCCAGGTAACTTGCTATTTCCCATAGCTGGCACAGGAGCCTTGGAAGATCGGATAGTTTTCAGTATTATTTCACCATCCTTTCACCACTGTTTCAAGAACGGGAGCCCTTTTCAACCGTTAGCGGAAGAATCCTTCTTTGGAGATGAGATATTTTTTGGGGTGGCAAGTGCAGGGCCTCTGTCAGTCCTGGGTTTGTTGGACTACCGCCAGACATGAGAAGTGCGCCTTTGTGGGACAGTTGAATAGTGCGGATCCTGTTTCAGTCTAAAGACTGAAACAGGATCCGCACTTTTCACCGTTCCTTTCAGAATCATTTGATTCATCAGCTAGGAATGGCGATTGCTTCACCAGACCAATCGAAGGCTAGGCCAAACTAACTCGATCTTTCCAAGAGGTGTGTGGCCGAACTTTGGAAAGAACCACTAAGTGGAGAACTATTTGGTATTTTTCCGAAGCACTTTTCACCGTATTTGTCATAAGGTTGGTCTCTGCATCCTTAAGCATACCAGAGTCTTCACAGACGAAACAGGCTGCGGCCCAGTAATCTTGGCATTTCCAATACTTGGTCCTAGACACTACCAAGAAAGTGTTCTTTTAAGTATTATTCCGTTGTGGTTTCAGCATTATTTTCAGGACCCCAGCAGGGTTCTCGCATTAGCATAAGAATCCTGCCTGGTAGTTGAGATTTCTGGGTGGGGTGTAAGTGCAGGGCTTCTGTCAGCCCTGCCTTTGATTTGTTTACCTGCAGAGTTGGAAAGTGCATATTTGCCTGAGATCGGAAAAGTGTGGATCGCGCTTCAGATTTCATCCTGACACTTTGAAATGACCAGTGTGTTGGTAATTATTTGCCATTTCCATGGCGTTTGGCACCGTAATAGTCATGAGGTCGGTCTCTGCATCCTGAAGCCTATGATGCTTTTTGCAGAGAAACCTCTGTTGAGGCCGAGGTAACTTGCTATTTCCCATAGCTGGCACAGGAGCCTTGGAAGATAGGATGGTTTTCAGTATTATTTCACCATTTTTTCACCCCTGTTTCAAGAACGGGAGCCCTTTTCAACCGTTAGTGGAAGAATCCTTCTTTGGAGATGAGATCTTTTTCTGGGGTGGCAGGTGCAGGGCCTCTGTCAGTCCTGGGTTTGTTGGACTAGCGCCAGACATGAGAAGTGCGCCTTTGTGGGACAGGTGAATAGTGCGGATCGTGTTTCAGTCTAAAGACTGAAACAGGATCCGCACTTTTCACCGTTCCTTTCAGAATCATTTGATTCATCAGCTAGGAATGGCGATTGCTTCACCAGACCAATCGAAGGCTAGGCCAAAGTAACTCGATCTTTCCAAGAGGTGTGTGGCCCAACTTTTGAAAGAACCGCTAAGTGGAGAACTATTTGGTATTTTTCCGAAGCACTTTTCACCGTGATTGTCATAAGGTTGGTCTCTGCATCCTTAAGCATACCAGAGTCTTCACAGACGAAACAGGCTGAGACCCAGTAATCTTGGCATTTCCAATACTTGGTCCTAGAGACTACCAAGAAAGTGTTATTTTAAGTATTATTCCGTTGTGGTTTCAGCATTATTTTCAGGACCCCAGCAGCGTTCTCGCATTAGCATAAGAATCCTGCCTGGTAGTTGAGATTTCTGGGTGGGGTGTAAGTGCAGGGCTTCTGTCAGCCCTGCCTTTGATTTGTTTACCTCCAGAGTTGGAAAGTGCATATTTGCGTGAGATGGGAAAAGTGTGGATCGCGCTTCAGATTTCATCCTGACACTTTGAAATGACCAGTGTGTTGGTAATTATTTGCCATTTCCATGGCGTTTGGCACCGTAATAGTCATGAGGTCGGTCTCTGCATCCTGAAGCCTATGATGCTTTTTGCAGAGAAACCTCTGCTGAGGCCCAGGTAACTTGCTATTTCCCATAGCTGGCACAGGAGCCTTGGAAGATAGGATTGTTTTCAGTATTATTTCACCATCCTTTCACCACTGTTTCAAGAACGGGAGCCCTTTTCAACCGTTAGTGGAAGAATTCTTCTTTGGAGATGAGATATTTTTCTGGGGTGGCAAGTGCAGGGCCTCTGTCAGTCCTGGGTTTGTTGGACTAGCGCCAGACATGAGAAGTGTGCCTTTGTGGGACAGGGGAATAGTGCGGATCCTGTTTCAGTCTAAAGACTGAAACAGGATCCGCACTTTTCACTGTTGTTTCAGAATCATTTGATTCATCATCTAGGAATGGCGATTGCTTCACTAGACCAATCGAAGGCTAGTCTAAAGTAACTCGATGTTCCCAAGAGGTGTGTGGCCCAACTTTTGAAAGAACCGCTAAGTGGAGAACTATTTGGTATTTTTCCGAAGCACTTTTCACCGTAATTCTCATAAGGTTGGTCTCTGCATCCTTAAGCATACCAGAGTCTTCACAGAGGAAACAGGCTGAGGCCCAGTAATCTTGGCATTTCCAATACTTGGTCCTAGACACTACCAAGAAAGTGTTCTTTTAAGTATTATTCCGTTGTGGTTTCAGCATTGTTTTCAGGACCCCAGCAGGGTTCTCGCATTAGCATAAGAATCCTGCCTGGTAGTTGAGATTTCTGGGTGGGGTGTAAGTGCGGGGCTTCTGTCAGCCCTGCCTTTGATTTGTTTACCTCCAGAGTTGGAAAGTGCATATTTGCGTGAGATGGGAAAAGTGTGGATCCCGCTTCAGATTTCATCCTGACACTTTGAAATGACCAGTGTGTTGGTAATTATTTGCCATTTCCATGGCGTTTGGCACCGTAATAGTCATGAGGTCGGTCTCTGCATCCTGAAGCCTATGATGCTTTTTGCAGAGAACCCTCTGCTGAGGCCCAGGTAACTTGCTATTTCCCATAGCTGGCACAGGAGCCTTGGAAGATAGGATTGTTTTCAGTATTTTTTCACCATCCTTTCACCCCTGTTTCAAGAACGGGAGCCCTTTCCAACCGTTAGTGGAAGAATCCTTCTTTGGAGATGAGATCTTTTTCTGGGGTGGCAGGTGCAGGGCCTCTGTCAGTCCTGGGTTTGTTGGACTAGCGCCAGACATGAGAAGTGCGCCTTTGTGGGACAGGTGAATAGTGCGGATCCTGTTTCAGTCTAAAGACTGAAACAGGATCCGCACTTTTCACCGTTCCTTTCAGAATCATTTGATTCATCAGCTAGGAATGGCGATTGCTTCACCAGACCATTCGAAGGCTAGGCCAAACTAACTCGATCTTTCCAAGAGGTGTGTGGCCCAACTTTTGAAAGAACCGCTAAGTGGAGAACTATTTGGTATTTTTCCGAAGCACTTTTCACCGTAATTGTCATAAGGTTGGTCTCTGCATCCTTAAGCATACCAGAGTCTTCACAGAGGAAACAGGCTGAGGCCCAGTAATCTTGGCATTTCCAATAGTTGGTCCTAGAGACTACCAAGAAAGTGTTATTTTAAGTATTATTCCGTTGTGGTTTCAGCATTATTTTCAGGACCCCAGCAGGGTTCTCGCATTAGCATAAGAATCCTGCCTGGTAGTTGAGATTTCTGGGTGGGGTGTAAGTGCGGGGCTTCTGTCAGCCCTGCCTTTGATTTGTTTACCTCCAGAGTTGAAAGTGCATATTTGCCTGAGATGGGAAAAGTGTGGATCGCGCTTCAGATTTCATCCTGACACTTTGAAATGACCAGGGTGTTGGTAATTATTTGCCATTTCCATGGCGTTTGGCACCGTAATAGTCATGAGGTCGGTCTCTGCATCCTGAAGCCTATGATGCTTCTTGCAGAGAAACCTCTGCTGAGGCCCAGGTAACTTGCTATTTCCCATAGCTGGCACAGGAGCCTTGGAAGATCGGATAGTTTTCAGTATTATTTCACCATCGTTTCACCACTGTTTCAAGAACGGGAGCCCTTTTCAACCGTTAGCGGAAGAATCCTTCTTTGGAGATGAGATATTTTTTGGGGTGACAAGTGCAGGGCCTCTGTCAGTCCTGGGTTTGTTGGACTACCGCCAGACATGAGAAGTGCGCCTTTGTGGGACAGGTGAATAGTGCGGATCCTGTTTCAGTCTAAAGACTGAAACAGGATCCGCACTTTTCACCGTTCCTTTCAGAATCATTTGATTCATCAGCTAGTAATGGCGATTGCTTCACCAGACCAATCGAAGGCTAGGCCAAAGTAACTCCATGTTTCCAAGAGGTGTGTGGCCCAACTTTTGAAAGAACCGGTAAGTGGAGAACTATTTGGTATTTTTCCGAAGCACTTTTCACCGTAATTGTCATAAGGTTGGTCTCTGCATCCTTAAGCATACCAGAGTCTTCACAGAGGAAACAGGCTGAGGCCCAGTAATCTTGGCATTTCCAATACTTGGTCCTAGACACTACCAAGAAAGTGTTCTTTTAAGTATTATTCCGTTGTGGTTTCAGCATTATTTTCAGGACCCCAGCAGGGTTCTCGCATTAGCATAAGAATCCTGCCTGGTAGTTGAGATTTCTGGGTGGGGTGTAAGTGCGGGGCTTCTGTCAGCCCTGCCTTTGATTTGTTTACCTCCACAGTTGGAAAGTGCATATTTGCGTGAGATGGGAAAAGTGTGGATCGCGCTTCAGATTTCATCCTGACACTTTGAAATGACCAGTGTGTTGGTAATTATTTGCCATTTCCATGGCGTTTGGCACCGTAATAGTCATGAGGTCGGTCTCTGCATCCTGAAGCCTATGATGCTTTTTGCAGAGAAACCTCTGCTGAGGCCCAGGTAACTTGCTATTTCCCATAGCTGGCACAGGAGCCTTGGAAGATAGGATGGTTTTCAGTATTATTTCACCATTTTTTCACCACTGTTTCAAGAACGGGAGCCCTTTTCAACCGTTAGTGGAAGAATCCTTCTTTGGAGATGAGATATTTTTCTGGGGTGGCAAGTGCAGGGCCTCTGTCAGTCCTGGGTTTGTTGGACTAGCGCCAGACATGAGAAGTGCGCCTTTGTGGGACAGGTGAATCGTGCGGATCCTGTTTCAGTCTAAAGAGTGAAACAGGATCCGCACTTTTCACCGTTCCTTTCAGAATCATTTGATTCATCAGCTAGGAATGGCGATTGCTTCACCAGACCAATCGAAGGCTAGTCCAAAGTAACTCGATGTTCCCAAGAGGTGTGTGGCCCAACTTTTGAAAGAACTGCTAAGTGGAGAACTATTTGGTATTTTTCCGAAGCACTTTTCACCGTAATTGTCATAAGGTTGGTCTCTGCATCCTTAAGCATACCAGAGTCTTCACAGACGAAACAGGCTGAGGCCCAGTAATCTTGGCATTTCCAATACTTGGTCCTAGAGACTACCAAGAAAGTGTTCTTTTAAGTATTATTCCGTTGTGGTTTCAGCATTATTTTCAGGACCCCAGCAGGGTTCTCGCATTAGCATAAGAATCCTGCCTGGTAGTTGAGATTTCTGGGTGGGGTGTAAGTGCAGGGCTTCTGTCAGCCCTGCCTTTGATTTGTTTACCTCCAGAGTTGGAAAGTGCATATTTGCCTGAGATGGGAAAAGTGTGGATCGCGCTTCAGATTTCATCCTGACACTTTGAAATGACCAGTGTGTTGGTAATTATTTGCCATTTCCATGGCGTTTGGCACCGTAATAGTCATGAGGTCGGTCTCTGCATCCTGAAGCCTATGATGCTTTTTGCAGAGAAACCTCTGCTGAGGCCCAGGTAACTTGCTATTTCCCATAGCTGGCACAGGAGCCTTGGAAGATCGGATAGTTTTCAGTATTATTTCACCATCCTTTCACCACTGTTTCAAGAACGGGAGCCCTTTTCAACCGTTAGCGGAAGAATCCTTCTTTGGTGATGAGATATTTTTTGGGGTGGCAAGTGCAGGGCCTCTGTCAGTCCTGGGTTTGTTGGACTACCGCCAGACATGAGAAGTGCGCCTTTGTGGGACAGTTGAATAGTGCGGATCCTGTTTCAGTCTAAAGACTGAAACAGGATCCGCACTTTTCACCGTTCCTTTCAGAATCATTTGATTCATCAGCTAGGAATGGCGATTGCTTCACCAGACCAATCGAAGGCTAGGCCAAACTAACTCGATCTTTCCAAGAGGTGTGTGGCCGAACTTTGGAAAGAACCACTAAGTGGAGAACTATTTGGTATTTTTCCGAAGCACTTTTCACCGTATTTGTCATAAGGTTGGTCTCTGCATCCTTAAGCATACCAGAGTCTTCACAGACGAAACAGGCTGCGGCCCAGTAATCTTGGCATTTCCAATACTTGGTCCTAGACACTACCAAGAAAGTGTTCTTTTAAGTATTATTCCGTTGTGGTTTCAGCATTATTTTCAGGACCCCAGCAGGGTTCTCGCATTAGCATAAGAATCCTGCCTGGTAGTTGAGATTTCTGGGTGGGGTGTAAGTGCAGGGCTTCTGTCAGCCCTGCCTTTGATTTGTTTACCTGCAGAGTTGGAAAGTGCATATTTGCCTGAGATCGGAAAAGTGTGGATCGCGCTTCAGATTTCATCCTGACACTTTGAAATGACCAGTGTGTTGGTAATTATTTGCCATTTCCATGGCGTTTGGCACCGTAATAGTCATGAGGTCGGTCTCTGCATCCTGAAGCCTATGATGCTTTTTGCAGAGAAACCTCTGCTGAGGCCCAGGTAACTTGCTATTTCCCATAGCTGGCACAGGAGCCTTGGAAGATAGGATGGTTTTCAGTATTATTTCACCATTTTTTCACCACTGTTTCAAGAACGGGAGCCCTTTTCAACCGTTAGTGGAAGAATCCTTCTTTGGAGATGAGATATTTTTCTGGGGTGGCAAGTGCAGGGCCTCTGTCAGTCCTGGGTTTGTTGGACTAGCGCCAGACATGAGAAGTGCGCCTTTGTGGGACAGGTGAATAGTGCGGATCCTGTTTCAGTCTAAAGGCTGAAACAGGATCCGCACTTTTCACCGTTCCTTTCAGAATCATTTGATTCATCAGCTAGGAATGGCGATTGCTTCACCAGACCAATCGAAGGCTAGGCCAAAGTAACTCGATGTTTCCAAGAGGTGTGTGGCCCAACTTTTGAAAGAACCGCTAAGTGGAGAACTATTTGGTATTTTTCCGAAGCACTTTTCACCGTAATTGTCATAAGGTTGGTCTCTGCATCCTTAAGCATACCAGAGTCTTCACAGACGAAACAGGCTGAGGCCCAGTAATCTTGGCATTTCCAATAGTTGGTCCTAGAGACTACCAAGAAAGTGTTCTTTTAAGTATTATTCCGTTGTGGTTTCAGCATTATTTTCAGGACCCCAGCAGGGTTCTCGCATTAGCATAAGAATCCTGCCTGGTAGTTGAGATTTCTGGGTGGGGTGTAAGTGCGGGGCTTCTGTCAGCCCTGCCTTTGATTTGTTTACCTCCAGAGTTGGAAAGTGCATATTTGCCTGAGATGGGAAAAGTGTGGATCTCGCTTCAGATTTCATCCTGACACTTTGAAATGACCACGGTGTTGGTAATTATTTGCCATTTCCATGGCGTTTGGCACCGTAATAGTCATGAGGTCGGTCTCTGCATCCTGAAGCCTATGATGCTTTTTGCAGAGAAACCTCTGCTGAGGCCCAGGTAACTTGCTATTTCCCATAGCTGGCACAGGAGCCTTGGAAGATAGGATTGTTTTCAGTATTATTTCACCATCCTTTCACCCCTGTTTCAAGAACGGGAGCCCTTTTCAACCGTTAGCGGAAGAATCCTTCTTTGGAGATGAGATCTTTTTCTGGGGTGGCAGGTGCAGGGCCTCTGTCAGTCCTGGGTTTGTTGGACTAGCGCCAGACATGAGAAGTGCGCCTTTGTGGGACAGGTGAATAGTGCGGATCCTGTTTCAGTCTAAACACTGAAACAGGATCCGCACTTTTCACCGTTCCTTTCAGAATCATTTGATTCATCAGCTAGGAATGGCGATTGCTTCACCAGACCAATCGAAGGCTAGGCCAAACTAACTCGATCTTTCCAAGAGGTGTGTGGCCCAACTTTTGAAAGAACCGCTAAGTGGAGAACTATTTGGTATTTTTCCGAAGCACTTTTCACCGTAATTGTCATAAGGTTGGTCTCTGCATCCTTAAGCATACCAGAGTCTTCACAGACGAAACAGGCTGAGGCCCAGTAATCTTGGCATTTCCAATAGTTGGTCCTAGAGACTACCAAGAAAGTGTTCTTTTAAGTATTATTCCGTTGTGGTTTCAGCATTATTTTCAGAACCGGAGCAAAGTTCTCGCATTAGCATAAGAATCCTGCCTGGTAGTTGAGATTTCTGGGTGGGGTGTAAGTGCCGGCCTTCTGTCAGCCCTGCCTTTGATTTGTTTACCTCCAGAGTTGGAAAGTGCATATTTGCCTGAGATGGGAAAAGTGTGGATGGCGCTTCAGATTTCATCCTGACACTTTGAAATGACCAGGGTGTTGGTAATTATTTGCCATTTCCATGGCGTTTGGCACCGTAATAGTCATGAGGTCGGTCTCTGCATCCTGAAGACTATGATGCTTTTTGCAGAGAAACCTCTGCTGAGGCCCAGGTAACTTGCTATTTCCCATAGCTGGCACAGGAGCCTTGGAAGATTGGATAGTTTTCAGTATTATTTCACCATCGTTTCACCACTGTTTCAAGAACGGGAGCCCTTTTCAACCGTTAGCGGAAGAATCCTTCTTTGGAGATGAGATATTTTTTGGGGTGGCAAGTGCAGGTCCTCTGTCAGTCCTGGGTTTGTTGGACTAGCGCCAGACATGAGAAGTGCGCCTTTGTGGGACAGGTGAATAGTGCGGATCGTGTTTCAGTCTAAAGACTGAAACAGGATCCGCACTTTTCACCGTTCCTTTCAGAATCATTTGATTCATCAGCTAGGAATGGCGATTGCTTCACCAGACCAATCGAAGGCTAGGCCAAAGTAACTCGATCTTTCCAAGAGGTGTGTGGCCCAACTTTTGAAATAACCGCTAAGTGGAGAACTATTTGGTATTTTTCCGAAGCACTTTTCACCGTGATTGTCATAAGGTTGGTCTCTGCATCCTTAAGCATACCAGAGTCTTCACAGACGAAACAGGCTGAGGCCCAGTAATCTTGGCATTTCCAATACTTGGTCCTAGAGACTACCAAGAAAGTGTTATTTTAAGTATTATTCCGTTGTGGTTTCAGCATTATTTTCAGGACCCCAGCAGGGTTCTCGCATTAGCATAAGAATCCTGCCTGGTAGTTGAGATTTCTGGGTGGGGTGTAAGTGCAGGGCTTCTGTCAGCCCTGCCTTTGATTTGTTTACCTCCAGAGTTGGAAAGTGCATATTTGCGTGAGATGGGAAAAGTGTGGATCGCGCTTCAGATTTCATCCTGACACTTTGAAATGACCAGTGTGTTGGTAATTATTTGCCATTTCCATGGCGTTTGGCACCGTAATAGTCATGAGGTCGGTCTCTGCATCCTGAAGCCTATGATGCTTTTTGCAGAGAAACCTCTGCTGAGGCCCAGGTAACTTGCTATTTCCCATAGCTGGCACAGGAGCCTTGGAAGATAGGATTGTTTTCAGTATTATTTCACCATCCTTTCACCACTGTTTCAAGAACGGGAGCCCTTTTCAACCGTTAGTGGAAGAATTCTTCTTTGGAGATGAGATATTTTTCTGGGGTGGCAAGTGCAGGGCCTCTGTCAGTCCTGGGTTTGTTGGACTAGCGCCAGACATGAGAAGTGTGCCTTTGTGGGACAGGTGAATAGTGCGGATCCTGTTTCAGTCTAAAGACTGAAACAGGATCCGCACTTTTCACTGTTGTTTCAGAATCATTTGATTCATCATCTAGGAATGGCGATTGCTTCACTAGACCAATCGAAGGCTAGTCTAAAGTAACTCGATGTTCCCAAGAGGTGTGTGGCCCAACTTTTGAAAGAACCGCTAAGTGGAGAACTATTTGGTATTTTTCCGAAGCACTTTTCACCGTAATTCTCATAAGGTTGGTCTCTGCATCCTTAAGCATACCAGAGTCTTCACAGAGGAAACAGGCTGAGGCCCAGTAATCTTGGCATTTCCAATACTTGGTCCTAGACACTACCAAGAAAGTGTTCTTTTAAGTATTATTCCGTTGTGGTTTCAGCATTATTTTCAGGACCCCAGCAGGGTTCTCGCATTAGCATAAGAATCCTGCCTGGTAGTTGAGATTTCTGGGTGGGGTGTAAGTGCGGGGCTTCTGTCAGCCCTGCCTTTGATTTGTTTACCTCCAGAGTTGGAAAGTGCATATTTGCGTGAGATGGGAAAAGTGTGGATCGCGCTTCAGATTTCATCCTGACACTTTGAAATGACCAGTGTGTTGGTAATTATTTGCCATTTCCATGGCGTTTGGCACCGTAATAGTCATGAGGTCGGTCTCTGCATCCTGAAGCCTATGATGCTTTTTGCAGAGAACCCTCTGCTGAGGCCCAGGTAACTTGCTATTTCCCATAGCTGGCACAGGAGCCTTGGAAGATAGGATTGTTTTCAGTATTTTTTCACCATCCTTTCACCCCTGTTTCAAGAACGGGAGCCCTTTCCAACCGTTAGTGGAAGAATCCTTCTTTGGAGATGAGATCTTTTTCTGGGGTGGCAGGTGCAGGGCCTCTGTCAGTCCTGGGTTTGTTGGACTAGCGCCAGACATGAGAAGTGGGCCTTTGTGGGACAGGTGAATAGTGCGGATCCTGTTTCAGTCTAAAGACTGAAACAGGATCCGCACTTTTCACCGTTCCTTTCAGAATCATTTGATTCATCAGCTAGGAATGGAGATTGCTTCACCAGACCATTCGAAGGCTAGGCCAAACTAACTCGATCTTTCCAAGAGGTGTGTGGCCCAACTTTTGAAAGAACCGCTAAGTGGAGAACTATTTGGTATTTTTCCGAAGCACTTTTCACCGTAATTGTCATAAGGTTGGTCTCTGCATCCTTAAGCATACCAGAGTCTTCACAGACGAAACAGGCTGAGGCCCAGTAATCTTGGCATTTCCAATAGTTGGTCCTAGAGACTACCAAGAAAGTGTTATTTTAAGTATTATTCCGTTGTGGTTTCAGCATTATTTTCAGGACCCCAGCAGGGTTCTCGCATTAGCATAAGAATCCTGCCTGGTAGTTGAGATTTCTGGGTGGGGTGTAAGTGCGGGGCTTCTGTCAGCCCTGCCTTTGATTTGTTTACCTCCAGAGTTGAAAGTGCATATTTGCCTGAGATGGGAAAAGTGTGGATCGCGCTTCAGATTTCATCCTGACACTTTGAAATGACCAGGGTGTTGGTAATTATTTGCCATTTCCATGGCGTTTGGCACCGTAATAGTCATGAGGTCGGTCTCTGCATCCTGAAGCCTATGATGCTTCTTGCAGAGAAACCTCTGCTGAGGCCCAGGTAACTTGCTATTTCCCATAGCTGGCACAGGAGCCTTGGAAGATCGGATAGTTTTCAGTATTATTTCACCATCCTTTCACCACTGTTTCAAGAACGGGAGCACTTTTCAACCGTTAGCGGAAGAATCCTTCTTTGGAGATGAGATATTTTTTGGGGTGGCATGTGCAGGGCCTCTGTCAGTCCTGGGTTTGTTGGACTACCGTCAGACATGAGAAGTGCGCCTTTGTGGGACAGGTGAATAGTGCGGATCCTGTTTCAGTCTAAAGACTGAAACAGGATCCGCACTTTTCACCGTTCCTTTCAGAATCATTTGATTCATCAGCTAGGAATGGCGATTGCTTCACCAGACCAATCGAAGGCTAGGCCAGACTAACTCGATCTTTCCAAGAGGTGTGTGGCCCAACTTTTGAAAGAACCGCTAAGTGAAGAACTATTTGGTATTTTTCCGAAGCACTTTTCACCATGATTGTCATAAGGTTGGTCTCTGCATCCTTAAGCATACCAGAGTCTTCACAGACAAAACAGGCTGAGGCCCAGTAATCTTGGCATTTCCAATACTTGGTCCTAGACACTACCAAGAAAGTGTTCTTTTAAGTATTATTCCGTTGTGGTTTCAGCATTATTTTCAGGACCCCAGCAGGGTTCTCGCATTAGCATAAGAATCCTGCCTGGTAGTTGAGATTTCTGGGTGGGGTGTAAGTGCAGGGCTTCTGTCAGCCCTGCCTTTGATTTGTTTACCTCCAGAGTTGGAAAGTGCATATTTGCGTGAGATGGGAAAAGTGTGGATCCCGCTTCAGATTTCATCCTGACACTTTGAAATGACCAGTGTGTTGGTAATTATTTGCCATTTCCATGGCGTTTGGCACCGTAATAATCATGAGGTCGGTCTCTGCATCGTGAAGCCTATGATGCTTTTTGCAGAGAACCCTCTGCTGAGGCCCAGGTAACTTGCTATTTCCCATAGCTGGCACAGGAGCCTTGGAAGATAGGATTGTTTTCAGTATTTTTTCACCATCCTTTCACCCCTGTTTCAAGAACGGGAGCCCTTTTCAACCGTTAGTGGAAGAATCCTTCTTTGGAGATGAGATCTTTTTCTGGGGTGGCAGTTGCAGGGCCTCTGTCAGTCCTGGGTTTGTTGGACTAGCGCCAGACATGAGAAGTGCGCCTTTGTGGGACAGGTGAATAGTGCGGATCCTGTTTCAGTCTAAAGACTGAAACAGGATCCGCAGTTTTCACCGTTCCTTTCAGAATCATTTGATTCATCAGCTAGGAATGGCGATTGCTTCACCAGACCAATCGAAGGCTAGGCCAAACTAACTCGATCTTTCCAAGAGGTGTGTGGCCCAACTTTTGAAAGAACCGCTAAGTGGAGAACTATTTGGTATTTTTCCGAAGCACTTTTCACCGTAATTGTCATAAGGTTGGTCTCTGCATCCTTAAGCATACCAGAGTCTTCACAGACGAAACAGGCTGAGGCCCAGTAATCTTGGCATTTCCAATACTTGGTCCTAGAGACTACCAAGAAAGTGTTATTTTAAGTATTATTCCGTTGTGGTTTCAGCATTATTTCCAGGACCCCAGCAGGGTTCTCGCAGTAGCATAAGAATCCTGCCTGGTACTTGAGATTTCTGCGTGGGGTGTAAGCGAGGGGCTCCTGTAGGCCCTGCCTTTGATTTGTTTACCTCCAGAGTTGGAAAGTGCATATTTGCGTGAGATGGGCAAAGTGTGGATCATGCTTCAGATTTCATCCTGACACTTTGAAATGACCAGTGTGTTGGTAATTATTTGCCATTTCCATGGCGTTTGGCACCGTAATAGTCATGAGGTCGGTCTCTGCATCCTGAAGCCTATGATGCTTTTTGCAGAGAAACCTCTGCTGAGGCCCAGGTAACTTGCTATTTCCCATAGCTGGCACAGGAGCCTTGGAAGATAGGATTGTTTTCAGTATTATTTCACCATCCTTTCACCCCTGTTTCAAGAACGGGAGCCCTTTTCAACCGTTAGTGGAAGAATCCTTCTTTGGAGATGAGATCTTTTTCTGGGGTGGCAGGTGCAGGGCCTCTGTCAGTCCTGGGTTTGTTGGACTACCGCCAGACATGAGAAGTGCGCCTTTGTGGGACAGGTGAATAGTGCGGATCCTGTTTCAGTCTAAAGGCTGAAACAGGATCCGCACTTTTCACCGTTCCTTTCAGAATCATTTGATTCATCAGCTAGGAATGGCGATTGCTTCACCAGACCAATCGAAGGCTAGGCCAAACTAACTCGATCTTTCCAAGAGGTGTGTGGCCCAACTTTGGAAAGAACCGCTAAGTGGAGAACTCTTTGGTATTTTTCCGAAGCACTTTTCACCGTAATTGTCATAAGGTTGGTCTCTGCATCCTTAAGCATACCAGAGTCTTCACAGACGAAACAGGCTGAGGCCCAGTAATCTTGGCATTTCCAATACTTGGTCCTAGACACTACCAAGAAAGTGTTCTTTTAAGTATTATTCCGTTGTGGTTTCAGCATTATATTCAGGACCCCAGCAGGGTTCTCGCATTAGCATAAGAATCCTGCCTGGTAGTTGAGATTTCTGGGTGGGGTGTAAGTGCAGGGCTTCTGTCAGCCCTGCCTTTGATTTGTTTACCTCCAGAGTTGGAAAGTGCATATTTGCCTGAGATGGGAAAAGTGTGGATCGCGCTTCAGATTTCATCCTGACACTTTGAAATGACCAGTGTGTTGGTAATTTTTTGCCATTTGCATGGCGTTTGGCACCGTAATAGTCATGAGGTCGGTCTCTGCATCCTGAAGCCTATGATGCTTTTTGCAGAGAAACCTCTGCTGAGTCCCAGGTAACTTGCTATTTCCCATAGCTGGCACAGGAGCCTTGGAAGATAGGATGGTTTTCAGTATTATTTCACCATTTTTTCACCACTGTTTCAAGAACGGGAGCCCTTTTCAACCGTTAGTGGAAGAATCCTTCTTTGGAGATGAGATATTTTTCTGGGGTGGCAAGTGCAGGGCCTCTGTCAGTCCTGGGTTTGTTGGACTAGCGCCAGACATGAGAAGTGCGCCTTTGTGGGACAGGTGAATAGTGCGGATCCTGTTTCAGTCTAAAGACTGAAACAGGATCCGCACTTTTCACCGTTCCTTTCAGAATCATTTGATTCATCAGCTAGGAATGGCGATTGCTTCACCAGACCAATCGAAGGCTAGGCCAAAGTAACTCGATGTTTCCAAGAGGTGTGTGGCCCAACTTTTGAAAGAACCGCTAAGTGGAGAACTATTTGGTATTTTTCCGAAGCACTTTTCACCGTAATTGTCATAAGGTTGGTCTCTGCATCCTTAAGCATACCAGAGTCTTCACAGACGAAACAGGCTGAGGCCCAGTAATCTTGGCATTTCCAATAGTTGGTCCTAGAGACTACCAAGAAAGTGTTCTTTTAAGTATTATTCCGTTGTGGTTTCAGCATTATTTTCAGAACCGGAGCAAAGTTCTCGCATTAGCATAAGAATCCTGCCTGGTAGTTGAGATTTCTGGGTGGGGTGTAAGTGCCGGCCTTCTGTCAGCCCTGCCTTTGATTTGTTTACCTCCAGAGTTGGAAAGTGCATATTTGCCTGAGATGGGAAAAGTGTGGATGGCGCTTCAGATTTCATCCTGACACTTTGAAATGACCAGGGTGTTGGTAATTATTTGCCATTTCCATGGCGTTTGGCACCGTAATAGTCATGAGGTCGGTCTCTGCATCCTGAAGACTATGATGCTTTTTGCAGAGAAACCTCTGCTGAGGCCCAGGTAACTTGCTATTTCCCATAGCTGGCACAGGAGCCTTGGAAGATTGGATAGTTTTCAGTATTATTTCACCATCGTTTCACCACTGTTTCAAGAACGGGAGCCCTTTTCAACCGTTAGCGGAAGAATCCTTCTTTGGAGATGAGATATTTTTTGGGGTGGCAAGTGCAGGTCCTCTGTCAGTCCTGGGTTTGTTGGACTAGCGCCAGACATGAGAAGTGCGCCTTTGTGGGACAGGTGAATAGTGCGGATCGTGTTTCAGTCTAAAGACTGAAACAGGATCCGCACTTTTCACCGTTCCTTTCAGAATCATTTGATTCATCAGCTAGGAATGGCGATTGCTTCACCAGACCAATCGAAGGCTAGGCCAAAGTAACTCGATCTTTCCAAGAGGTGTGTGGCCCAACTTTTGAAATAACCGCTAAGTGGAGAACTATTTGGTATTTTTCCGAAGCACTTTTCACCGTGATTGTCATAAGGTTGGTCTCTGCATCCTTAAGCATACCAGAGTCTTCACAGACGAAACAGGCTGAGGCCCAGTAATCTTGGCATTTCCAATACTTGGTCCTAGAGACTACCAAGAAAGTGTTATTTTAAGTATTATTCCGTTGTGGTTTCAGCATTATTTTCAGGACCCCAGCAGGGTTCTCGCATTAGCATAAGAATCCTGCCTGGTAGTTGAGATTTCTGGGTGGGGTGTAAGTGCAGGGCTTCTGTCAGCCCTGCCTTTGATTTGTTTACCTCCAGAGTTGGAAAGTGCATATTTGCGTGAGATGGGAAAAGTGTGGATCGCGCTTCAGATTTCATCCTGACACTTTGAAATGACCAGTGTGTTGGTAATTATTTGCCATTTCCATGGCGTTTGGCACCGTAATAGTCATGAGGTCGGTCTCTGCATCCTGAAGCCTATGATGCTTTTTGCAGAGAAACCTCTGCTGAGGCCCAGGTAACTTGCTATTTCCCATAGCTGGCACAGGAGCCTTGGAAGATAGGATTGTTTTCAGTATTATTTCACCATCCTTTCACCACTGTTTCAAGAACGGGAGCCCTTTTCAACCGTTAGTGGAAGAATTCTTCTTTGGAGATGAGATATTTTTCTGGGGTGGCAAGTGCAGGGCCTCTGTCAGTCCTGGGTTTGTTGGACTAGCGCCAGACATGAGAAGTGTGCCTTTGTGGGACAGGTGAATAGTGCGGATCCTGTTTCAGTCTAAAGACTGAAACAGGATCCGCACTTTTCACTGTTGTTTCAGAATCATTTGATTCATCATCTAGGAATGGCGATTGCTTCACTAGACCAATCGAAGGCTAGTCTAAAGTAACTCGATGTTCCCAAGAGGTGTGTGGCCCAACTTTTGAAAGAACCGCTAAGTGGAGAACTATTTGGTATTTTTCCGAAGCACTTTTCACCGTAATTCTCATAAGGTTGGTCTCTGCATCCTTAAGCATACCAGAGTCTTCACAGAGGAAACAGGCTGAGGCCCAGTAATCTTGGCATTTCCAATACTTGGTCCTAGACACTACCAAGAAAGTGTTCTTTTAAGTATTATTCCGTTGTGGTTTCAGCATTATTTTCAGGACCCCAGCAGGGTTCTCGCATTAGCATAAGAATCCTGCCTGGTAGTTGAGATTTCTGGGTGGGGTGTAAGTGCGGGGCTTCTGTCAGCCCTGCCTTTGATTTGTTTACCTCCAGAGTTGGAAAGTGCATATTTGCGTGAGATGGGAAAAGTGTGGATCGCGCTTCAGATTTCATCCTGACACTTTGAAATGACCAGTGTGTTGGTAATTATTTGCCATTTCCATGGCGTTTGGCACCGTAATAGTCATGAGGTCGGTCTCTGCATCCTGAAGCCTATGATGCTTTTTGCAGAGAACCCTCTGCTGAGGCCCAGGTAACTTGCTATTTCCCATAGCTGGCACAGGAGCCTTGGAAGATAGGATTGTTTTCAGTATTTTTTCACCATCCTTTCACCCCTGTTTCAAGAACGGGAGCCCTTTCCAACCGTTAGTGGAAGAATCCTTCTTTGGAGATGAGATCTTTTTCTGGGGTGGCAGGTGCAGGGCCTCTGTCAGTCCTGGGTTTGTTGGACTAGCGCCAGACATGAGAAGTGGGCCTTTGTGGGACAGGTGAATAGTGCGGATCCTGTTTCAGTCTAAAGACTGAAACAGGATCCGCACTTTTCACCGTTCCTTTCAGAATCATTTGATTCATCAGCTAGGAATGGAGATTGCTTCACCAGACCATTCGAAGGCTAGGCCAAACTAACTCGATCTTTCCAAGAGGTGTGTGGCCCAACTTTTGAAAGAACCGCTAAGTGGAGAACTATTTGGTATTTTTCCGAAGCACTTTTCACCGTAATTGTCATAAGGTTGGTCTCTGCATCCTTAAGCATACCAGAGTCTTCACAGACGAAACAGGCTGAGGCCCAGTAATCTTGGCATTTCCAATAGTTGGTCCTAGAGACTACCAAGAAAGTGTTATTTTAAGTATTATTCCGTTGTGGTTTCAGCATTATTTTCAGGACCCCAGCAGGGTTCTCGCATTAGCATAAGAATCCTGCCTGGTAGTTGAGATTTCTGGGTGGGGTGTAAGTGCGGGGCTTCTGTCAGCCCTGCCTTTGATTTGTTTACCTCCAGAGTTGAAAGTGCATATTTGCCTGAGATGGGAAAAGTGTGGATCGCGCTTCAGATTTCATCCTGACACTTTGAAATGACCAGGGTGTTGGTAATTATTTGCCATTTCCATGGCGTTTGGCACCGTAATAGTCATGAGGTCGGTCTCTGCATCCTGAAGCCTATGATGCTTCTTGCAGAGAAACCTCTGCTGAGGCCCAGGTAACTTGCTATTTCCCATAGCTGGCACAGGAGCCTTGGAAGATCGGATAGTTTTCAGTATTATTTCACCATCCTTTCACCACTGTTTCAAGAACGGGAGCACTTTTCAACCGTTAGCGGAAGAATCCTTCTTTGGAGATGAGATATTTTTTGGGGTGGCATGTGCAGGGCCTCTGTCAGTCCTGGGTTTGTTGGACTACCGTCAGACATGAGAAGTGCGCCTTTGTGGGACAGGTGAATAGTGCGGATCCTGTTTCAGTCTAAAGACTGAAACAGGATCCGCACTTTTCACCGTTCCTTTCAGAATCATTTGATTCATCAGCTAGGAATGGCGATTGCTTCACCAGACCAATCGAAGGCTAGGCCAGACTAACTCGATCTTTCCAAGAGGTGTGTGGCCCAACTTTTGAAAGAACCGCTAAGTGAAGAACTATTTGGTATTTTTCCGAAGCACTTTTCACCATGATTGTCATAAGGTTGGTCTCTGCATCCTTAAGCATACCAGAGTCTTCACAGACAAAACAGGCTGAGGCCCAGTAATCTTGGCATTTCCAATACTTGGTCCTAGACACTACCAAGAAAGTGTTCTTTTAAGTATTATTCCGTTGTGGTTTCAGCATTATTTTCAGGACCCCAGCAGGGTTCTCGCATTAGCATAAGAATCCTGCCTGGTAGTTGAGATTTCTGGGTGGGGTGTAAGTGCAGGGCTTCTGTCAGCCCTGCCTTTGATTTGTTTACCTCCAGAGTTGGAAAGTGCATATTTGCGTGAGATGGGAAAAGTGTGGATCCCGCTTCAGATTTCATCCTGACACTTTGAAATGACCAGTGTGTTGGTAATTATTTGCCATTTCCATGGCGTTTGGCACCGTAATAATCATGAGGTCGGTCTCTGCATCGTGAAGCCTATGATGCTTTTTGCAGAGAACCCTCTGCTGAGGCCCAGGTAACTTGCTATTTCCCATAGCTGGCACAGGAGCCTTGGAAGATAGGATTGTTTTCAGTATTTTTTCACCATCCTTTCACCCCTGTTTCAAGAACGGGAGCCCTTTTCAACCGTTAGTGGAAGAATCCTTCTTTGGAGATGAGATCTTTTTCTGGGGTGGCAGTTGCAGGGCCTCTGTCAGTCCTGGGTTTGTTGGACTAGCGCCAGACATGAGAAGTGCGCCTTTGTGGGACAGGTGAATAGTGCGGATCCTGTTTCAGTCTAAAGACTGAAACAGGATCCGCAGTTTTCACCGTTCCTTTCAGAATCATTTGATTCATCAGCTAGGAATGGCGATTGCTTCACCAGACCAATCGAAGGCTAGGCCAAACTAACTCGATCTTTCCAAGAGGTGTGTGGCCCAACTTTTGAAAGAACCGCTAAGTGGAGAACTATTTGGTATTTTTCCGAAGCACTTTTCACCGTAATTGTCATAAGGTTGGTCTCTGCATCCTTAAGCATACCAGAGTCTTCACAGACGAAACAGGCTGAGGCCCAGTAATCTTGGCATTTCCAATACTTGGTCCTAGAGACTACCAAGAAAGTGTTATTTTAAGTATTATTCCGTTGTGGTTTCAGCATTATTTCCAGGACCCCAGCAGGGTTCTCGCAGTAGCATAAGAATCCTGCCTGGTACTTGAGATTTCTGCGTGGGGTGTAAGCGAGGGGCTCCTGTAGGCCCTGCCTTTGATTTGTTTACCTCCAGAGTTGGAAAGTGCATATTTGCGTGAGATGGGCAAAGTGTGGATCATGCTTCAGATTTCATCCTGACACTTTGAAATGACCAGTGTGTTGGTAATTATTTGCCATTTCCATGGCGTTTGGCACCGTAATAGTCATGAGGTCGGTCTCTGCATCCTGAAGCCTATGATGCTTTTTGCAGAGAAACCTCTGCTGAGGCCCAGGTAACTTGCTATTTCCCATAGCTGGCACAGGAGCCTTGGAAGATAGGATTGTTTTCAGTATTATTTCACCATCCTTTCACCCCTGTTTCAAGAACGGGAGCCCTTTTCAACCGTTAGTGGAAGAATCCTTCTTTGGAGATGAGATCTTTTTCTGGGGTGGCAGGTGCAGGGCCTCTGTCAGTCCTGGGTTTGTTGGACTACCGCCAGACATGAGAAGTGCGCCTTTGTGGGACAGGTGAATAGTGCGGATCCTGTTTCAGTCTAAAGGCTGAAACAGGATCCGCACTTTTCACCGTTCCTTTCAGAATCATTTGATTCATCAGCTAGGAATGGCGATTGCTTCACCAGACCAATCGAAGGCTAGGCCAAACTAACTCGATCTTTCCAAGAGGTGTGTGGCCCAACTTTGGAAAGAACCGCTAAGTGGAGAACTCTTTGGTATTTTTCCGAAGCACTTTTCACCGTAATTGTCATAAGGTTGGTCTCTGCATCCTTAAGCATACCAGAGTCTTCACAGACGAAACAGGCTGAGGCCCAGTAATCTTGGCATTTCCAATACTTGGTCCTAGACACTACCAAGAAAGTGTTCTTTTAAGTATTATTCCGTTGTGGTTTCAGCATTATATTCAGGACCCCAGCAGGGTTCTCGCATTAGCATAAGAATCCTGCCTGGTAGTTGAGATTTCTGGGTGGGGTGTAAGTGCAGGGCTTCTGTCAGCCCTGCCTTTGATTTGTTTACCTCCAGAGTTGGAAAGTGCATATTTGCCTGAGATGGGAAAAGTGTGGATCGCGCTTCAGATTTCATCCTGACACTTTGAAATGACCAGTGTGTTGGTAATTTTTTGCCATTTGCATGGCGTTTGGCACCGTAATAGTCATGAGGTCGGTCTCTGCATCCTGAAGCCTATGATGCTTTTTGCAGAGAAACCTCTGCTGAGTCCCAGGTAACTTGCTATTTCCCATAGCTGGCACAGGAGCCTTGGAAGATAGGATGGTTTTCAGTATTATTTCACCATTTTTTCACCACTGTTTCAAGAACGGGAGCCCTTTTCAACCGTTAGTGGAAGAATCCTTCTTTGGAGATGAGATATTTTTCTGGGGTGGCAAGTGCAGGGCCTCTGTCAGTCCTGGGTTTGTTGGACTAGCGCCAGACATGAGAAGTGCGCCTTTGTGGGACAGGTGAATAGTGCGGATCCTGTTTCAGTCTAAAGACTGAAACAGGATCCGCACTTTTCACCGTTCCTTTCAGAATCATTTGATTCATCAGCTAGGAATGGCGATTGCTTCACCAGACCAATCGAAGGCTAGGCCAAAGTAACTCGATGTTTCCAAGAGGTGTGTGGCCCAACTTTTGAAAGAACCGCTAAGTGGAGAACTATTTGGTATTTTTCCGAAGCACTTTTCACCGTAATTGTCATAAGGTTGGTCTCTGCATCCTTAAGCATACCAGAGTCTTCACAGACGAAACAGGCTGAGGCCCAGTAATCTTGGCATTTCCAATAGTTGGTCCTAGAGACTACCAAGAAAGTGTTCTTTTAAGTATTATTCCGTTGTGGTTTCAGCATTATTTTCAGGACCCCAGCAGGGTTCTCGCATTAGCATAAGAATCCTGCCTGGTAGTTGAGATTTCTGGGTGGGGTGTAAGTGCGGGGCTTCTGTCAGCCCTGCCTTTGATTTGTTTACCTCCAGAGTTGGAAAGTGCATATTTGCCTGAGATGGGAAAAGTGTGGATCTCGCTTCAGATTTCATCCTGACACTTTGAAATGACCACGGTGTTGGTAATTATTTGCCATTTCCATGGCGTTTGGCACCGTAATAGTCATGAGGTCGGTCTCTGCATCCTGAAGCCTATGATGCTTTTTGCAGAGAAACCTCTGCTGAGGCCCAGGTAACTTGCTATTTCCCATAGCTGGCACAGGAGCCTTGGAAGATAGGATTGTTTTCAGTATTATTTCACCATCCTTTCACCCCTGTTTCAAGAACGGGAGCCCTTTTCAACCGTTAGCGGAAGAATCCTTCTTTGGAGATGAGATCTTTTTCTGGGGTGGCAGGTGCAGGGCCTCTGTCAGTCCTGGGTTTGTTGGACTAGCGCCAGACATGAGAAGTGCGCCTTTGTGGGACAGGTGAATAGTGCGGATCCTGTTTCAGTCTAAAGACTGAAACAGGATCCGCACTTTTCACCGTTCCTTTCAGAATCATTTGATTCATCAGCTAGGAATGGCGATTGCTTCACCAGACCAATCGAAGGCTAGGCCAAACTAACTCGATCTTTCCAAGAGGTGTGTGGCCCAACTTTTGAAAGAACCGCTAAGTGGAGAACTATTTGGTATTTTTCCGAAGCACTTTTCACCGTAATTGTCATAAGGTTGGTCTCTGCATCCTTAAGCATACCAGAGTCTTCACAGACGAAACAGGCTGAGGCCCAGTAATCTTGGCATTTCCAATAGTTGGTCCTAGAGACTACCAAGAAAGTGTTCTTTTAAGTATTATTCCGTTGTGGTTTCAGCATTATTTTCAGAACCGGAGCAAAGTTCTCGCCTTAGCATAAGAATCCTGCCTGGTAGTTGAGATTTCTGGGTGGGGTGTAAGTGCCGGCCTTCTGTCAGCCCTGCCTTTGATTTGTTTACCTCCAGAGTTGGAAAGTGCATATTTGCCTGAGATGGGAAAAGTGTGGATGGCGCTTCAGATTTCATCCTGACACTTTGAAATGACCAGGGTGTTGGTAATTATTTGCCATTTCCATGGCGTTTGGCACCGTAATAGTCATGAGGTCGGTCTCTGCATCCTGAAGACTATGATGCTTTTTGCAGAGAAACCTCTGCTGAGGCCCAGGTAACTTGCTATTTCCCATAGCTGGCACAGGAGCCTTGGAAGATTGGATAGTTTTCAGTATTATTTCACCATCGTTTCACCACTGTTTCAAGAACGGGAGCCCTTTTCAACCGTTAGCGGAAGAATCCTTCTTTGGAGATGAGATATTTTTTGGGGTGGCAAGTGCAGGTCCTCTGTCAGTCCTGGGTTTGTTGGACTAGCGCCAGACATGAGAAGTGCGCCTTTGTGGGACAGGTGAATAGTGCGGATCGTGTTTCAGTCTAAAGACTGAAACAGGATCCGCACTTTTCACCGTTCCTTTCAGAATCATTTGATTCATCAGCTAGGAATGGCGATTGCTTCACCAGACCAATCGAAGGCTAGGCCAAAGTAACTCGATCTTTCCAAGAGGTGTGTGGCCCAACTTTTGAAAGAACCGCTAAGTGGAGAACTATTTGGTATTTTTCCGAAGCACTTTTCACCGTGATTGTCATAAGGTTGGTCTCTGCATCCTTAAGCATACCAGAGTCTTCACAGACGAAACAGGCTGAGGCCCAGTAATCTTGGTATTTCCAATACTTGGTCCTAGAGACTACCAAGAAAGTGTTATTTTAAGTATTATTCCGTTGTGGTTTCAGCATTATTTTCAGGACCCCAGCAGGGTTCTCGCATTAGCATAAGAATCCTGCCTGGTAGTTGAGATTTCTGGGTGGGGTGTAAGTGCAGGGCTTCTGTCAGCCCTGCCTTTGATTTGTTTACCTCCAGAGTTGGAAAGTGCATATTTGCGTGAGATGGGAAAAGTGTGGATTGCGCTTCAGATTTCATCCTGACACTTTGAAATGACCAGTGTGTTGGTAATTATTTGCCATTTCCATGGCGTTTGGCACCGTAATAGTCATGAGGTCGGTCTCTGCATCCTGAAGCCTATGATGCTTTTTGCAGAGAAACCTCTGCTGAGGCCCAGGTAACTTGCTATTTCCCATAGCTGGCACAGGAGCCTTGGAAGATAGGATTGTTTTCAGTATTATTTCACCATCCTTTCACCACTGTTTCAAGAACGGGAGCCCTTTTCAACCGTTAGTGGAAGAATTCTTCTTTGGAGATGAGATATTTTTCTGGGGTGGCAAGTGCAGGGCCTCTGTCAGTCCTGGGTTTGTTGGACTAGCGCCAGACATGAGAAGTGTGCCTTTGTGGGACAGGTGAATAGTGCGGATCCTGTTTCAGTCTAAAGACTGAAACAGGATCCGCACTTTTCACTGTTGTTTCAGAATCATTTGATTCATCATCTAGGAATGGCGATTGCTTCACTAGACCAATCGAAGGCTAGTCTAAAGTAACTCGATGTTCCCAAGAGGTGTGTGGCCCAACTTTTGAAAGAACCGCTAAGTGGAGAACTATTTGGTATTTTTCCGAAGCACTTTTCACCGTAATTCTCATAAGGTTGGTCTCTGCATCCTTAAGCATACCAGAGTCTTCACAGAGGAAACAGGCTGAGGCCCAGTAATCTTGGCATTTCCAATACTTGGTCCTAGACACTACCAAGAAAGTGTTCTTTTAAGTATTATTCCGTTGTGGTTTCAGCATTATTTTCAGGACCCCAGCAGGGTTCTCGCATTAGCATAAGAATCCTGCCTGGTAGTTGAGATTTCTGGGTGGGGTGTAAGTGCAGGGCTTCTGTCAGCCCTGCCTTTGATTTGTTTACCTCCAGAGTTGGAAAGTGCATATTTGCGTGAGATGGGAAAAGTGTGGATCGCGCTTCAGATTTCATCCTGACACTTTGAAATGACCAGTGTGTTGGTAATTATTTGCCATTTCCATGGCGTTTGGCACCGTAATAGTCATGAGGTCGGTCTCTGCATCCTGAAGCCTATGATGCTTTTTGCAGAGAACCCTCTGCTGAGGCCCAGGTAACTTGCTATTTCCCATAGCTGGCACAGGAGCCTTGGAAGATAGGATTGTTTTCAGTATTTTTTCACCATCCTTTCACCCCTGTTTCAAGAACGGGAGCCCTTTCCAACCGTTAGTGGAAGAATCCTTCTTTGGAGATGAGATCTTTTTCTGGGGTGGCAGGTGCAGGGCCTCTGTCAGTCCTGGGTTTGTTGGACTAGCGCCAGACATGAGAAGTGGGCCTTGTGGGACAGGTGAATAGTGCGGATCCTGTTTCAGTCTAAAGACTGAAACAGGATCCGCACTTTTCACCGTTCCTTTCAGAATCATTTGATTCATCAGCTAGGAATGGAGATTGCTTCACCAGACCATTCGAAGGCTAGGCCAAACTAACTCGATCTTTCCAAGAGGTGTGTGGCCCAACTTTTGAAAGAACCGCTAAGTGGAGAACTATTTGGTATTTTTCCGAAGCACTTTTCACCGTAATTGTCATAAGGTTGGTCTCTGCATCCTTAAGCATACCAGAGTCTTCACAGACGAAACAGGCTGAGGCCCAGTAATCTTGGCATTTCCAATAGTTGGTCCTAGAGACTACCAAGAAAGTGTTATTTTAAGTATTATTCCGTTGTGGTTTCAGCATTATTTTCAGGACCCCAGCAGGGTTCTCGCATTAGCATAAGAATCCTGCCTGGTAGTTGAGATTTCTGGGTGGGGTGTAAGTGCGGGGCTTCTGTCAGCCCTGCCTTTGATTTGTTTACCTCCAGAGTTGAAAGTGCATATTTGCCTGAGATGGGAAAAGTGTGGATCGCGCTTCAGATTTCATCCTGACACTTTGAAATGACCAGGGTGTTGGTAATTATTTGCCATTTCCATGGCGTTTGGCACCGTAATAGTCATGAGGTCGGTCTCTGCATCCTGAAGCCTATGATGCATCTTGCAGAGAAACCTCTGCTGAGGCCCAGGTAACTTGCTATTTCCCATAGCTGGCACAGGAGCCTTGGAAGATCGGATAGTTTTCAGTATTATTTCACCATCCTTTCACCACTGTTTCAAGAACGGGAGCACTTTTCAACCGTTAGCGGAAGAATCCTTCTTTGGAGATGAGATATTTTTTGGGGTGGCATGTGCAGGGCCTCTGTCAGTCCTGGGTTTGTTGGACTACCGTCAGACATGAGAAGTGCGCCTTTGTGGGACAGGTGAATAGTGCGGATCCTGTTTCAGTCTAAAGACTGAAACAGGATCCGCACTTTTCACCGTTCCTTTCAGAATCATTTGATTCATCAGCTAGGAATGGCGATTGCTTCACCAGACCAATCGAAGGCTAGGCCAGACTAACTCGATCTTTCCAAGAGGTGTGTGGCCCAACTTTGGAAAGAACCGCTAAGTGGAGAACTCTTTGGTATTTTTCCGAAGCACTTTTCACCGTAATTGTCATAAGGTTGGTCTCTGCATCCTTAAGCATACCAGAGTCTTCACAGACGAAACAGGCTGAGGCCCAGTAATCTTGGCATTTCCAATACTTGGTCCTAGACACTACCAAGAAAGTGTTCTTTTAAGTATTATTCCGTTGTGGTTTCAGCATTATATTCAGGACCCCAGCAGGGTTCTCGCATTAGCATAAGAATCCTGCCTGGTAGTTGAGATTTCTGGGTGGGGTGTAAGTGCAGGGCTTCTGTCAGCCCTGCCTTTGATTTGTTTACCTCCAGAGTTGGAAAGTGCATATTTGCCTGAGATGGGAAAAGTGTGGATCGCGCTTCAGATTTCATCCTGACACTTTGAAATGACCAGTGTGTTGGTAATTTTTTGCCATTTGCATGGCGTTTGGCACCGTAATAGTCATGAGGTCGGTCTCTGCATCCTGAAGCCTATGATGCTTTTTGCAGAGAAACCTCTGCTGAGTCCCAGGTAACTTGCTATTTCCCATAGCTGGCACAGGAGCCTTGGAAGATAGGATGGTTTTCAGTATTATTTCACCATTTTTTCACCACTGTTTCAAGAACGGGAGCCCTTTTCAACCGTTAGTGGAAGAATCCTTCTTTGGAGATGAGATATTTTTCTGGGGTGGCAAGTGCAGGGCCTCTGTCAGTCCTGGGTTTGTTGGACTAGCGCCAGACATGAGAAGTGCGCCTTTGTGGGACAGGTGAATAGTGCGGATCCTGTTTCAGTCTAAAGACTGAAACAGGATCCGCACTTTTCACCGTTCCTTTCAGAATCATTTGATTCATCAGCTAGGAATGGCGATTGCTTCACCAGACCAATCGAAGGCTAGGCCAAAGTAACTCGATGTTTCCAAGAGGTGTGTGGCCCAACTTTTGAAAGAACCGCTAAGTGGAGAACTATTTGGTATTTTTCCGAAGCACTTTTCACCGTAATTGTCATAAGGTTGGTCTCTGCATCCTTAAGCATACCAGAGTCTTCACAGACGAAACAGGCTGAGGCCCAGTAATCTTGGCATTTCCAATAGTTGGTCCTAGAGACTACCAAGAAAGTGTTCTTTTAAGTATTATTCCGTTGTGGTTTCAGCATTATTTTCAGGACCCCAGCAGGGTTCTCGCATTAGCATAAGAATCCTGCCTGGTAGTTGAGATTTCTGGGTGGGGTGTAAGTGCGGGGCTTCTGTCAGCCCTGCCTTTGATTTGTTTACCTCCAGAGTTGGAAAGTGCATATTTGCCTGAGATGGGAAAAGTGTGGATCTCGCTTCAGATTTCATCCTGACACTTTGAAATGACCACGGTGTTGGTAATTATTTGCCATTTCCATGGCGTTTGGCACCGTAATAGTCATGAGGTCGGTCTCTGCATCCTGAAGCCTATGATGCTTTTTGCAGAGAAACCTCTGCTGAGGCCCAGGTAACTTGCTATTTCCCATAGCTGGCACAGGAGCCTTGGAAGATAGGATTGTTTTCAGTATTATTTCACCATCCTTTCACCCCTGTTTCAAGAACGGGAGCCCTTTTCAACCGTTAGCGGAAGAATCCTTCTTTGGAGATGAGATCTTTTTCTGGGGTGGCAGGTGCAGGGCCTCTGTCAGTCCTGGGTTTGTTGGACTAGCGCCAGACATGAGAAGTGCGCCTTTGTGGGACAGGTGAATAGTGCGGATCCTGTTTCAGTCTAAAGACTGAAACAGGATCCGCACTTTTCACCGTTCCTTTCAGAATCATTTGATTCATCAGCTAGGAATGGCGATTGCTTCACCAGACCAATCGAAGGCTAGGCCAAACTAACTCGATCTTTCCAAGAGGTGTGTGGCCCAACTTTTGAAAGAACCGCTAAGTGGAGAACTATTTGGTATTTTTCCGAAGCACTTTTCACCGTAATTGTCATAAGGTTGGTCTCTGCATCCTTAAGCATACCAGAGTCTTCACAGACGAAACAGGCTGAGGCCCAGTAATCTTGGCATTTCCAATAGTTGGTCCTAGAGACTACCAAGAAAGTGTTCTTTTAAGTATTATTCCGTTGTGGTTTCAGCATTATTTTCAGAACCGGAGCAAAGTTCTCGCCTTAGCATAAGAATCCTGCCTGGTAGTTGAGATTTCTGGGTGGGGTGTAAGTGCCGGCCTTCTGTCAGCCCTGCCTTTGATTTGTTTACCTCCAGAGTTGGAAAGTGCATATTTGCCTGAGATGGGAAAAGTGTGGATGGCGCTTCAGATTTCATCCTGACACTTTGAAATGACCAGGGTGTTGGTAATTATTTGCCATTTCCATGGCGTTTGGCACCGTAATAGTCATGAGGTCGGTCTCTGCATCCTGAAGACTATGATGCTTTTTGCAGAGAAACCTCTGCTGAGGCCCAGGTAACTTGCTATTTCCCATAGCTGGCACAGGAGCCTTGGAAGATTGGATAGTTTTCAGTATTATTTCACCATCGTTTCACCACTGTTTCAAGAACGGGAGCCCTTTTCAACCGTTAGCGGAAGAATCCTTCTTTGGAGATGAGATATTTTTTGGGGTGGCAAGTGCAGGTCCTCTGTCAGTCCTGGGTTTGTTGGACTAGCGCCAGACATGAGAAGTGCGCCTTTGTGGGACAGGTGAATAGTGCGGATCGTGTTTCAGTCTAAAGACTGAAACAGGATCCGCACTTTTCACCGTTCCTTTCAGAATCATTTGATTCATCAGCTAGGAATGGCGATTGCTTCACCAGACCAATCGAAGGCTAGGCCAAAGTAACTCGATCTTTCCAAGAGGTGTGTGGCCCAACTTTTGAAAGAACCGCTAAGTGGAGAACTATTTGGTATTTTTCCGAAGCACTTTTCACCGTGATTGTCATAAGGTTGGTCTCTGCATCCTTAAGCATACCAGAGTCTTCACAGACGAAACAGGCTGAGGCCCAGTAATCTTGGTATTTCCAATACTTGGTCCTAGAGACTACCAAGAAAGTGTTATTTTAAGTATTATTCCGTTGTGGTTTCAGCATTATTTTCAGGACCCCAGCAGGGTTCTCGCATTAGCATAAGAATCCTGCCTGGTAGTTGAGATTTCTGGGTGGGGTGTAAGTGCAGGGCTTCTGTCAGCCCTGCCTTTGATTTGTTTACCTCCAGAGTTGGAAAGTGCATATTTGCGTGAGATGGGAAAAGTGTGGATCGCGCTTCAGATTTCATCCTGACACTTTGAAATGACCAGTGTGTTGGTAATTATTTGCCATTTCCATGGCGTTTGGCACCGTAATAGTCATGAGGTCGGTCTCTGCATCCTGAAGCCTATGATGCTTTTTGCAGAGAAACCTCTGCTGAGGCCCAGGTAACTTGCTATTTCCCATAGCTGGCACAGGAGCCTTGGAAGATAGGATTGTTTTCAGTATTATTTCACCATCCTTTCACCACTGTTTCAAGAACGGGAGCCCTTTTCAACCGTTAGTGGAAGAATTCTTCTTTGGAGATGAGATATTTTTCTGGGGTGGCAAGTGCAGGGCCTCTGTCAGTCCTGGGTTTGTTGGACTAGCGCCAGACATGAGAAGTGTGCCTTTGTGGGACAGGTGAATAGTGCGGATCCTGTTTCAGTCTAAAGACTGAAACAGGATCCGCACTTTTCACTGTTGTTTCAGAATCATTTGATTCATCATCTAGGAATGGCGATTGCTTCACTAGACCAATCGAAGGCTAGTCTAAAGTAACTCGATGTTCCCAAGAGGTGTGTGGCCCAACTTTTGAAAGAACCGCTAAGTGGAGAACTATTTGGTATTTTTCCGAAGCACTTTTCACCGTAATTCTCATAAGGTTGGTCTCTGCATCCTTAAGCATACCAGAGTCTTCACAGAGGAAACAGGCTGAGGCCCAGTAATCTTGGCATTTCCAATACTTGGTCCTAGACACTACCAAGAAAGTGTTCTTTTAAGTATTATTCCGTTGTGGTTTCAGCATTATTTTCAGGACCCCAGCAGGGTTCTCGCATTAGCATAAGAATCCTGCCTGGTAGTTGAGATTTCTGGGTGGGGTGTAAGTGCGGGGCTTCTGTCAGCCCTGCCTTTGATTTGTTTACCTCCAGAGTTGGAAAGTGCATATTTGCGTGAGATGGGAAAAGTGTGGATCGCGCTTCAGATTTCATCCTGACACTTTGAAATGACCAGTGTGTTGGTAATTATTTGCCATTTCCATGGCGTTTGGCACCGTAATAGTCATGAGGTCGGTCTCTGCATCCTGAAGCCTATGATGCTTTTTGCAGAGAACCCTCTGCTGAGGCCCAGGTAACTTGCTATTTCCCATAGCTGGCACAGGAGCCTTGGAAGATAGGATTGTTTTCAGTATTTTTTCACCATCCTTTCACCCCTGTTTCAAGAACGGGAGCCCTTTCCAACCGTTAGTGGAAGAATCCTTCTTTGGAGATGAGATCTTTTTCTGGGGTGGCAGGTGCAGGGCCTCTGTCAGTCCTGGGTTTGTTGGACTAGCGCCAGACATGAGAAGTGGGCCTTGTGGGACAGGTGAATAGTGCGGATCCTGTTTCAGTCTAAAGACTGAAACAGGATCCGCACTTTTCACCGTTCCTTTCAGAATCATTTGATTCATCAGCTAGGAATGGAGATTGCTTCACCAGACCATTCGAAGGCTAGGCCAAACTAACTCGATCTTTCCAAGAGGTGTGTGGCCCAACTTTTGAAAGAACCGCTAAGTGGAGAACTATTTGGTATTTTTCCGAAGCACTTTTCACCGTAATTGTCATAAGGTTGGTCTCTGCATCCTTAAGCATACCAGAGTCTTCACAGACGAAACAGGCTGAGGCCCAGTAATCTTGGCATTTCCAATAGTTGGTCCTAGAGACTACCAAGAAAGTGTTATTTTAAGTATTATTCCGTTGTGGTTTCAGCATTATTTTCAGGACCCCAGCAGGGTTCTCGCATTAGCATAAGAATCCTGCCTGGTAGTTGAGATTTCTGGGTGGGGTGTAAGTGCAGGGCTTCTGTCAGCCCTGCCTTTGATTTGTTTACCTCCAGAGTTGAAAGTGCATATTTGCCTGAGATGGGAAAAGTGTGGATCGCGCTTCAGATTTCATCCTGACACTTTGAAATGACCAGGGTGTTGGTAATTATTTGCCATTTCCATGGCGTTTGGCACCGTAATAGTCATGAGGTCGGTCTCTGCATCCTGAAGCCTATGATGCATCTTGCAGAGAAACCTCTGCTGAGGCCCAGGTAACTTGCTATTTCCCATAGCTGGCACAGGAGCCTTGGAAGATCGGATAGTTTTCAGTATTATTTCACCATCCTTTCACCACTGTTTCAAGAACGGGAGCACTTTTCAACCGTTAGCGGAAGAATCCTTCTTTGGAGATGAGATATTTTTTGGGGTGGCATGTGCAGGGCCTCTGTCAGTCCTGGGTTTGTTGGACTACCGTCAGACATGAGAAGTGCGCCTTTGTGGGACAGGTGAATAGTGCGGATCCTGTTTCAGTCTAAAGACTGAAACAGGATCCGCACTTTTCACCGTTCCTTTCAGAATCATTTGATTCATCAGCTAGGAATGGCGATTGCTTCACCAGACCAATCGAAGGCTAGGCCAGACTAACTCGATCTTTCCAAGAGGTGTGTGGCCCAACTTTTGAAAGAACCGCTAAGTGAAGAACTATTTGGTATTTTTCCGAAGCACTTTTCACCATGATTGTCATAAGGTTGGTCTCTGCATCCTTAAGCATACCAGAGTCTTCACAGACAAAACAGGCTGAGGCCCAGTAATCTTGGCATTTCCAATACTTGGTCCTAGACACTACCAAGAAAGTGTTCTTTTAAGTATTATTCCGTTGTGGTTTCAGCATTATTTTCAGGACCCCAGCAGGGTTCTCGCATTAGCATAAGAATCCTGCCTGGTAGTTGAGATTTGTGGGTGGGGTGTAAGTGCAGGGCTTCTGTCAGCCCTGCCTTTGATTTGTTTACCTCCAGAGTTGGAAAGTGCATATTTGCGTGAGATGGGAAAAGTGTGGATCCCGCTTCAGATTTCATCCTGACACTTTGAAATGACCAGTGTGTTGGTAATTATTTGCCATTTCCATGGCGTTTGGCACCGTAATAATCATGAGGTCGGTCTCTGCATCGTGAAGCCTATGATGCTTTTTGCAGAGAACCCTCTGCTGAGGCCCAGGTAACTTGCTATTTCCCATAGCTGGCACAGGAGCCTTGGAAGATAGGATTGTTTTCAGTATTTTTTCACCATCCTTTCACCCCTGTTTCAAGAACGGGAGCCCTTTTCAACCGTTAGTGGAAGAATCCTTCTTTGGAGATGAGATCTTTTTCTGGGGTGGCAGTTGCAGGGCCTCTGTCAGTCCTGGGTTTGTTGGACTAGCGCCAGACATGAGAAGTGCGCCTTTGTGGGACAGGTGAATAGTGCGGATCCTGTTTCAGTCTAAAGACTGAAACAGGATCCGCAGTTTTCACCGTTCCTTTCAGAATCATTTGATTCATCAGCTAGGAATGGCGATTGCTTCACCAGACCAATCGAAGGCTAGGCCAAACTAACTCGATCTTTCCAAGAGGTGTGTGGCCCAACTTTTGAAAGAACCGCTAAGTGGAGAACTATTTGGTATTTTTCCGAAGCACTTTTCACCGTAATTGTCATAAGGTTGGTCTCTGCATCCTTAAGCATACCAGAGTCTTCACAGACGAAACAGGCTGAGGCCCAGTAATCTTGGCATTTCCAATACTTGGTCCTAGAGACTACCAAGAAAGTGTTATTTTAAGTATTATTCCGTTGTGGTTTCAGCATTATTTCCAGGACCCCAGCAGGGTTCTCGCAGTAGCATAAGAATCCTGCTTGGTACTTGAGATTTCTGCGTGGGGTGTAAGCGAGGGGCTCCTGTAGGCCCTGCCTTTGATTTGTTTACCTCCAGAGTTGGAAAGTGCATATTTGCGTGAGATGGGCAAAGTGTGGATCATGCTTCAGATTTCATCCTGACACTTTGAAATGACCAGTGTGTTGGTAATTATTTGCCATTTCCATGGCGTTTGGCACCGTAATAGTCATGAGGTCGGTCTCTGCATCCTGAAGCCTATGATGCTTTTTGCAGAGAAACCTCTGCTGAGGCCCAGGTAACTTGCTATTTCCCATAGCTGGCACAGGAGCCTTGGAAGATAGGATTGTTTTCAGTATTATTTCACCATCCTTTCACCCCTGTTTCAAGAACGGGAGCCCTTTTCAACCGTTAGTGGAAGAATCCTTCTTTGGAGATGAGATCTTTTTCTGGGGTGGCAGGTGCAGGGCCTCTGTCAGTCCTGGGTTTGTTGGACTACCGCCAGACATGAGAAGTGCGCCTTTGTGGGACAGGTGAATAGTGCGGATCCTGTTTCAGTCTAAAGGCTGAAACAGGATCCGCACTTTTCACCGTTCCTTTCAGAATCATTTGATTCATCAGCTAGGAATGGCGATTGCTTCACCAGACCAATCGAAGGCTAGGCAAAACTAACTCGATCTTTCCAAGAGGTGTGTGGCCCAACTTTGGAAAGAACCGCTAAGTGGAGAACTCTTTGGTATTTTTCCGAAGCACTTTTCACCGTAATTGTCATAAGGTTGGTCTCTGCATCCTTAAGCATACCAGAGTCTTCACAGAGGAAACAGGCTGAGGCCCAGTAATCTTGGCATTTCCAATACTTGGTCCTAGACACTACCAAGAAAGTGTTCTTTTAAGTATTATTCCGTTGTGGTTTCAGCATTATATTCAGGACCCCAGCAGGGTTCTCGCATTAGCATAAGAATCCTGCCTGGTAGTTGAGATTTCTGGGTGGGGTGTAAGTGCAGGGCTTCTGTCAGCCCTGCCTTTGATTTGTTTACCTCCAGAGTTGGAAAGTGCATATTTGCCTGAGATGGGAAAAGTGTGGATCGTGCTTCAGATTTCATCCTGACACTTTGAAATGACCAGTGTGTTGGTAATTATTTGCCATTTGCATGGCGTTTGGCACCGTAATAGTCATGAGGTCGGTCTCTACATCCTGAAGCCTATGATGCTTTTTGCAGAGAAACCTCTGCTGAGTCCCAGGTAACTTGCTATTTCCCATAGCTGGCACAGGAGCCTTGGAAGATAGGATGGTTTTCAGTATTATTTCACCATTTTTTCACCACTGTTTCAAGAACGGGAGCCCTTTTCAACCGTTAGTGGAAGAATCCTTCTTTGGAGATGAGATATTTTTCTGGGGTGGCAAGTGCAGGGCCTCTGTCAGTCCTGGGTTTGTTGGACTAGCGCCAGACATGAGAAGTGCGCCTTTGTGGGACAGGTGAATAGTGCGGATCCTGTTTCAGTCTAAAGACTGAAACAGGATCCGCACTTTTCACCGTTCCTTTCAGAATCATTTGATTCATCAGCTAGGAATGGCGATTGCTTCAACAGACCAATCGAAGGCTAGGCCAAAGTAACTCGATGTTTCCAAGAGGTGTGTGGCCCAACTTTTGAAGGAACCGCTAAGTGGAGAACTATTTGGTATTATTCCGAATCACTTTTCACCGTAATTGTCATAAGGTTGGTCTCTGCATCCTTAAGCTACCGGAGTCTTCACAGACGAAACAGGCTGAGGCCCAGTAATCTTGGCATTTCCAATAGTTGGTCCTAAAGACTACCAAGAAAGTGTTCTTTTAAGTATTATTCCGTTGTGGTTTCAGCATTATTTTCAGAACCGGAGCAGGGTTCTCGCATTAGCATAAGAATCCTGCCTGGTAGTTGAGATTTCTGGGTGGGGTGTAAGTGCGGGGCTTCTGTCAGCCCTGCCTTTGATTTGTTTACCTCCAGAGTTGGAAAGTGCATATTTGCGTGAGATGGGCAAAGTGTGGATCGTGCTTCAGATTTCATCCTGACACTTTGAAATGACCAGTGTGTTGGTAATTATTGCCATTTCCATGGCGTCTGGCACCGTAATAGTCATGAGGTCGGTCTCTGCATCCTGAAGCCTATGATGCTTTTTGCAGAGAAACCTCTGCTGAGGCCCAGGTAACTTGCTATTTCCCATAGCTGGCACAGGAGCCTTGGAAGATAGGATTGTTTTCAGTATTATTTCACCATCTTTTCACCCCTGTTTCAAGAACGGGAGCCCTTTTCAACCGTTAGCGGAAGAATCCTTCTTTGGAGATGAGATATTTTTCTGGGGTGGCAGGTGCAGAGCCTCTGTCAGTCCTGGGTTTGTTGGACTAGCGCCAGACATGAGAAGTGCGCCTTTGTGGGACAGGTGAATAGTGCGGATCCTGTTTCAGTCTAAAGACTGAAACAGGATCCGCACTTTTCACCGTTCCTTTCAGAATCATTTGATTCATCAGCTAGGAATGGCGATTGCTTCACGAGACCAATCGAAGGCTAGGCCAAACTAACTCGATCTTTCCAAGAGGTGTGTGGCCCAACTTTTGAAAGAACCGCTAAGTGGAGAACTATTTGGTATTTTTCCGAAGCACTTTTCACCGTAATTGTCATAAGGTTGGTCTCTGCATCCTTAAGCATACCAGAGTCTTCACAGACGAAACAGGCTGAGGCCCAGTAATCTTGGCATTTCCAATAGTTGGTCCTAGAGACTACCAAGAAAGTGTTCTTTTAAGTATTATTCCGTTGTGGTTTCAGCATTATTTTCAGAACCCGAGCGGGGTTCTCGCATTAGCATAAGAATCCTGTCTGGTAGTTGAGATTTCTGGGTGGGGTGTAAGTGCAGGGCTTCTGTCAGCCCTGCCTTTGATTTGTTTACCTCCAGAGTTGGAAAGTGCATATTTGCGTGAGATGGGCAAAGTGTGGATCGTGCTTCAGAATTTATCCTGACACTTTGAAATGACCAGTGTGTTGGTAATTATTTGCCATTTCCATGGCGTCTGGCACTGTAATAGTCATGACTTCGGTGTCTGCATCCTGAAGCGTATGATGCTTTTTGCAGAGAAACCTCTGCTGAAGCCCAGGTAACTTGCTATTTCCCATAGCTGGCACAGGAGCCTTGGAAGATAGGATTGTTTTCAGTATTATTTCACCATCCTTTCACCCCTGTTTCAAGAACGGGAGCCCTTTTCAACCGTTAGCGGAAGAATCCTTCTTTGGAGATGAGATCTTTTTCTGGGGTGGCAGGTGCAGGGCCTCTGTCAGTCCTGGGTTTGTTGGACTAGCGCCAGACATGAGAAGTGCGCCTTTGTGGGACAGGTGAATAGTGCGGATCCTGTTTCAGTCTAAAGACTGAAACAGGATCCGCACTTTTCACCGTTCCTTTCAGAATCATTTGATTCATCAGCTAGGAATAGCGATTGCTTCACCAGACCAATCGAAGGCTAGGCCAAAGTAACTCGATGTTTCCAAGAGGTGTGTGGCCCAACTTTTGAAAGAACCGCTAAGTGGAGAACTATTTGGTATTTTTCCGAAGCACTTTTCACCGTAATTGTCATAAGGTTGGTCTCTGCATCCTTAAGCATACCAGAGTCTTCACAGACGAAACAGGCTGAGCCCCAGTAATCTTGGCATTTCCAGTACTTGGTCCTAGACACTACCAAGAAAGTGTTCTTTTAAGTATTATTCCATTGTGGTTTCAGCATTATTTTCAGGACCCCAGCAGGGTTCTCGCATTAGCATAAGAATCCTGCCTGGTAGTTGAGATTTCTGGGTGGGGTGTAAGTGCCAGGCTTCTGTCAGCCCTGCCTTTGATTTGTTTACCTCCAGAGTTGGAAAGTGCATATTTGCGTGAGATGGGAAAAGTGTGGATCGCGCTTCAGATTTCATCCTGACACTTTGAAATGACCAGTGTGTTGGTAATTATTTGCCATTTCCATGGCGTTTGGCACCGTAATAGTCATGAGGTCGGTCTCTGCATCCTGAAGCCTATGATGCTTTTTGCAGAGAAACCTCTGCTGAGGCCCAGGTAACTTGCTATTTCCCATAGCTGGTACAGGAGCCTTGGAAGATAGGATGGTTTTCAGTATTATTTCACCATCCTTTCACCACTGTTTCAAGAACGGGAGCCCTTTTCAACCGTTAGCGGAAGAATCCTTCTTTGGAGATGAGATATTTTTCTGGGGTGGCAAGTGCAGGGCCTCTGTCAGTCCTGGGTTTGTTGGACTAGCGCCAGACATGAGAAGTGCGCCTTTGTGGGACAAGTGAATAGTGCGGATCCTGTTTCAGTCTAGAGACTGAAACAGGATCCGCACTTTTCACCGTTCCTTTCAGAATCATTTGATTCATCAGCTAGGATTGGCGATTGCTTCACCAGACCAATCGAAGGCTAGGCCAAAAAACTCGATGTTTCCAAGAGGTGTGTGGCCCAACTTTTGAAAGAACCGCTAAGTGGAGAACTCTTTGGTATTTTTCCGAAGCACTTTTCACCGTAATTGTCATAAGGTTGGTCTCTGCATCCATAAGCATACCAGAGTCTTCACAGACGAAACAGGCTGAGGCCCAGTAATCTTGGCATTTCCAATACTTGGTCCTAGACACTACCAAGAAAGTGTTCTTTTAAGTATTATTCCGTTGTGGTTTCAGCATTATTTTCAGGACCCCAGCAGGGTTCTCGCATTAGCATAAGAATCCTGCCTGGTAGTTGAGATTTCTGGGTGGGGTGTAAGTGCGGGGCTCCTGTAAGCCCTGCCTTTGATTTGTTTACCTCCAGAGTTGGAAAGTGCATATTTGCGTGAGATGGGCAAAGTGTGGATCGTGCTTCACATTTCATCCTGACACTTTGAAATGACCAGTGTGTTGGTAATTATTGCCATTTCCATGGCGTGTGGCACCGTAGTAGTCATGAGGTCGGTCTCTGCATCCTGAAGCCTATGATGCTTTTTGCAGAGAAACCTCTGCTGAGGCCCAGGTAACTTGCTATTTCCCATAGCTGGCACAGGAGCCTTGGAGGATAGGATTGTTTTCAGTATTATTTCACTATCCTTTCACCACTGTTTCAAGAACGGGAGCCCTTTGCAACCGTTAGTGGGAGAATTCTTCTTTGGAGATGAGATATTTTTCTGGGGTGGAAGTGCAGGGCCTCTGTCAGTCCTGGGTTTGTTGGACTAGCGCCAGACATGAGAAGTGCGCCTTTGTGGGACAGGTGAATAGTGCGGATCCTGTTTCAGTCTAAAGACTGAAACAGGATCCGCACTTTTCACCGTTCCTTTCAGAATCATTTGATTCATCAGCTAGGAATGGCGATTGCTTCGCTAGACCAATCGAAGGCTAGTCCAAAGTAACTCGATGGTCCCAAGAGGTGTGTGGCCCAACTTTTGAAAGAACCGCTAAGTGGAGAACTATTTGGTATTTTTCCGAAGCACTTTTCACCGTAATTGTCATAAGGTTGGTCTCTGCATCCTTAAGCATACCAGAGTCTTCACAGACGAAACAGGCTGAGGCCCAGTAATCTTGGCATTTCCAATAGTTGGTCCTAGAGACTACCAAGAAAGTGTTCTTTTAAGTATTATTCCGTTGTGGTTTCAGCATTATTTTCAGGACCCCAGCAGGGTTCTCGCATTAGCATAAGAATCCTGCCTGGTAGTTGAGATTTCTGGGTGGGGTGTAAGTGGGGAGCTTTTGTCAGCCCTGCCTTTGATTTGTTTACCTCCAGAGTTGGAAAGTGCATATTTGCGTGAGATGGGAAAAGTGTGGATCGCGCTTCAGATTTCATCCTGACACTTTGAAATGACCAGTGTGTTGGTAATTATTTGCCATTTCCATGGCGTTTGGCACCGTAATAGTCATGAGGTCGGTCTCTGCATCCTGAAGCCTATGATGCTTTTTGCAGAGAAACCTCTGCTGAGGCCCAGGTAACTTGCTATTTCCCATAGCTGGTACAGGAGCCTTGGAAGATAGGATGGTTTTCAGTATTATTTCACCATCCTTTCACCACTGTTTCAAGAACGGGAGCCCTTTTCAACCGTTAGCGGAAGAATCCTTCTTTGGAGATGAGATATTTTTCTGGGGTGGCAAGTGCAGGGCCTCTGTCAGTCCTGGGTTTGTTGGACTAGCGCCAGACATGAGAAGTGCGCCTTTGTGGGACAGGTGAATAGTGCGGATCCTGTTTCAGTCTAAAGACTGAAACAGGATCCGCACTTTTCACCGTTCCTTTCAGAATCATTTGATTCATCAGCTAGGAATAGCGATTGCTTCACCAGACCAATCGAAGGCTAGGCCAAAGTAACTCGATGTTTCCAAGAGGTGTGTGGCCCAACTTTTGAAAGAACCGCTAAGTGGAGAACTATTTGGTATTTTTCCGAAGCACTTTTCACCGTAATTGTCATAAGGTTGGTCTCTGCATCCTTAAGCATACCAGAGTCTTCACAGACGAAACAGGCTGAGGCCCAGTAATCTTGGTATTTCCAATAGTTGGTCCTAGAGACTACCAAGAAAGTGTTCTTTTAAGTATTATTCCGTTGTGGTTTCAGCATTATTTTCAGGACCCCAGCAGGGTTCTCGCATTAGCATAAGAATCCTGCCTGGTAGTTGAGATTTCTGGGTGGGGTGTAAGTTGGGAGCTTCTGTCAGCCCTGCCTTTGATTTGTTTACCTCCAGAGTTGGAAAGTGCATATTTGCGTGAGATGGGAAAAGTGTGGATCGCGCTTCAGATTTCATCCTGACACTTTGAAATGACCAGTGTGTTGGTAATTATTTGCCATTTCCATGGCGTTTGGCACCGTAATAGTCATGAGGTCGGTCTCTGCATCCTGAAGCCTATGATGCTTTTTGCAGAGAAACCTCTGCTGAGGCCCAGGTAACTTGCTATTTCCCATAGCTGGTACAGGCGCCTTGGAAGATAGGATGGTTTTCAGTATTATTTCACCATCCTTTCACCACTGTTTCAAGAACGGGAGCCCTTTTCAACCGTTAGCGGAAGAATCCTTCTTTGGAGATGAGATATTTTTCTGGGGTGGCAAGTGCAGGGCCTCTGTCAGTCCTGGGTTTGTTGGACTAGCGCCAGACATGAGAAGTGCGCCTATGTGGGACAAGTGAATAGTGCGGATCCTGTTTCAGTCTAGAGACTGAAACAGGACCGCACTTTTCACCGTTCCTTTCAGAATCATTTGATTCATCAGCTAGGATTGGCGATTGCTTCACCAGACCAATCGAAGGCTAGGCCAAAAAACTCGATGTTTCCAAGAGGTGTGTGGCCCAACTTTTGAAAGAACCGCTAAGTGGAGAACTATTTGGTATTTTTCCGAAGCACTTTTCACCGTAATTGTCATAAGGTTGGTCTCTGCATCCATAAGCATACCAGAGTCTTCACAGAGGAAACAGGCTGAGGCCCAGTAATCTTGGCATTTCCAATACTTGGTCCTAGAGACTACCAAGAAAGTGTTCTTTTAAGTATTATTCCGTTGTGGTTTCAGCATTATTTTCAGGACCCCAGCAGGGTTCTCGCATTAGCATAAGAATCCTGCCTGGTAGTTGAGATTTCTGGGTGGGGTGTAAGTGCGGGGCTTCTGTCAGCCCTGCCTTTGATTTGTTTACCTCCAGAGTTGGAAAGTGCATATTTGCGTGAGATGGGCAAAGTGTGGATCGTGCTTCACATTTCATCCTGACACTTTGAAATGACCAGTGTGTTGGTAATTATTGCCATTTCCATGGCGTCTGGCACCGTAATAGTCATGAGGTCGGTGTCTGCATCCTGAAGCCTATGATGCTTTTTGCAGAGAAACCTCTGCTGAGGCCCAGGTAACTTGCTATTTCCCATAGCTGGCACAGGAGCCTTGGAAGATAGGATTGTTTTCAGTATTATTTCACCATCTTTTCACCCCTGTTTCAAGATCGGGAGCCCTTTTCAACCGTTAGCGGAAGAATCCTTCTTTGGAGATGAGATATTTTTCTGGGGTGGCAGGTGCAGGGCCTCTGTCAGTCCTGGGTTTGTTGGACTAGCGCCAGACATGAGAAGTGCGCCTTTGTGGGACAGGTCAATAGTGCGGATCCTGTTTCAGTCTAAAGACTGAAACAGGATCCGCACTTTTCACCGTTCCTTTCAGAATCATTTGATTCATCAGCTAGGAATGGCTATTGCTTCACCAGACCAATCGAAGGCTAGGCCAAAAAACTCGATCTTTCCAAGAGGTGTGTGGCCCAACTTTTGAAAGAACCGCTAAGTGGAGAACTATTTGGTATTTTTCCGAAGCACTTTTCACCGTAATTGTCATAAGGTTGGTCTCTGCATCCTTAAGCATACCAGAGTCTTCACAGACGAAACAGGCTGAGGCCCAGTAATCTTGGCATTTCCAATAGTTGGTCCTAGAGACTACCAAGAAAGTGTTCTTTTAAGTATTATTCCGTTGTGGTTTCAGCATTATTTTCAGGACCCCAGCAGGGTTGTCGCATTAGCATAAGAATCCTGCCTGGTAGTTGAGATTTCTGGGTGGGGTGTAAGTGCCGGGCTGCTGTTAGCCCTGCCTTTGATTTGTTTACCTCCAGAGTTGGAAGGTGCATATTTGCATGAGATGGGAAAAGTGTGGATCGCGCTTCAGATTTCATCCTGACACTTTGAAATGACCAGTGTGTTGGTAATTATTTGCCATTTCCATGGCGTTTGGCACCGTAATAGTCATGAGGTCGGTCTCTGCATCCTGAAGCCTATGATGCTTTTTGCAGAGAAACCTCTGCTGAGGCCCAGGTAACTTGCTATTTCCCATAGCTGAAACAGGAGCCTTGGAAGATAGGATTGTTTTCAGTATTATTTCACCATCCTTTCACCACTGTTTCAAGAACGGGAGCCCTTTTCAACCGTTAGCGGAAGAATCCTTCTTTGGAGATGAGATCTTTTTCTGGGGTGGCAAGTGCAGGGCCTCTGTCAGTCCTGGGTTTGTTGGACTAGCGCCAGACATGAGAAGTGCGCCTTTGTGGGACAGGTGAATAGTGCGGATCCTGTTTCAGTCTAAAGACTGAAACAGGATAGGCACTTTTCACCGTTCCTTTCAGAATCATTTGATTCATCAGCTAGGAATAGCGATTGCTTCACCAGACCAATCGAAGGCTAGGCCAAAGTAACTCGATGTTTCCAAGAGGTGTGTGGCCCAACTTTTGAAAGAACCGCTAAGTGGAGAACTATTTGGTATTTTTCCGAAGCACTTTTCACCGTAATTGTCATAAGGTTGGTCTCTGCATCCTTAAGCATACCAGAGTCTTCACAGATGAAACAGGCTGAGGCCCAGTAATCTTGGCATTTCCAATAGTTGGTCCTAGAGACTACCAAGACAGTGTTCTTTTAAGTATTATTCCGTTGTGGTTTCAGCATTATTTCCAGGACCCCAGCAGGGTTCTCGCATTAGCATAAGAATCCTGCCTGGTAGTTGAGATTTCTGGGTGGGGTATAAGTGAGGGGCTTCTGTCAGCCCTGCCTTTGATTTCCTTACCTCCAGAGTTGGAAAGTGCATATTTGCGTGAGATGGGAAAAGTGTGGATCACGCTTCAGATTTCATCCTGACACTTTGAAATGACCAGTGTGTTGGTAATTATTTGCCATTTCCATGGCGTTTGGCACCGTAATAGTCATGAGGTCGGTCTCTGCATCCTGAAGCCTATGATGCTTTTTGGAGAGAAACCTCTGCTGAGGCCCAGGTAACTTGCTATTTCCCATAGCTGGCACAGGAGCCTTGGAAGATAGGATTGTTTTCAGTATTATTTCACTATCCTTTCACCACTGTTTCAAGAACGGGAGCCCTTTGCAACCGTTAGTGGGAGAATCCTTCTTTGGAGATGAGATATTTTTCTGGGGTGGAAGTGCAGGGCCTCTGTCAGTCCTGGGTTTGTTGGACTAGCGCCAGACATGAGAAGTGCGCCTTTGTGGGACAGGTGAATAGTGCGGATCGTGTTTCAGTCTAAAGACTGAAACAGGATCCGCACTTTTCACCTTTCCTTTCAGAATCCTTTGATTCATCAGCTAGCAATGGCGATTGCTTCACTAGACCAATCGAAGGCTAGTCCAAAGTAACTCGATGTTCCCAAGAGGTGTGTGGCCCAACTTTTGAAAGAACCGCTAAGTGGAGAACTATTTGGTATTTTTCCGAAGCACTTTTCACCGTAATTGTCATAAGGTTGGTCTCTGCATCCTTAAGCATACCAGAGTCTTCACAGACGAAACAGGCTGAGGCCCAGTAATCTTGGCATTTCCAATAGTTGGTCCTAAAGACTACCAAGAAAGTGTTCTTTTAAGTATTATTCCCTTGTGGTTTCAGCATTATTTTCAGAACCCGAGCAGGGTTCTCGCATTAGCATAAGAATCCTGCCTGGTAGTTGAGATTTCTGGGTGGGGTGTAAGCACGGGGCTCCTGTAGGCCCTGCCTTTGATTTGTTTACCTCCAGAGTTGGAAAGTGCATATTTGCGTGAGATGGGCAAAGTGTGGATCGTGCTTCACATTTCATCCTGACACTTTGAAATGACCAGTGTGTTGGTAATTATTTGCCATTTCCATGGCGTTTGGCACCGTAATAGTCATGAGGTCGGTCTCTGCATCCTGAAGCCTATGATGCTTTGTGCAGAGAAACCTCTGCTGAAGCCCAGGTAACTTGCTATTTTCCATAGCTGGCACAGGAGCCTTGGAAGATAGGATTGTTTTCAGAATTATTTCACCATCCTTTCACCCCTGTTTCAAGAACGGGAGCCCTTTTCAACCGTTAGCGGAAGAATCCTTCTTTGGAGTTGAGATATTTTTCTGGGGTGGCAAGTGCAGGGCCTCTGTCAGTCCTGGGTTTGTTGGATTAGCGCCAGACATGAGAAGTGCGCCTTTGTGGGACAGGTGAATAGTGCGGATCCTGTTTCATTCTAAAGACTGAAACAGGATCCGCACTTTTCACCGTTCCTTTCAGAATCATTTGATTCATCAGCTAGGAATGGCGATTGCTTCACCAGACCAATCGAAGGCTAGGCCAAACTAACTCGATCTTTCCAAGAGGTGTGTGACCCAACTTTGGAAAGAACCGCTAAGTGGAGAGCTATTTGGTATTTTTCCGAAGCACTTTTCACCGTAATTGTCATAAGGTTGGTCTCTGCATCCTTAAGCATACCAGAGTCTTCACAGACGAAACAGGCTGAGGCCCAGTAATCTTGGCATTTCCAATACTTGGTCCTAGACACTACCAAGAAAGTGTTCTTTTAAGTATTATTCCGTTGTGGTTTCAGCATTATTTTCAGGACCCCAGCAGGGTTCTCGCATTAGCATAAGAATCCTGCCTGGTAGTTGAGATTTGTGGGTGGGGTGTAAGTGCAGGGCTTCTGTCAGCCCTGCCTTTGATTTGTTTACCTCCAGAGTTGGAAAGTGCATATTGGCGTGAGATGGGAAAAGTGTGGATGGAGCTTCAGATTTCATCCTGACACTTTGAAATGACCAGTGTGTTGGTAATTATTTGCCATTTCCATGGCGTTTGGCACCGTAATAGTCATGAGGTCGGTCTCTGCATCCTGAAGCCTATGATGCTTTTTGCAGAGAAACCTCTGCTGAGGCCCAGGTAACTTGCTATTTCCCATAGCTGAAACAGGAGCCTTGGAAGATAGGATTGTTTTCTGTATCATTTCACCATCTTTTCACCACTGTTTCAAGAACGGGAGCCCTTTTCAACCGTTAGCGGAAGAACCCTTCTTTGGAGATGAGATATTTTTCTGGGGTGGCAGGTGCAGGGACTCTGTCAGTCCTGGGTTTGTTGGACTAGCGCCAGACATGAGAAGTGCGCCTTTGTGGGACAGGTGAATAGTGCGGATCCTGTTTCAGTCTAAAGACTGAAACAGGATCCGCACTTTTCACCGTTCCTTTCAGAATCATTTGATTCATCAGCTAGGAATGGCGATTGCTTCACTAGACCAATCGAAGGCTAGTCCAAAGTAACTCGATGGTCCCAAGAGGTGTGTGGCCCAACTTTTGAAAGAACCCCTAAGTGGAGAACTATTTGGTATTTTTCCGAAGCACTTTTCACCGTAATTGTCATAAGGTTGGTCTCTGCATCCTTAAGCATACCAGAGTCTTCACAGACGAAACAGGCTGAGGCCCAGTAATCTTGGCATTTCCAATAGTTGGTCCTAGAGACTACCAAGAAAGTGTTCTTTTAAGTATTATTCCGTTGTGGTTTCAGCATTATTTTCAGGACCCCAGCAGGGTTGTCGCATTAGCATAAGAATCCTGCCTGGTAGTTGAGATTTCTGGGTGGGGTGTAAGTGCCGGGCTGCTGTTAGCCCTGCCTTTGATTTGTTTACCTCCAGAGTTGGAAGGTGCATATTTGCATGAGATGGGAAAAGTGTGGATCGCGCTTCAGATTTCATCCTGACACTTTGAAATGACCAGTGTGTTGGTAATTATTTGCCATTTCCATGGCGTTTGGCACCGTAATAGTCATGAGGTCGGTCTCTGCATCCTGAAGCCTATGATGCTTTTTGCAGAGAAACCTCTGCTGAGGCCCAGGTAACTTGCTATTTCCCATAGCTGAAACAGGAGCCTTGGAAGATAGGATTGTTTTCAGTATTATTTCACCATCCTTTCACCACTGTTTCAAGAACGGGAGCCCTTTTCAACCGTTAGCGGAAGAATCCTTCTTTGGAGATGAGATCTTTTTCTGGGGTGGCAAGTGCAGGGCCTCTGTCAGTCCTGGGTTTGTTGGACTAGCGCCAGACATGAGAAGTGCGCCTTTGTGGGACAGGTGAATAGTGCGGATCCTGTTTCAGTCTGAAGACTGAAACAGGATAGGCACTTTTCACCGTTCCTTTCAGAATCATTTGATTCATCAGCTAGGAATAGCGATTGCTTCACCAGACCAATCGAAGGCTAGGCCAAAGTAACTCGATGTTTCCAAGAGGTGTGTGGCCCAACTTTTGAAAGAACCGCTAAGTGGAGAACTATTTGGTATTTTTCCGAAGCACTTTTCACCGTAATTGTCATAAGGTTGGTCTCTGCATCCTTAAGCATACCAGAGTCTTCACAGATGAAACAGGCTGAGGCCCAGTAATCTTGGCATTTCCAATAGTTGGTCCTAGAGACTACCAAGACAGTGTTCTTTTAAGTATTATTCCGTTGTGGTTTCAGCATTATTTCCAGGACCCCAGCAGGGTTCTCGCATTAGCATAAGAATCCTGCCTGGTAGTTGAGATTTCTGGGTGGGGTATAAGTGAGGGGCTTCTGTCAGCCCTGCCTTTGATTTCCTTACCTCCAGAGTTGGAAAGTGCATATTTGCGTGAGATGGGAAAAGTGTGGATCACGCTTCAGATTTCATCCTGACACTTTGAAATGACCAGTGTGTTGGTAATTATTTGCCATTTCCATGGCGTTTGGCACCGTAATAGTCATGAGGTCGGTCTCTGCATCCTGAAGCCTATGATGCTTTTTGGAGAGAAACCTCTGCTGAGGCCCAGGTAACTTGCTATTTCCCATAGCTGGCACAGGAGCCTTGGAAGATAGGATTGTTTTCAGTATTATTTCACTATCCTTTCACCACTGTTTCAAGAACGGGAGCCCTTTGCAACCGTTAGTGGGAGAATCCTTCTTTGGAGATGAGATATTTTTCTGGGGTGGAAGTGCAGGGCCTCTGTCAGTCCTGGGTTTGTTGGACTAGCGCCAGACATGAGAAGTGCGCCTTTGTGGGACAGGTGAATAGTGCGGATCGTGTTTCAGTCTAAAGACTGAAACAGGATCCGCACTTTTCACCTTTCCTTTCAGAATCCTTTGATTCATCAGCTAGCAATGGCGATTGCTTCACTAGACCAATCGAAGGCTAGTCCAAAGTAACTCGATGTTCCCAAGAGGTGTGTGGCCCAACTTTTGAAAGAACCGCTAAGTGGAGAACTATTTGGTATTTTTCCGAAGCACTTTTCACCGTAATTGTCATAAGGTTGGTCTCTGCATCCTTAAGCATACCAGAGTCTTCACAGACGAAACAGGCTGAGGCCCAGTAATCTTGGCATTTCCAATAGTTGGTCCTAAAGACTACCAAGAAAGTGTTCTTTTAAGTATTATTCCCTTGTGGTTTCAGCATTATTTTCAGAACCCGAGCAGGGTTCTCGCATTAGCATAAGAATCCTGCCTGGTAGTTGAGATTTCTGGGTGGGGTGTAAGCACGGGGCTCCTGTAGGCCCTGCCTTTGATTTGTTTACCTCCAGAGTTGGAAAGTGCATATTTGCGTGAGATGGGCAAAGTGTGGATCGTGCTTCACATTTCATCCTGACACTTTGAAATGACCAGTGTGTTGGTAATTATTTGCCATTTCCATGGCGTTTGGCACCGTAATAGTCATGAGGTCGGTCTCTGCATCCTGAAGCCTATGATGCTTTGTGCAGAGAAACCTCTGCTGAAGCCCAGGTAACTTGCTATTTTCCATAGCTGGCACAGGAGCCTTGGAAGATAGGATTGTTTTCAGAATTATTTCACCATCCTTTCACCCCTGTTTCAAGAACGGGAGCCCTTTTCAACCGTTAGCGGAAGAATCCTTCTTTGGAGTTGAGATATTTTTCTGGGGTGGCAAGTGCAGGGCCTCTGTCAGTCCTGGGTTTGTTGGATTAGCGCCAGACATGAGAAGTGCGCCTTTGTGGGACAGGTGAATAGTGCGGATCCTGTTTCATTCTAAAGACTGAAACAGGATCCGCACTTTTCACCGTTCCTTTCAGAATCATTTGATTCATCAGCTAGGAATGGCGATTGCTTCACCAGACCAATCGAAGGCTAGGCCAAACTAACTCGATCTTTCCAAGAGGTGTGTGACCCAACTTTGGAAAGAACCGCTAAGTGGAGAGCTATTTGGTATTTTTCCGAAGCACTTTTCACCGTAATTGTCATAAGGTTGGTCTCTGCATCCTTAAGCATACCAGAGTCTTCACAGACGAAACAGGCTGAGGCCCAGTAATCTTGGCATTTCCAATACTTGGTCCTAGACACTACCAAGAAAGTGTTCTTTTAAGTATTATTCCGTTGTGGTTTCAGCATTATTTTCAGGACCCCAGCAGGGTTCTCGCATTAGCATAAGAATCCTGCCTGGTAGTTGAGATTTGTGGGTGGGGTGTAAGTGCAGGGCTTCTGTCAGCCCTGCCTTTGATTTGTTTACCTCCAGAGTTGGAAAGTGCATATTGGCGTGAGATGGGAAAAGTGTGGATGGAGCTTCAGATTTCATCCTGACACTTTGAAATGACCAGTGTGTTGGTAATTATTTGCCATTTCCATGGCGTTTGGCACCGTAATAGTCATGAGGTCGGTCTCTGCATCCTGAAGCCTATGATGCTTTTTGCAGAGAAACCTCTGCTGAGGCCCAGGTAACTTGCTATTTCCCATAGCTGAAACAGGAGCCTTGGAAGATAGGATTGTTTTCTGTATCATTTCACCATCTTTTCACCACTGTTTCAAGAACGGGAGCCCTTTTCAACCGTTAGCGGAAGAACCCTTCTTTGGAGATGAGATATTTTTCTGGGGTGGCAGGTGCAGGGACTCTGTCAGTCCTGGGTTTGTTGGACTAGCGCCAGACATGAGAAGTGCGCCTTTGTGGGACAGGTGAATAGTGCGGATCCTGTTTCAGTCTAAAGACTGAAACAGGATCCGCACTTTTCACCGTTCCTTTCAGAATCATTTGATTCATCAGCTAGGAATGGCGATTGCTTCACTAGACCAATCGAAGGCTAGTCCAAAGTAACTCGATGGTCCCAAGAGGTGTGTGGCCCAACTTTTGAAAGAACCCCTAAGTGGAGAACTATTTGGTATTTTTCCGAAGCACTTTTCACCGTAATTGTCATAAGGTTGGTCTCTGCATCCTTAAGCATACCAGAGTCTTCACAGACGAAACAGGCTGAGGCCCAGTAATCTTGGCATTTCCAATAGTTGGTCCTAGAGACTACCAAGAAAGTGTTATTTTAAGTATTATTCCGTTGTGGTTTCAGCATTATTTTCAGGACCCCAGCAGGGTTGTCGCATTAGCATAAGAATCCTGCCTGGTAGTTGAGATTTCTGGGTGGGGTGTAAGTGCCGGGCTGCTGTTAGCCCTGCCTTTGATTTGTTTACCTCCAGAGTTGGAAGGTGCATATTTGCATGAGATGGGAAAAGTGTGGATCGCGCTTCAGATTTCATCCTGACACTTTGAAATGACCAGTGTGTTGGTAATTATTTGCCATTTCCATGGCGTTTGGCACCGTAATAGTCATGAGGTCGGTCTCTGCATCCTGAAGCCTATGATGCTTTTTGCAGAGAAACCTCTGCTGAGGCCCAGGTAACTTGCTATTTCCCATAGCTGAAACAGGAGCCTTGGAAGATAGGATTGTTTTCAGTATTATTTCACCATCCTTTCACCACTGTTTCAAGAACGGGAGCCCTTTTCAACCGTTAGCGGAAGAATCCTTCTTTGGAGATGAGATCTTTTTCTGGGGTGGCAAGTGCAGGGCCTCTGTGAGTCCTGGGTTTGTTGGACTAGCGCCAGACATGAGAAGTGCGCCTTTGTGGGACAGGTGAATAGTGCGGATCCTGTTTCAGTCTAAAGACTGAAACAGGATAGGCACTTTTCACCGTTCCTTTCAGAATCATTTGATTCATCAGCTAGGAATAGCGATTGCTTCACCAGACCAATCGAAGGCTAGGCCAAAGTAACTCGATGTTTCCAAGAGGTGTGTGGCCCAACTTTTGAAAGAACCGCTAAGTGGAGAACTATTTGGCATTTTTCCGAAGCACTTTTCACCGTAATTGTCATAAGGTTGGTCTCTGCATCCTTAAGCATACCAGAGTCTTCACAGATGAAACAGGCTGAGGCCCAGTAATCTTGGCATTTCCAATAGTTGGTCCTAGAGACTACCAAGAAAGTGTTCTTTTAAGTATTATTCCGTTGTGGTTTCAGCATTATTTCCAGGACCCCAGCAGGGTTCTCGCATTAGCATAAGAATCCTGCCTGGTAGTTGAGATTTCTGGGTGGGGTATAAGTGAGGGGCTTCTGTCAGCCCTGCCTTTGATTTCCTTACCTCCAGAGTTGGAAAGTGCATATTTGCGTGAGATGGGAAAAGTGTGGATCACGCTTCAGATTTCATCCTGACACTTTGAAATGACCAGTGTGTTGGTAATTATTTGCCATTTCCATGGCGTTTGGCACCGTAATAGTCATGAGGTCGGTCTCTGCATCCTGAAGCCTATGATGCTTTTTGGAGAGAAACCTCTGCTGAGGCCCAGGTAACTTGCTATTTCCCATAGCTGGCACAGGAGCCTTGGAAGATAGGATTGTTTTCAGTATTATTTCACTATCCTTTCACCACTGTTTCAAGAACGGGAGCCCTTTGCAACCGTTAGTGGGAGAATCCTTCTTTGGAGATGAGATATTTTTCTGGGGTGGAAGTGCAGGGCCTCTGTCAGTCCTGGGTTTGTTGGACTAGCGCCAGACATGAGAAGTGCGCCTTTGTGGGACAGGTGAATAGTGCGGATCGTGTTTCAGTCTAAAGACTGAAACAGGATCCGCACTTTTCACCTTTCCTTTCAGAATCCTTTGATTCATCAGCTAGCAATGGCGATTGCTTCACTAGACCAATCGAAGGCTAGTCCAAAGTAACTCGATGTTCCCAAGAGGTGTGTGGCCCAACTTTTGAAAGAACCGCTAAGTGGAGAACTATTTGGTATTTTTCCGAAGCACTTTTCACCGTAATTGTCATAAGGTTGGTCTCTGCATCCTTAAGCATACCAGAGTCTTCACAGACGAAACAGGCTGAGGCCCAGTAATCTTGGCATTTCCAATAGTTGGTCCTAAAGACTACCAAGAAAGTGTTCTTTTAAGTATTATTCCCTTGTGGTTTCAGCATTATTTTCAGAACCCGAGCAGGGTTCTCGCATTAGCATAAGAATCCTGCCTGGTAGTTGAGATTTCTGGGTGGGGTGTAAGCACGGGGCTCCTGTAGGCCCTGCCTTTGATTTGTTTACCTCCAGAGTTGGAAAGTGCATATTTGCGTGAGATGGGCAAAGTGTGGATCGTGCTTCAGATTTCATCCTGACACTTTGAAATGACCAGTGTGTTGGTAATTATTTGCCATTTCCATGGCGTTTGGCACCGTAATAGTCATGAGGTCGGTCTCTGCATCCTGAAGCCTATGATGCTTTGTGCAGAGAAACCTCTGCTGAAGCCCAGGTAACTTGCTATTTTCCATAGCTGGCACAGGAGCCTTGGAAGATAGGATTGTTTTCAGTATTATTTCACCATCCTTTCACCCCTGTTTCAAGAACGGGAGCCCTTTTCAGCCGTTAGCGGAAGAATCCTTCTTTGGAGTTGAGATATTTTTCTGGGGTGGCAAGTGCAGGGCCTCTGTCAGTCCTGGGTTTGTTGGATTAGCGCCAGACATGAGAAGTGCGCCTTTGTGGGACAGGTGAATAGTGCGGATCCTGTTTCATTCTAAAGACTGAAACAGGATCCGCACTTTTCACCGTTCCTTTCAGAATCATTTGATTCATCAGCTAGGAATAGCGATTGCTTCACCAGACCAATCAAAGGCTAGGCCAAAGTAACTCGATGTTCCCAAGAGGTGTGTGGCCCAACTTTTGAAAGAACCGCTAAGTGGAGAACTATTTGGTATTTTTCCGAAGCACTTTTCACCGTAATTGTCATAAGGTTGGTCTCTGCATCCTTAAGCATACCAGAGTCTTCACAGACGAAACAGGCTGAGGCCCAGTAATCTTGGCATTTCCAATAGTTGGTCCTAGAGACTACCAAGAAAGTGTTCTTTTAAGTATTATTCCGTTGTGGTTTCAGCATTATTTTCAGAACCCCAGCAGGGTTCTCGCATTAGCATAAGAATCCTGCCTGGTAGTTGAGATTTCTGGGTGGGGTGTAAATGCGGGGCTTCTGTCAGCCCTGCGTTTGATTTGTTTACCTCCAGAGTTGGAAAGTGCATATTTGCGTGAGATGGGCAAAGTGTGGATCGTGCTTCAGATTTCATCCTGACACTTTGAAATGACCAGTGTGTTGGTAATTATTGCCATTTTCATGGCGTTTGGCACCGTAATATTCATGAGGTCGGTCTCTGTATCCTGAAGCCTATGATGATTTTTGCAGAGAAACCTCTGCTGAGGCCCAGGTAACTTGCTATTTCCCATAGCTGGTACAGGAGCCTTGGAAGATAGGATTGTTTTCAGTATTATTTCACCATCCTTTCACCACTGTTTCAAGAACGGGAGCCCTTTTCAACCGTTAGCGGAAGAATCCTTCTTTGGAGATGAGATATTTTTCTGGGGTGGCAGGTGCAGGGCCTCTGTCAGTCCTGGGTTTGTTGGACTAGCGCCAGACATGAGAAGTGCGCCTTTGTGGGACAGGTGAATAGTGCGGATCCTGTTTCAGTCTAAAGACTGAAACAGGATCCGCACTTTTCACCGTTCCTTTCAGAATCATTTGATTCATCAGCTAGGAATGGCGATTGCTTCACTAGACCAATCGAAGGCTAGTCCAAAGTAACTCGATGGTCCCAAGAGGTGTGTGGCCCAACTTTTGAAAGAACCCCTAAGTGGAGAACTATTTGGTATTTTTCCGAAGCACTTTTCACCGTAATTGTCATAAGGTTGGTCTCTGCATCCTTAAGCATACCAGAGTCTTCACAGACGAAACAGGCTGAGGCCCAGTAATCTTGGCATTTCCAATAGTTGGTCCTAGAGACTACCAAGAAAGTGTTCTTTTAAGTATTATTCCGTTGTGGTTTCAGCATTATTTTCAGGACCCCAGCAGGGTTGTCGCATTAGCATAAGAATCCTGCCTGGTAGTTGAGATTTCTGGGTGGGGTGTAAGTGCCGGGCTGCTGTTAGCCCTGCCTTTGATTTGTTTACCTCCAGAGTTGGAAGGTGCATATTTGCATGAGATGGGAAAAGTGTGGATCGCGCTTCAGATTTCATCCTGACACTTTGAAATGACCAGTGTGTTGGTAATTATTTGCCATTTCCATGGCGTTTGGCACCGTAATAGTCATGAGGTCGGTCTCTGCATCCTGAAGCCTATGATGCTTTTTGCAGAGAAACCTCTGCTGAGGCCCAGGTAACTTGCTATTTCCCATAGCTGAAACAGGAGCCTTGGAAGATAGGATTGTTTTCAGTATTATTTCACCATCCTTTCACCACTGTTTCAAGAACGGGAGCCCTTTTCAACCGTTAGCGGAAGAATCCTTCTTTGGAGATGAGATCTTTTTCTGGGGTGGCAAGTGCAGGGCCTCTGTGAGTCCTGGGTTTGTTGGACTAGCGCCAGACATGAGAAGTGCGCCTTTGTGGGACAGGTGAATAGTGCGGATCCTGTTTCAGTCTAAAGACTGAAACAGGATAGGCACTTTTCACCGTTCCTTTCAGAATCATTTGATTCATCAGCTAGGAATAGCGATTGCTTCACCAGACCAATCGAAGGCTAGGCCAAAGTAACTCGATGTTTCCAAGAGGTGTGTGGCCCAACTTTTGAAAGAACCGCTAAGTGGAGAACTATTTGGCATTTTTCCGAAGCACTTTTCACCGTAATTGTCATAAGGTTGGTCTCTGCATCCTTAAGCATACCAGAGTCTTCACAGATGAAACAGGCTGAGGCCCAGTAATCTTGGCATTTCCAATAGTTGGTCCTAGAGACTACCAAGAAAGTGTTCTTTTAAGTATTATTCCGTTGTGGTTTCAGCATTATTTCCAGGACCCCAGCAGGGTTCTCGCATTAGCATAAGAATCCTGCCTGGTAGTTGAGATTTCTGGGTGGGGTATAAGTGAGGGGCTTCTGTCAGCCCTGCCTTTGATTTCCTTACCTCCAGAGTTGGAAAGTGCATATTTGCGTGAGATGGGAAAAGTGTGGATCACGCTTCAGATTTCATCCTGACACTTTGAAATGACCAGTGTGTTGGTAATTATTTGCCATTTCCATGGCGTTTGGCACCGTAATAGTCATGAGGTCGGTCTCTGCATCCTGAAGCCTATGATGCTTTTTGGAGAGAAACCTCTGCTGAGGCCCAGGTAACTTGCTATTTCCCATAGCTGGCACAGGAGCCTTGGAAGATAGGATTGTTTTCAGTATTATTTCACTATCCTTTCACCACTGTTTCAAGAACGGGAGCCCTTTGCAACCGTTAGTGGGAGAATCCTTCTTTGGAGATGAGATATTTTTCTGGGGTGGAAGTGCAGGGCCTCTGTCAGTCCTGGGTTTGTTGGACTAGCGCCAGACATGAGAAGTGCGCCTTTGTGGGACAGGTGAATAGTGCGGATCGTGTTTCAGTCTAAAGACTGAAACAGGATCCGCACTTTTCACCTTTCCTTTCAGAATCCTTTGATTCATCAGCTAGCAATGGCGATTGCTTCACTAGACCAATCGAAGGCTAGTCCAAAGTAACTCGATGTTCCCAAGAGGTGTGTGGCCCAACTTTTGAAAGAACCGCTAAGTGGAGAACTATTTGGTATTTTTCCGAAGCACTTTTCACCGTAATTGTCATAAGGTTGGTCTCTGCATCCTTAAGCATACCAGAGTCTTCACAGACGAAACAGGCTGAGGCCCAGTAATCTTGGCATTTCCAATAGTTGGTCCTAAAGACTACCAAGAAAGTGTTCTTTTAAGTATTATTCCCTTGTGGTTTCAGCATTATTTTCAGAACCCGAGCAGGGTTCTCGCATTAGCATAAGAATCCTGCCTGGTAGTTGAGATTTCTGGGTGGGGTGTAAGCACGGGGCTCCTGTAGGCCCTGCCTTTGATTTGTTTACCTCCAGAGTTGGAAAGTGCATATTTGCGTGAGATGGGCAAAGTGTGGATCGTGCTTCACATTTCATCCTGACACTTTGAAATGACCAGTGTGTTGGTAATTATTTGCCATTTCCATGGCGTTTGGCACCGTAATAGTCATGAGGTCGGTCTCTGCATCCTGAAGCCTATGATGCTTTGTGCAGAGAAACCTCTGCTGAAGCCCAGGTAACTTGCTATTTTCCATAGCTGGCACAGGAGCCTTGGAAGATAGGATTGTTTTCAGAATTATTTCACCATCCTTTCACCCCTGTTTCAAGAACGGGAGCCCTTTTCAACCGTTAGCGGAAGAATCCTTCTTTGGAGTTGAGATATTTTTCTGGGGTGGCAAGTGCAGGGCCTCTGTCAGTCCTGGGTTTGTTGGATTAGCGCCAGACATGAGAAGTGCGCCTTTGTGGGACAGGTGAATAGTGCGGATCCTGTTTCATTCTAAAGACTGAAACAGGATCCGCACTTTTCACCGTTCCTTTCAGAATCATTTGATTCATCAGCTAGGAATGGCGATTGCTTCACCAGACCAATCGAAGGCTAGGCCAAACTAACTCGATCTTTCCAAGAGGTGTGTGACCCAACTTTGGAAAGAACCGCTAAGTGGAGAGCTATTTGGTATTTTTCCGAAGCACTTTTCACCGTAATTGTCATAACGTTGGTCTCTGCATCCTTAAGCATACCAGAGTCTTCACAGACGAAACAGGCTGAGGCCCAGTAATCTTGGCATTTCCAATACTTGGTCCTAGACACTACCAAGAAAGTGTTCTTTTAAGTATTATTCCGTTGTGGTTTCAGCATTATTTTCAGGACCCCAGCAGGGTTCTCGCATTAGCATAAGAATCCTGCCTGGTAGTTGAGATTTGTGGGTGGGGTGTAAGTGCAGGGCTTCTGTCAGCCCTGCCTTTGATTTGTTTACCTCCAGAGTTGGAAAGTGCATATTGGCGTGAGATGGGAAAAGTGTGGATGGAGCTTCAGATTTCATCCTGACACTTTGAAATGACCAGTGTGTTGGTAATTATTTGCCATTTCCATGGCGTTTGGCACCGTAATAGTCATGAGGTCGGTCTCTGCATCCTGAAGCCTATGATGCTTTTTGCAGAGAAACCTCTGCTGAGGCCCAGGTAACTTGCTATTTCCCATAGCTGAAACAGGAGCCTTGGAAGATAGGATTGTTTTCTGTATCATTTCACCATCTTTTCACCACTGTTTCAAGAACGGGAGCCCTTTTCAACCGTTAGCGGAAGAACCCTTCTTTGGAGATGAGATATTTTTCTGGGGTGGCAGGTGCAGGGACTCTGTCAGTCCTGGGTTTGTTGGACTAGCGCCAGACATGAGAAGTGCGCCTTTGTGGGACAGGTGAATAGTGCGGATCCTGTTTCAGTCTAAAGACTGAAACAGGATCCGCACTTTTCACCGTTCCTTTCAGAATCATTTGATTCATCAGCTAGGAATGGCGATTGCTTCACTAGACCAATCGAAGGCTAGTCCAAAGTAACTCGATGGTCCCAAGAGGTGTGTGGCCCAACTTTTGAAAGAACCCCTAAGTGGAGAACTATTTGGTATTTTTCCGAAGCACTTTTCACCGTAATTGTCATAAGGTTGGTCTCTGCATCCTTAAGCATACCAGAGTCTTCACAGACGAAACAGGCTGAGGCCCAGTAATCTTGGCATTTCCAATAGTTGGTCCTAGAGACTACCAAGAAAGTGTTCTTTTAAGTATTATTCCGTTGTGGTTTCAGCATTATTTTCAGGACCCCAGCAGGGTTGTCGCATTAGCATAAGAATCCTGCCTGGTAGTTGAGATTTCTGGGTGGGGTGTAAGTGCCGGGCTGCTGTTAGCCCTGCCTTTGATTTGTTTACCTCCAGAGTTGGAAGGTGCATATTTGCATGAGATGGGAAAAGTGTGGATCGCGCTTCAGATTTCATCCTGACACTTTGAAATGACCAGTGTGTTGGTAATTATTTGCCATTTCCATGGCGTTTGGCACCGTAATAGTCATGAGGTCGGTCTCTGCATCCTGAAGCCTATGATGCTTTTTGCAGAGAAACCTCTGCTGAGGCCCAGGTAACTTGCTATTTCCCATAGCTGAAACAGGAGCCTTGGAAGATAGGATTGTTTTCAGTATTATTTCACCATCCTTTCACCACTGTTTCAAGAACGGGAGCCCTTTTCAACCGTTAGCGGAAGAATCCTTCTTTGGAGATGAGATCTTTTTCTGGGGTGGCAAGTGCAGGGCCTCTGTGAGTCCTGGGTTTGTTGGACTAGCGCCAGACATGAGAAGTGCGCCTTTGTGGGACAGGTGAATAGTGCGGATCCTGTTTCAGTCTAAAGACTGAAACAGGATAGGCACTTTTCACCGTTCCTTTCAGAATCATTTGATTCATCAGCTAGGAATAGCGATTGCTTCACCAGACCAATCGAAGGCTAGGCCAAAGTAACTCGATGTTTCCAAGAGGTGTGTGGCCCAACTTTTGAAAGAACCGCTAAGTGGAGAACTATTTGGCATTTTTCCGAAGCACTTTTCACCGTAATTGTCATAAGGTTGGTCTCTGCATCCTTAAGCATACCAGAGTCTTCACAGATGAAACAGGCTGAGGCCCAGTAATCTTGGCATTTCCAATAGTTGGTCCTAGAGACTACCAAGAAAGTGTTCTTTTAAGTATTATTCCGTTGTGGTTTCAGCATTATTTCCAGGACCCCAGCAGGGTTCTCGCATTAGCATAAGAATCCTGCCTGGTAGTTGAGATTTCTGGGTGGGGTATAAGTGAGGGGCTTCTGTCAGCCCTGCCTTTGATTTCCTTACCTCCAGAGTTGGAAAGTGCATATTTGCGTGAGATGGGAAAAGTGTGGATCACGCTTCAGATTTCATCCTGACACTTTGAAATGACCAGTGTGTTGGTAATTATTTGCCATTTCCATGGCGTTTGGCACCGTAATAGTCATGAGGTCGGTCTCTGCATCCTGAAGCCTATGATGCTTTTTGGAGAGAAACCTCTGCTGAGGCCCAGGTAACTTGCTATTTCCCATAGCTGGCACAGGAGCCTTGGAAGATAGGATTGTTTTCAGTATTATTTCACTATCCTTTCACCACTGTTTCAAGAACGGGAGCCCTTTGCAACCGTTAGTGGGAGAATCCTTCTTTGGAGATGAGATATTTTTCTGGGGTGGAAGTGCAGGGCCTCTGTCAGTCCTGGGTTTGTTGGACTAGCGCCAGACATGAGAAGTGCGCCTTTGTGGGACAGGTGAATAGTGCGGATCCTGTTTCAGTCTAAAGACTGAAACAGGATCCGCACTTTTCACCTTTCCTTTCAGAATCCTTTGATTCATCAGCTAGCAATGGCGATTGCTTCACTAGACCAATCGAAGGCTAGTCCAAAGTAACTCGATGTTCCCAAGAGGTGTGTGGCCCAACTTTTGAAAGAACCGCTAAGTGGAGAACTATTTGGTATTTTTCCGAAGCACTTTTCACCGTAATTGTCATAAGGTTGGTCTCTGCATCCTTAAGCATACCAGAGTCTTCACAGACGAAACAGGCTGAGGCCCAGTAATCTTGGCATTTCCAATAGTTGGTCCTAAAGACTACCAAGAAAGTGTTCTTTTAAGTATTATTCCCTTGTGGTTTCAGCATTATTTTCAGAACCCGAGCAGGGTTCTCGCATTAGCATAAGAATCCTGCCTGGTAGTTGAGATTTCTGGGTGGGGTGTAAGCACGGGGCTCCTGTAGGCCCTGCCTTTGATTTGTTTACCTCCAGAGTTGGAAAGTGCATATTTGCGTGAGATGGGCAAAGTGTGGATCGTGCTTCACATTTCATCCTGACACTTTGAAATGACCAGTGTGTTGGTAATTATTTGCCATTTCCATGGCGTTTGGCACCGTAATAGTCATGAGGTCGGTCTCTGCATCCTGAAGCCTATGATGCTTTGTGCAGAGAAACCTCTGCTGAAGCCCAGGTAACTTGCTATTTTCCATAGCTGGCACAGGAGCCTTGGAAGATAGGATTGTTTTCAGTATTATTTCACCATCCTTTCACCCCTGTTTCAAGAACGGGAGCCCTTTTCAGCCGTTAGCGGAAGAATCCTTCTTTGGAGTTGAGATATTTTTCTGGGGTGGCAAGTGCAGGGCCTCTGTCAGTCCTGGGTTTGTTGGATTAGCGCCAGACATGAGAAGTGCGCCTTTGTGGGACAGGTGAATAGTGCGGATCCTGTTTCATTCTAAAGACTGAAACAGGATCCGCACTTTTCACCGTTCCTTTCAGAATCATTTGATTCATCAGCTAGGAATAGCGATTGCTTCACCAGACCAATCAAAGGCTAGGCCAAAGTAACTCGATGTTCCCAAGAGGTGTGTGGCCCAACTTTTGAAAGAACCGCTAAGTGGAGAACTATTTGGTATTTTTCCGAAGCACTTTTCACCGTAATTGTCATAAGGTTGGTCTCTGCATCCTTAAGCATACCAGAGTCTTCACAGACGAAACAGGCTGAGGCCCAGTAATCTTGGCATTTCCAATAGTTGGTCCTAGAGACTACCAAGAAAGTGTTCTTTTAAGTATTATTCCGTTGTGGTTTCAGCATTATTTTCAGAACCCCAGCAGGGTTCTCGCATTAGCATAAGAATCCTGCCTGGTAGTTGAGATTTCTGGGTGGGGTGTAAATGCGGGGCTTCTGTCAGCCCTGCGTTTGATTTGTTTACCTCCAGAGTTGGAAAGTGCATATTTGCGTGAGATGGGCAAAGTGTGGATCGTGCTTCAGATTTCATCCTGACACTTTGAAATGACCAGTGTGTTGGTAATTATTGCCATTTTCATGGCGTTTGGCACCGTAATATTCATGAGGTCGGTCTCTGTATCCTGAAGCCTATGATGATTTTTGCAGAGAAACCTCTGCTGAGGCCCAGGTAACTTGCTATTTCCCATAGGTGGTACAGGAGCCTTGGAAGATAGGATTGTTTTCAGTATTATTTCACCATCCTTTCACCACTGTTTCAAGAACGGGAGCCCTTTTCAACCGTTAGCGGAAGAATCCTTCTTTGGAGATGAGATATTTTTCTGGGGTGGCAGGTGCAGGGCCTCTGTCAGTCCTGGGTTTGTTGGACTAGCGCCAGACATGAGAAGTGCGCCTTTGTGGGACAGGTGAATAGTGCGGATCCTGTTTCAGTCTAAAGACTGAAACAGGATCCGCACTTTTCACCGTTCCTTTCAGAATCATCTGATTCATCAGCTAGGAATGGCGATTGCTTCACCAGACCAATCGAAGGCTAGGCCAAACTAACTCGATGGTCCCAAGAGGTGTGTGGCCCAACTTTTGAAAGAACCGCTAAGTGGAGAACTATTTGGTATTTTTCCGAAGCACTTTTCACCGTAATTGTCATAAGGTTGGTCTCTGCATCCTTAAGCATACCAGAGTCTTCACAGACGAAACAGGCTGAGGCCCAGTAATCTTGGCATTTCCAATAGTTGGTCCTAGAGACTACCAAGAAAGTGTTCTTTTAAGTATTATTCCGTTGTGGTTTCAGCATTATTTTCAGGACCCCAGCAGGGTTGTCGCATTAGCATAAGAATCCTGCCTGGTAGTTGAGATTTCTGGGTGGGGTGTAAGTGGGGGGCTTCTGTCAGCCCTGCCTTTGATTTGTTTACCTCCAGAGTTGGAAAGTGCATATTTGCGTGAGATGGGAAAAGTGTGGATGGAGCTTCAGATTTCATCCTGACACTTTGAAATGACCAGTGTGTTGGTAATTATTTGCTATTTCCATGGCGTTTGGCACCGTAATAGTCATGAGGTCGGTCTCTGCATCCTGAAGTCTATGATGCTTTTTGAAGAGAAACCTCTGCTGAGGCCCAGGTAACTTGCTATTTCCCATAGCTGGTACAGGAGCCTTGGAAGATAGGATTGTTTTCAGTATTATTTCACCATCCTTTCACCACTGTTTCAAGAACGGGAGCCCTTTTCAACCGTTAGCGGAAGAATCCTTCTTTGGAGATGAGATATTTTTCTGGGGTGGCAAGTGCAGGGCCTCTGTCAGTCCTGGGTTTGTTGGACTAGCGCCAGACATGAGAAGTGTGCCTTTGTGGGACAGGTGAATAGTGCGGATCCTGTTTCAGTCTAAAGACTGAAACAGGATCCGCACTTTTCACCGTTCCTTTCAGAATCATTTGATTCATCAGCTAGGAATGGCGATTGCTTCACCAGACCAATCGAAGGCTAGGCCAAAGTAACTCGATGTTTCCAAGAGGTGTGTGGCCCAACTTTTGAAAGAACCGCTAAGTGGAGAACTATTTGGTATTTTTCCGAAGCACTTTTCACCGTAATTGTCATAAGGTTGGTCTCTGCATCCTTAAGCATACCAGAGTCTTCACAGAAGAAACAGGCTGAGGCCCAGTAATCTTGGCATTTCCAATACTTGGTCCTAGACACTACCAAGAAAGTGTTCTTTTAAGTATTATTCCGTTGTGGTTTCAGCATTATTTTCAGGACCCCAGCAGGGTTCTCGCATTAGCATAAGAATCCTGCCTGGTAGTTGAGATTTCTGGGTGGGGTGTAAGTGCGGGGCTTCTGTCATACCTGCCTTTGATTTGTTTACCTCCAATGTTGGAAAGTGCATATTTGCGTGAGATGGGACAAGTGTGGATCGCGCTTCAGATTTCATCCTGACACTTTTAAATGACCAGTGTGTTGGTAATTATTTGCCATTTCCATGGCGTTTGGCACCGTAATAGTCATGAGGTCGGTCTCTGCATCCTGAAGCCTATGATGCTTTTTGCAGAGAAACCTCTGCCGAGGCCCAGGTAACTTGCTATTTCCCATAGCTGGCACAGGAGCCTTGGAAGATAGGATTGTTTTCAGTATTATTTCACCATCCTTTCACCACTGTTTCAAGAACGGGAGCCCTTTCAACCGTTAGTGGAAGAATTCTTCTTTGGAGATGAGATATTTTTCTGGGGTGGCAAGTGCAGGGCCTCTTTCAGTCCTGGGTTTGTTGGACTAGCGCCAGACATGAGAAGTGTGCCTTTGTAGTCTAAAGACTGAAACAGGATCCGCACTTTTCACCGTTCCTTTCAGAATCATTTGATTCATCAGCTAGCAATGGCGATTGCTTCAGTAGACCAATCGAAGGCTAGTCCAAAGTAACTCGATGTTCCCAAGAGGTGTGTGGCCCAACTTTGGAAAGAACCGCTAAGTGGAGAACTATTTGGTATTTTTCCGAAGCACTTTTCACCGTAATTGTCATAAGGTTGGTCTCTGCATCCTTAAGCATACCAGAGTCTTCACAGACGAAACAGGCTGAGACCCAGTAATCTTGGCATATCCAATACTTGGTCCTAGACACTACCAAGAAAGTGTTCTTTTAAGTATTACTCCGTTGTGGTTTCAGCATTATTTTCAGGACCCCAGCAGGGTTCTCGCATTAGCATAAGAATCCTGCCTGGTAGTTGAGATTTCTGGGTGAGGTGTAAGCGCTGGGCTCCTGTAGGCCCTGCCTTTGATTTGGTTACCTCCAGAGTTGGAAAGTGCATATTTTCGTGAGATGGGCAAAGTGGGGATCATGCTTCAGATTTCATCCTGACACTTTGAAATGACCAGTGTGTTGGTAATTATTTGCCATTTCCATGGCGTTTGGCACCGTAATAGTCATGAGGTCGGTCTCTGCATCCTGAAGCCTATGATGCTTTTTGCAGAGAAACCTCTGCTGAGGCCCAGGTAACTTCCTATTTCCCATAGCTGGCACAGGAGCCTTAGAAGATAGGATTGTTTTCAGTATTATTTCACCATCCTTTCACCCCTGTGTCAAGAATGGGAGCGCTTTTCAACCGTTAGTGGAAGAATCCTTCTTTGGAGATGAGATCTTTTTCTGGGGTGGCAGGTGCAGGGCCTCTGTCAGTCCTGGGTTTGTTGGACTAGCGCCAGACATGAGAAGTGCGCCTTTGTGGGACAGGTGAATAGTGCGGATCCTGTTTCAGTCTAAAGACTGAAACAGGATCCGCACTTTTCACCGTTCCTTTCAGAATCATTTGATTCATCAGCTAGGAATGGCTATTGCTTCACCAGACCAATCGAAGGCTAGGCCAAAAAACTCGATCCTTCCAAGAGTTGTGTGGCCCAACTTTTGAAAGAACCGCTAAGTGGAGAACTATTTGGTATTTTTCCGAAGCACTTTTCACCGTAATTGTCATAAGGTTGGTCTCTGCATCCTTAAGCATACCAGAGTCTTCACAGACGAAACAGGCTGAGGCCCAGTAATCTTGGCATTTCCAATAGTTGGTCCTAGAGACTACCAAGAAAGTGTTCTTTTAAGTATTATTCCGTTGTGGTTTCAGCATTATTTTCAGAACCCCAGCAGGGTTCTCGCATTAGCATAAGAATCCTGTCTGGTAGTTGAGATTTCTGGGTGGGGTGTAAGTGCAGGGCTTCTGTCAGCCCTGCCTTTGATTTGTTTACCTCCAGAGTTGGAAAGTGCATATTTGCATGAGATGGGCAAAGTGTGGATCGTGCTTCAGAATTTATCCTGACACTTTGAAATGACCAGTGTGTTGGTAATTATTTGCCATTTCCATGGCGTCTGGCACCGTAATAGTCATGACTTCGGTGTCTGCATCCTGAAGCCTATGATGCTTTTTGCAGAGAAACCTCTGCTGAAGCCCAGGTAACTTGCTATTTCCCATAGCTGGCACAGGAGCCTTGGAAGATAGGATTGTTTTCAGTATTATTTCACCATCCTTTCACCCCTGTTTCAAGAACGGGAGCCCTTTTCAACCGTTAGCGGAAGAATCCTTCTTTGGAGATGAGATCTTTTTCTGGGGTGGCAGGTGCAGGGCCTCTGTCAGTCCTGGGTTTGTTGGACTAGCGCCAGACATGAGAAGTGCGCCTTTGTGGGACAGGTGAATAGTGCGGATCCTGTTTCAGTCTAAAGACTGAAACAGGATCCGCACTTTTCACCGTTCCTTTCAGAATCATTTGATTCATCAGCTAGGAATGGCGATTGCTTCACCAGACCAATCGAAGGCTAGGCCAAACTAACTCGATCTTTCCAAGAGGTGTGTGACCCAACTTTGGAAAGAACCGCTAAGTGGAGAGCTATTTGGTATTTTTCCGAAGCACTTTTCACCGTAATTGTCATAAGGTTGGTCTCTGCATCCTTAAGCATACCAGAGTCTTCACAGACGAAACAGGCTGAGGCCCAGTAATCTTGGCATTTCCAATACTTGGTCCTAGACACTACCAAGAAAGTGTTCTTTTAAGTATTATTCCGTTGTGGTTTCAGCATTATTTTCAGGACCCCAGCAGGGTTCTCGCATTAGCATAAGAATCCTGCCTGGTAGTTGAGATTTGTGGGTGGGGTGTAAGTGCAGGGCTTCTGTCAGCCCTGCCTTTGATTTGTTTACCTCCAGAGTTGGAAAGTGCATATTGGCGTGAGATGGGAAAAGTGTGGATGGAGCTTCAGATTTCATCCTGACACTTTGAAATGACCAGTGTGTTGGTAATTATTTGCCATTTCCATGGCGTTTGGCACCGTAATAGTCATGAGGTCGGTCTCTGCATCCTGAAGCCTATGATGCTTTTTGCAGAGAAACCTCTGCTGAGGCCCAGGTAACTTGCTATTTCCCATAGCTGAAACAGGAGCCTTGGAAGATAGGATTGTTTTCTGTATCATTTCACCATCTTTTCACCACTGTTTCAAGAACGGGAGCCCTTTTCAACCGTTAGCGGAAGAACCCTTCTTTGGAGATGAGATATTTTTCTGGGGTGGCAGGTGCAGGGACTCTGTCAGTCCAGGGTTTGTTGGACTAGCGCCAGACATGAGAAGTGCGCCTTTGTGGGACAGGTGAATAGTGCGGATCCTGTTTCAGTCTAAAGACTGAAACAGGATCCGCACTTTTCACCGTTCCTTTCAGAATCATTTGATTCATCAGCTAGGAATGGCGATTGCTTCACTAGACCAATCGAAGGCTAGTCCAAAGTAACTCGATGGTCCCAAGAGGTGTGTGGCCCAACTTTTGAAAGAACCCCTAAGTGGAGAACTATTTGGTATTTTTCCGAAGCACTTTTCACCGTAATTGTCATAAGGTTGGTCTCTGCATCCTTAAGCATACCAGAGTCTTCACAGACGAAACAGGCTGAGGCCCAGTAATCTTGGCATTTCCAATAGTTGGTCCTAGAGACTACCAAGAAAGTGTTCTTTTAAGTATTATTCCGTTGTGGTTTCAGCATTATTTTCAGGACCCCAGCAGGGTTGTCGCATTAGCATAAGAATCCTGCCTGGTAGTTGAGATTTCTGGGTGGGGTGTAAGTGCCAGGCTGCTGTCAGCCCTGCCTTTGATTTGTTTACCTCCAGAGTTGGAAGGTGCATATTTGCATGAGATGGGAAAAGTGTGGATCGCGCTTCAGATTTCATCCTGACACTTTGAAATGACCAGTGTGTTGGTAATTATTTGCCATTTCCATGGCGTTTGGCACCGTAATAGTCATGAGGTCGGTCTCTGCATCCTGAAGCCTATGATGCTTTTTGCAGAGAAACCTCTGCTGAGGCCCAGGTAACTTGCTATTTCCCATAGCTGAAACAGGAGCCTTGGAAGATAGGATTGTTTTCAGTATTATTTCACCATCCTTTCACCACTGTTTCAAGAACGGGAGCCCTTTTCAACCGTTAGCGGAAGAATCCTTCTTTGGAGATGAGATCTTTTTCTGGGGTGGCAAGTGCAGGGCCTCTGTCAGTCCTGGGTTTGTTGGACTAGCGCCAGACATGAGAAGTGCGCCTTTGTGGGACAGGTGAATAGTGCGGATCCTGTTTCAGTCTAAAGACTGAAACAGGATAGGCACTTTTCACCGTTCCTTTCAGAATCATTTGATTCATCAGCTAGGAATAGCGATTGCTTCACCAGACCAATCGAAGGCTAGGCCAAAGTAACTCGATGTTTCCAAGAGGTGTGTGGCCCAACTTTTGAAAGAACCGCTAAGTGGAGAACTATTTGGTATTTTTCCGAAGCACTTTTCACCGTAATTGTCATAAGGTTGGTCTCTGCATCCTTAAGCATACCAGAGTCTTCACAGATGAAACAGGCTGAGGCCCAGTAATCTTGGCATTTCCAATAGTTGGTCCTAGAGACTACCAAGAAAGTGTTCTTTTAAGTATTATTCCGTTGTGGTTTCAGCATTATTTCCAGGACCCCAGCAGGGTTCTCGCATTAGCATAAGAATCCTGCCTGGTAGTTGAGATTTCTGGGTGGGGTATAAGTGAGGGGCTTCTGTCAGCCCTGCCTTTGATTTCCTTATCTCCAGAGTTGGAAAGTGCATATTTGCGTGAGATGGTAAAAGTGTGGATCACGCTTCAGATTTCATCCTGACACTTTGAAATGACCAGTGTGTTGGTAATTATTTGCCATTTCCATGGCGTTTGGCACCGTAATAGTCATAAGGTCGGTCTCTGCATCCTGAAGCCTATGATGCTTTTTGCAGAGAAACCTCTGCTGAGGCCCAGGTAACTTGCTATTTCCCATAGCTGGCACAGGAGCCTTGGAAGATAGGATTGTTTTCAGTATTATTTCACTATCCTTTCACCACTGTTTCAAGAACGGGAGCCCTTTGCAACCGTTAGTGGGAGAATTTTTCTTTGGAGATGAGATATTTTTCTGGGGTGGAAGTGCAGGGCCTCTGTCAGTCCTGGGTTTGTTGGACTAGCGCCAGACATGAGAAGTGCGCCTTTGTGGGACAGGTGAATAGTGCGGATCGTGTTTCAGTCTAAAGACTGAAACAGGATCCGCACTTTTCACCTTTCCTTTCAGAATCCTTTGATTCATCAGCTAGCAATGGCGATTGCTTCACTAGACCAATCGAAGGCTAGTCCAAAGTAACTCGATGTTCCCAAGAGGTGTGTGGCCCAACTTTTGAAAGAACCGCTAAGTGGAGAACTATTTGGTATTTTTCCGAAGCACTTTTCACCGTAATTGTCATAAGGTTGGTCTCTGCATCCTTAAGCATACCAGAGTCTTCACAGACGAAACAGGCTGAGGCCCAGTAATCTTGGCATTTCCAATAGTTGGTCCTAAAGACTACCAAGAAAGTGTTCTTTTAAGTATTATTCCCTTGTGGTTTCAGCATTATTTTCAGAACCCGAGCAGGGTTCTCGCATTAGCATAAGAATCCTGCCTGGTAGTTGAGATTTCTGGGTGGGGTGTAAGCACGGGGCTCCTGTAGGCCCTGCCTTTGATTTGTTTACCTCCAGAGTTGGAAAGTGCATATTTGCGTGAGATGGGCAAAGTGTGGATCGTGCTTCAGATTTCATCCTGACACTTTGAAATGACCAGTGTGTTGGTAATTATTTGCCATTTCCATGGCGTTTGGCACCGTAATAGTCATGAGGTCGGTCTCTGCATCCTGAAGTCTATGATGCTTTGTGCAGAGAAACCTCTGCTGAAGCCCAGGTAACTTGCTATTTTCCATAGCTGGCACAGGAGCCTGGGAAGATAGGATTGTTTTCAGTATTATTTCACCATCCTTTCACCCCTGTTTCAAGAACGGGAGCCCTTTTCAACCGTTAGTGGAAGAATCCTTCTTTGGAGTTGAGATATTTTTCTGGGGTGCCAAGTGCAGGGCCTCTGTCAGTCCTGGGTTTGTTGGATTAGCGCCAGACATGAGAAGTGCGCCTTTGTGGGACAGGTGAATAGTGCGGATCCTGTTTCATTCTAAAGACTGAAACAGGATCCGCACTTTTCACCGTTCCTTTCAGAATCATTTGATTCATCAGCTAGGAATAGCGATTGCTTCACCAGACCAATCAAAGGCTAGGCCAAAGTAACTCGATGTTCCCAAGAGGTGTGTGGCCCAACTTTTGAAAGAACCGCTAAGTGGAGAACTATTTGGTATTTTTCCGAAGCACTTTTCACCGTAATTGTCATAAGGTTGGTCTCTGCATCCTTAAGCATACCAGAGTCTTCACAGACGAAACAGGCTGAGGCCCAGTAATCTTGGCATTTCCAATAGTTGGTCCTAGAGACTACCAAGAAAGTGTTCTTTTAAGTATTATTCCGTTGTGGTTTCAGCATTATTTTCAGAACCCCAGCAGGGTTCTCGCATTAGCATAAGAATCCTGCCTGGTAGTTGAGATTTCTGGGTGGGGTGTAAATGCGGGGCTTCTGTCAGCCCTGCGTTTGATTTGTTTACCTCCAGAGTTGGAAAGTGCATATTTGCGTGAGATGGGCAAAGTGTGGATCGTGCTTCAGATTTCATCCTGACACTTTGAAATGACCAGTGTGTTGGTAATTATTGCCATTTTCATGGCGTTTGGCACCGTAATATTCATGAGGTCAGTCTCTGTATCCTGAAGCCTATGATGATTTTTGCAGAGAAACCTCTGCTGAGGCCCAGGTAACTTGCTATTTCCCATAGCTGGTACAGGAGCCTTGGAAGATAGGATTGTTTTCAGTATTATTTCACCATCCTTTCACCACTGTTTCAAGAACGGGAGCCCTTTTCAACCGTTAGCGGAAGAATCCTTCTTTGGAGATGAGATATTTTTCTGGGGTGGCAGGTGCAGGGCCTCTGTCAGTCCTGGGTTTGTTGGACTAGCGCCAGACATGAGAAGTGCGCCTTTGTGGGACAGGTGAATAGTGCGGATCCTGTTTCAGTCTAAAGACTGAAACAGGATCCGCACTTTTCACCGTTCCTTTCAGAATCATCTGATTCATCAGCTAGGAATGGCGATTGCTTCACCAGACCAATCGAAGGCTAGGCCAAACTAACTCGATGGTCCCAAGAGGTGTGTGGCCCAACTTTTGAAAGAACCGCTAAGTGGAGAACTATTTGGTATTTTTCCGAAGCACTTTTCACCGTAATTGTCATAAGGTTGGTCTCTGCATCCTTAAGCATACCAGAGTCTTCACAGACGAAACAGGCTGAGGCCCAGTAATCTTGGCATTTCCGATAGTTGGTCCTAGAGACTACCAAGAAAGTGTTCTTTTAAGTATTATTCCGTTGTGGTTTCAGCATTATTTTCAGGACCCCAGCAGGGTTGTCGCATTAGCATAAGAATCCTGCCTGGTAGTTGAGATTTCTGGGTGGGGTGTAAGTGGGGGGCTTCTGTCAGCCCTGCCTTTGATTTGTTTACCTCCAGAGTTGGAAAGTGCATATTTGCGTGAGATGGGAAAAGTGTGGATGGAGCTTCAGATTTCATCCTGACACTTTGAAATGACCAGTGTGTTGGTAATTATTTGCTATTTCCATGGCGTTTGGCACCGTAATAGTCATGAGGTCGGTCTCTGCATCCTGAAGTCTATGATGCTTTTTGAAGAGAAACCTCTGCTGAGGCCCAGGTAACTTGCTATTTCCCATAGCTGGTACAGGAGCCTTGGAAGATAGGATTGTTTTCAGTATTATTTCACCATCCTTTCACCACTGTTTCAAGAACGGGAGCCCTTTTCAACCGTTAGCGGAAGAATCCTTCTTTGGAGATGAGATATTTTTCTGGGGTGGCAAGTGCAGGGCCTCTGTCAGTCCTGGGTTTGTTGGACTAGCGCCAGACATGAGAAGTGTGCCTTTGTGGGACAGGTGAATAGTGCGGATCCAGACTGAAACAGGATCCGCACTTTTCACCGTTCCTTTCAGAATCATTTGATTCATCAGCTAGGAATGGCGATTGCTTCACCAGACCAATCGAAGGCTAGTCCAAAGTAACTCGATGTTCCCAAGAGGTGTGTGGCCCAACTTTTGAAAGAACCGCTAAGTGGAGAACTATTTGGTATTTTTCCGAAGCACTTTTCACCGTAATTGTCATAAGGTTGGTCTCTGCATCCTTAAGCATACCAGAGTCTTCACAGAAGAAACAGGCTGAGGCCCAGTAATCTTGGCATTTCCAATACTTGGTCCTAGACACTACCAAGAAAGTGTTCTTTTAAGTATTATTCCGTTGTGGTTTCAGCATTATTTTCAGGACCCCAGCAGGGTTCTCGCATTAGCATAAGAATCCTGCCTGGTAGTTGAGATTTCTGGGTGGGGTGTAAGTGCGGGGCTTCTGTCAGACCTGCCTTTGATTTGTTTACCTCCAATGTTGGAAAGTGCATATTTGCGTGAGATGGGACAAGTGTGGATCGCGCTTCAGATTTCATCCTGACACTTTTAAATGACCAGTGTGTTGGTAATTATTTGCCATTTCCATGGCGTTTGGCACCGTAATAGTCATGAGGTCGGTCTCTGCATCCTGAAGCCTATGATTCTTTTTGCAGAGAAACCTCTGCCGAGGCCTAGGTAACTTGCTATTTCCCATAGCTGGCACAGGAGCCTTGGAAGATAGGATTGTTTTCAGTATTATTTCACCATCCTTTCACCACTGTTTCAAGAACGGGAGCCCTTTCAACCGTTAGTGGAAGAATTCTTCTTTGGAGATGAGATATTTTTCTGGGGTGGCAAGTGCAGGGCCTCTTTCAGTCCTGGGTTTGTTGGACTAGCGCCAGACATGAGAAGTGTGCCTTTGTAGTCTAAAGACTGAAACAGGATCCGCACTTTTCACCGTTCCTTTCAGAATCATTTGATTCATCAGCTAGCAATGGCGATTGCTTCACTAGACCAATCGAAGGCTAGTCCAAAGTAACTCGATGTTCCCAAGAGGTGTGTGGCCCAACTTTGGAAAGAACCGCTAAGTGGAGAACTATTTGGTATTTTTCCGAAGCACTTTTCACCGTAATTGTCATAAGGTTGGTCTCTGCATCCTTAAGCATACCAGAGTCTTCACAGACGAAACAGGCTGAGGCCCAGTAATCTTGGCATTTCCAATAGTTGGTCCTAGAGACTACCAAGAAAGTGTTCTTTTAAGTATTATTCCGTTGTGGTTTCAGCATTATTTTCAGGACCCCAGCAGGGTTGTCGCATTAGCATAAGAATCCTGCCTGGTAGTTGAGATTTCTGGGTGGGGTGTAAGTGCCAGGCTGCTGTCAGCCCTGCCTTTGATTTGTTTACCTCCAGAGTTGGAAGGTGCATATTTGCATGAGATGGGAAAAGTGTGGATCGCGCTTCAGATTTCATCCTGACACTTTGAAATGACCAGTGTGTTGGTAATTATTTGCCATTTCCATGGCGTTTGGCACCGTAATAGTCATGAGGTCGGTCTCTGCATCCTGAAGCCTATGATGCTTTTTGCAGAGAAACCTCTGCTGAGGCCCAGGTAACTTGCTATTTCCCATAGCTGAAACAGGAGCCTTGGAAGATAGGATTGTTTTCAGTATTATTTCACCATCCTTTCACCACTGTTTCAAGAACGGGAGCCCTTTTCAACCGTTAGCGGAAGAATCCTTCTTTGGAGATGAGATCTTTTTCTGGGGTGGCAAGTGCAGGGCCTCTGTCAGTCCTGGGTTTGTTGGACTAGCGCCAGACATGAGAAGTGCGCCTTTGTGGGACAGGTGAATAGTGCGGATCCTGTTTCAGTCTAAAGACTGAAACAGGATAGGCACTTTTCACCGTTCCTTTCAGAATCATTTGATTCATCAGCTAGGAATGGCTATTGCTTCACCAGACCAATCGAAGGCTAGGCCAAAGTAACTCGATCCTTCCAAGAGTTGTGTGGCCCAACTTTTGAAAGAACCGCTAAGTGGAGAACTATTTGGTATTTTTCCGAAGCACTTTTCACCGTAATTGTCATAAGGTTGGTCTCTGCATCCTTAAGCATACCAGAGTCTTCACAGACGAAACAGGCTGAGGCCCAGTAATCTTGGCATTTCCAATAGTTGGTCCTAGAGACTACCAAGAAAGTGTTCTTTTAAGTATTATTCCGTTGTGGTTTCAGCATTATTTTCAGAACCCCAGCAGGGTTCTCGCATTAGCATAAGAATCCTGTCTGGTAGTTGAGATTTCTGGGTGGGGTGTAAGTGCAGGGCTTCTGTCAGCCCTGCCTTTGATTTGTTTACCTCCAGAGTTGGAAAGTGCATATTTGCATGAGATGGGCAAAGTGTGGATCGTGCTTCAGAATTTATCCTGACACTTTGAAATGACCAGTGTGTTGGTAATTATTTGCCATTTCCATGGCGTCTGGCACCGTAATAGTCATGACTTCGGTGTCTGCATCCTGAAGCCTATGATGCTTTTTGCAGAGAAACCTCTGCTGAAGCCCAGGTAACTTGCTATTTCCCATAGCTGGCACAGGAGCCTTGGAAGATAGGATTGTTTTCAGTATTATTTCACCATCCTTTCACCCCTGTTTCAAGAACGGGAGCCCTTTTCAACCGTTAGCGGAAGAATCCTTCTTTGGAGATGAGATCTTTTTCTGGGGTGGCAGGTGCAGGGCCTCTGTCAGTCCTGGGTTTGTTGGACTAGCGCCAGACATGAGAAGTGCGCCTTTGTGGGACAGGTGAATAGTGCGGATCCTGTTTCAGTCTAAAGACTGAAACAGGATCCGCACTTTTCACCGTTCCTTTCAGAATCATTTGATTCATCAGCTAGGAATGGCGATTGCTTCACCAGACCAATCGAAGGCTAGGCCAAACTAACTCGATCTTTCCAAGAGGTGTGTGACCCAACTTTGGAAAGAACCGCTAAGTGGAGAGCTATTTGGTATTTTTCCGAAGCACTTTTCACCGTAATTGTCATAAGGTTGGTCTCTGCATCCTTAAGCATACCAGAGTCTTCACAGACGAAACAGGCTGAGGCCCAGTAATCTTGGCATTTCCAATACTTGGTCCTAGACACTACCAAGAAAGTGTTCTTTTAAGTATTATTCCGTTGTGGTTTCAGCATTATTTTCAGGACCCCAGCAGGGTTCTCGCATTAGCATAAGAATCCTGCCTGGTAGTTGAGATTTGTGGGTGGGGTGTAAGTGCAGGGCTTCTGTCAGCCCTGCCTTTGATTTGTTTACCTCCAGAGTTGGAAAGTGCATATTGGCGTGAGATGGGAAAAGTGTGGATGGAGCTTCAGATTTCATCCTGACACTTTGAAATGACCAGTGTGTTGGTAATTATTTGCCATTTCCATGGCGTTTGGCACCGTAATAGTCATGAGGTCGGTCTCTGCATCCTGAAGCCTATGATGCTTTTTGCAGAGAAACCTCTGCTGAGGCCCAGGTAACTTGCTATTTCCCATAGCTGAAACAGGAGCCTTGGAAGATAGGATTGTTTTCTGTATCATTTCACCATCTTTTCACCACTGTTTCAAGAACGGGAGCCCTTTTCAACCGTTAGCGGAAGAACCCTTCTTTGGAGATGAGATATTTTTCTGGGGTGGCAGGTGCAGGGACTCTGTCAGTCCAGGGTTTGTTGGACTAGCGCCAGACATGAGAAGTGCGCCTATGTGGGACAGGTGAATAGTGCGGATCCTGTTTCAGTCTAAAGACTGAAACAGGATCCGCACTTTTCACCGTTCCTTTCAGAATCATTTGATTCATCAGCTAGGAATGGCGATTGCTTCACTAGACCAATCGAAGGCTAGTCCAAAGTAACTCGATGGTCCCAAGAGGTGTGTGGCCCAACTTTTGAAAGAACCCCTAAGTGGAGAACTATTTGGTATTTTTCCGAAGCACTTTTCACCGTAATTGTCATAAGGTTGGTCTCTGCATCCTTAAGCATACCAGAGTCTTCACAGACGAAACAGGCTGAGGCCCAGTAATCTTGGCATTTCCAATAGTTGGTCCTAGAGACTACCAAGAAAGTGTTCTTTTAAGTATTATTCCGTTGTGGTTTCAGCATTATTTTCAGGACCCCAGCAGGGTTGTCGCATTAGCATAAGAATCCTGCCTGGTAGTTGAGATTTCTGGGTGGGGTGTAAGTGCCAGGCTGCTGTCAGCCCTGCCTTTGATTTGTTTACCTCCAGAGTTGGAAGGTGCATATTTGCATGAGATGGGAAAAGTGTGGATCGCGCTTCAGATTTCATCCTGACACTTTGAAATGACCAGTGTGTTGGTAATTATTTGCCATTTCCATGGCGTTTGGCACCGTAATAGTCATGAGGTCGGTCTCTGCATCCTGAAGCCTATGATGCTTTTTGCAGAGAAACCTCTGCTGAGGCCCAGGTAACTTGCTATTTCCCATAGCTGAAACAGGAGCCTTGGAAGATAGGATTGTTTTCAGTATTATTTCACCATCCTTTCACCACTGTTTCAAGAACGGGAGCCCTTTTCAACCGTTAGCGGAAGAATCCTTCTTTGGAGATGAGATCTTTTTCTGGGGTGGCAAGTGCAGGGCCTCTGTCAGTCCTGGGTTTGTTGGACTAGCGCCAGACATGAGAAGTGCGCCTTTGTGGGACAGGTGAATAGTGCGGATCCTGTTTCAGTCTAAAGACTGAAACAGGATAGGCACTTTTCACCGTTCCTTTCAGAATCATTTGATTCATCAGCTAGGAATAGCGATTGCTTCACCAGACCAATCGAAGGCTAGGCCAAAGTAACTCGATGTTTCCAAGAGGTGTGTGGCCCAACTTTTGAAAGAACCGCTAAGTGGAGAACTATTTGGTATTTTTCCGAAGCACTTTTCACCGTAATTGTCATAAGGTTGGTCTCTGCATCCTTAAGCATACCAGAGTCTTCACAGATGAAACAGGCTGAGGCCCAGTAATCTTGGCATTTCCAATAGTTGGTCCTAGAGACTACCAAGAAAGTGTTCTTTTAAGTATTATTCCGTTGTGGTTTCAGCATTATTTCCAGGACCCCAGCAGGGTTCTCGCATTAGCATAAGAATCCTGCCTGGTAGTTGAGATTTCTGGGTGGGGTATAAGTGAGGGGCTTCTGTCAGCCCTGCCTTTGATTTCCTTATCTCCAGAGTTGGAAAGTGCATATTTGCGTGAGATGGGAAAAGTGTGGATCACGCTTCAGATTCCATCCTGACACTTTGAAATGACCAGTGTGTTGGTAATTATTTGCCATTTCCATGGCGTTTGGCACCGTAATAGTCATAAGGTCGGTCTCTGCATCCTGAAGCCTATGATGCTTTTTGCAGAGAAACCTCTGCTGAGGCCCAGGTAACTTGCTATTTCCCATAGCTGGCACAGGAGCCTTGGAAGATAGGATTGTTTTCAGTATTATTTCACTATCCTTTCACCACTGTTTCAAGAACGGGAGCCCTTTGCAACCGTTAGTGGGAGAATTTTTCTTTGGAGATGAGATATTTTTCTGGGGTGGAAGTGCAGGGCCTCTGTCAGTCCTGGGTTTGTTGGACTAGCGCCAGACATGAGAAGTGCGCCTTTGTGGGACAGGTGAATAGTGCGGATCGTGTTTCAGTCTAAAGACTGAAACAGGATCCGCACTTTTCACCTTTCCTTTCAGAATCCTTTGATTCATCAGCTAGCAATGGCGATTGCTTCACTAGACCAATCGAAGGCTAGTCCAAAGTAACTCGATGTTCCCAAGAGGTGTGTGGCCCAACTTTTGAAAGAACCGCTAAGTGGAGAACTATTTGGTATTTTTCCGAAGCACTTTTCACCGTAATTGTCATAAGGTTGGTCTCTGCATCCTTAAGCATACCAGAGTCTTCACAGACGAAACAGGCTGAGGCCCAGTAATCTTGGCATTTCCAATAGTTGGTCCTAAAGACTACCAAGAAAGTGTTCTTTTAAGTATTATTCCCTTGTGGTTTCAGCATTATTTTCAGAACCCGAGCAGGGTTCTCGCATTAGCATAAGAATCCTGCCTGGTAGTTGAGATTTCTGGGTGGGGTGTAAGCACGGGGCTCCTGTAGGCCCTGCCTTTGATTTGTTTACCTCCAGAGTTGGAAAGTGCATATTTGCGTGAGATGGGCAAAGTGTGGATCGTGCTTCAGATTTCATCCTGACACTTTGAAATGACCAGTGTGTTGGTAATTATTTGCCATTTCCATGGCGTTTGGCACCGTAATAGTCATGAGGTCGGTCTCTGCATCCTGAAGTCTATGATGCTTTGTGCAGAGAAACCTCTGCTGAAGCCCAGGTAACTTGCTATTTTCCATAGCTGGCACAGGAGCCTGGGAAGATAGGATTGTTTTCAGTATTATTTCACCATCCTTTCACCCCTGTTTCAAGAACGGGAGCCCTTTTCAACCGTTAGTGGAAGAATCCTTCTTTGGAGTTGAGATATTTTTCTGGGGTGCCAAGTGCAGGGCCTCTGTCAGTCCTGGGTTTGTTGGATTAGCGCCAGACATGAGAAGTGCGCCTTTGTGGGACAGGTGAATAGTGCGGATCCTGTTTCATTCTAAAGACTGAAACAGGATCCGCACTTTTCACCGTTCCTTTCAGAATCATTTGATTCATCAGCTAGGAATAGCGATTGCTTCACCAGACCAATCAAAGGCTAGGCCAAAGTAACTCGATGTTCCCAAGAGGTGTGTGGCCCAACTTTTGAAAGAACCGCTAAGTGGAGAACTATTTGGTATTTTTCCGAAGCACTTTTCACCGTAATTGTCATAAGGTTGGTCTCTGCATCCTTAAGCATACCAGAGTCTTCACAGACGAAACAGGCTGAGGCCCAGTAATCTTGGCATTTCCAATAGTTGGTCCTAGAGACTACCAAGAAAGTGTTCTTTTAAGTATTATTCCGTTGTGGTTTCAGCATTATTTTCAGAACCCCAGCAGGGTTCTCGCATTAGCATAAGAATATTGCCTGATAGTTGAGATTTCTGGGTGGGGTGTAAATGCGGGGCTTCTGTCAGCCCTGCGTTTGATTTGTTTACCTCCAGAGTTGGAAAGTGCATATTTGCGTGAGATGGGCAAAGTGTGGATCGTGCTTCAGATTTCATCCTGACACTTTGAAATGACCAGTGTGTTGGTAATTATTGCCATTTTCATGGCGTTTGGCACCGTAATATTCATGAGGTCAGTCTCTGTATCCTGAAGCCTATGATGATTTTTGCAGAGAAACCTCTGCTGAGGCCCAGGTAACTTGCTATTTCCCATAGCTGGTACAGGAGCCTTGGAAGATAGGATTGTTTTCAGTATTATTTCACCATCCTTTCACCACTGTTTCAAGAACGGGAGCCCTTTTCAACCGTTAGCGGAAGAATCCTTCTTTGGAGATGAGATATTTTTCTGGGGTGGCAGGTGCAGGGCCTCTGTCAGTCCTGGGTTTGTTGGACTAGCGCCAGACATGAGAAGTGCGCCTTTGTGGGACAGGTGAATAGTGCGGATCCTGTTTCAGTCTAAAGACTGAAACAGGATCCGCACTTTTCACCGTTCCTTTCAGAATCATCTGATTCATCAGCTAGGAATGGCGATTGCTTCACCAGACCAATCGAAGGCTAGGCCAAACTAACTCGATGGTCCCAAGAGGTGTGTGGCCCAACTTTTGAAAGAACCGCTAAGTGGAGAACTATTTGGTATTTTTCCGAAGCACTTTTCACCGTAATTGTCATAAGGTTGGTCTCTGCATCCTTAAGCATACCAGAGTCTTCACAGACGAAACAGGCTGAGGCCCAGTAATCTTGGCATTTCCGATAGTTGGTCCTAGAGACTACCAAGAAAGTGTTCTTTTAAGTATTATTCCGTTGTGGTTTCAGCATTATTTTCAGGACCCCAGCAGGGTTGTCGCATTAGCATAAGAATCCTGCCTGGTAGTTGAGATTTCTGGGTGGGGTGTAAGTGGGGGGCTTCTGTCAGCCCTGCCTTTGATTTGTTTACCTCCAGAGTTGGAAAGTGCATATTTGCGTGAGATGGGAAAAGTGTGGATGGAGCTTCAGATTTCATCCTGACACTTTGAAATGACCAGTGTGTTGGTAATTATTTGCTATTTCCATGGCGTTTGGCACCGTAATAGTCATGAGGTCGGTCTCTGCATCCTGAAGTCTATGATGCTTTTTGAAGAGAAACCTCTGCTGAGGCCCAGGTAACTTGCTATTTCCCATAGCTGGTACAGGAGCCTTGGAAGATAGGATTGTTTTCAGTATTATTTCACCATCCTTTCACCACTGTTTCAAGAACGGGAGCCCTTTTCAACCGTTAGCGGAAGAATCCTTCTTTGGAGATGAGATATTTTTCTGGGGTGGCAAGTGCAGGGCCTCTGTCAGTCCTGGGTTTGTTGGACTAGCGCCAGACATGAGAAGTGTGCCTTTGTGGGACAGGTGAATAGTGCGGATCCAGACTGAAACAGGATCCGCACTTTTCACCGTTCCTTTCAGAATCATTTGATTCATCAGCTAGGAATGGCGATTGCTTCACCAGACCAATCGAAGGCTAGTCCAAAGTAACTCGATGTTCCCAAGAGGTGTGTGGCCCAACTTTTGAAAGAACCGCTAAGTGGAGAACTATTTGGTATTTTTCCGAAGCACTTTTCACCGTAATTGTCATAAGGTTGGTCTCTGCATCCTTAAGCATACCAGAGTCTTCACAGAAGAAACAGGCTGAGGCCCAGTAATCTTGGCATTTCCAATACTTGGTCCTAGACACTACCAAGAAAGTGTTCTTTTAAGTATTATTCCGTTGTGGTTTCAGCATTATTTTCAGGACCCCAGCAGGGTTCTCGCATTAGCATAAGAATCCTGCCTGGTAGTTGAGATTTCTGGGTGGGGTGTAAGTGCGGGGCTTCTGTCAGACCTGCCTTTGATTTGTTTACCTCCAATGTTGGAAAGTGCATATTTGCGTGAGATGGGACAAGTGTGGATCGCGCTTCAGATTTCATCCTGACACTTTTAAATGACCAGTGTGTTGGTAATTATTTGCCATTTCCATGGCGTTTGGCACCGTAATAGTCATGAGGTCGGTCTCTGCATCCTGAAGCCTATGATTCTTTTTGCAGAGAAACCTCTGCCGAGGCCTAGGTAACTTGCTATTTCCCATAGCTGGCACAGGAGCCTTGGAAGATAGGATTGTTTTCAGTATTATTTCACCATCCTTTCACCACTGTTTCAAGAACGGGAGCCCTTTCAACCGTTAGTGGAAGAATTCTTCTTTGGAGATGAGATATTTTTCTGGGGTGGCAAGTGCAGGGCCTCTTTCAGTCCTGGGTTTGTTGGACTAGCGCCAGACATGAGAAGTGTGCCTTTGTAGTCTAAAGACTGAAACAGGATCCGCACTTTTCACCGTTCCTTTCAGAATCATTTGATTCATCAGCTAGCAATGGCGATTGCTTCACTAGACCAATCGAAGGCTAGTCCAAAGTAACTCGATGTTCCCAAGAGGTGTGTGGCCCAACTTTGGAAAGAACCGCTAAGTGGAGAACTATTTGGTATTTTTCCGAAGCACTTTTCACCGTAATTGTCATAAGGTTGGTCTCTGCATCCTTAAGCATACCAGAGTCTTCACAGACGAAACAGGCTGAGGCCCAGTAATCTTGGCATTTCCAATAGTTGGTCCTAGAGACTACCAAGAAAGTGTTCTTTTAAGTATTATTCCGTTGTGGTTTCAGCATTATTTTCAGGACCCCAGCAGGGTTGTCGCATTAGCATAAGAATCCTGCCTGGTAGTTGAGATTTCTGGGTGGGGTGTAAGTGCCAGGCTGCTGTCAGCCCTGCCTTTGATTTGTTTACCTCCAGAGTTGGAAGGTGCATATTTGCATGAGATGGGAAAAGTGTGGATCGCGCTTCAGATTTCATCCTGACACTTTGAAATGACCAGTGTGTTGGTAATTATTTGCCATTTCCATGGCGTTTGGCACCGTAATAGTCATGAGGTCGGTCTCTGCATCCTGAAGCCTATGATGCTTTTTGCAGAGAAACCTCTGCTGAGGCCCAGGTAACTTGCTATTTCCCATAGCTGAAACAGGAGCCTTGGAAGATAGGATTGTTTTCAGTATTATTTCACCATCCTTTCACCACTGTTTCAAGAACGGGAGCCCTTTTCAACCGTTAGCGGAAGAATCCTTCTTTGGAGATGAGATCTTTTTCTGGGGTGGCAAGTGCAGGGCCTCTGTCAGTCCTGGGTTTGTTGGACTAGCGCCAGACATGAGAAGTGCGCCTTTGTGGGACAGGTGAATAGTGCGGATCCTGTTTCAGTCTAAAGACTGAAACAGGATAGGCACTTTTCACCGTTCCTTTCAGAATCATTTGATTCATCAGCTAGGAATAGCGATTGCTTCACCAGACCAATCGAAGACTAGGCCAAAGTAACTCGATGTTTCCAAGAGGTGTGTGGCCCAACTTTTGAAAGAACCGCTAAGTGGAGAACTATTTGGTATTTTTCCGAAGCACTTTTCACCGTAATTGTCATAAGGTTGGTCTCTGCATCCTTAAGCATACCAGAGTCTTCACAGATGAAACAGGCTGAGGCCCAGTAATCTTGGCATTTCCAATAGTTGGTCCTAGAGACTACCAAGAAAGTGTTCTTTTAAGTATTATTCCGTTGTGGTTTCAGCATTATTTCCAGGACCCCAGCAGGGTTCTCGCATTAGCATAAGAATCCTGCCTGGTAGTTGAGATTTCTGGGTGGGGTGTAAATGTGGGGCTTCTGTCAGCCCTGCCTTTGATTTGTTTACCTCCAGAGTTGGAAAGTGCATATTTGCGTGAGATGGGCAAAGTGTGGATCGTGCTTCAGATTTCATCCTGACACTTTGAAATGACAAGTGTGTTGGTAATTATTGCCATTTTCATGGCGTTTGGCACCGTAATATTCATCAGGTCGGTCTCTGTATCCTGAAGCCTATGATGATTTTTGCAGAGAAACCTCTGCTGAGGCCCAGGTAACTTGCTATTTCCCATAGCTGGTACAGGAGCCTTGGAAGATAGGATTGTTCTCAGTATTATTTCACCATCCTTTCACCACTGTTTCAAGAACGGGAGCCCTTTTCAACCGTTAGCGGAAGAATCCTTCTTTGGAGATGAGATATTTTTCTGGGGTGGCAGGTGCAGGGCCTCTGTCAGTCCTGGGTTTGTTGGACTAGCGCCAGACATGAGAAGTGCGCCTTTGTGGGACAGGTGAATAGTGCGGATCCTGTTTCAGTCTAAAGACTGAAACAGGATCCGCACTTTTCACCGTTCCTTTCAGAATCATTTGATTCATCAGCTAGGAATGGCGATTGCTTCACCAGACCAATCGAAGGCTAGGCCAAACTAACTCGATGTTTCCAAGAGGTGTGTGGCCCAACTTTTGAAAGAACCGCTAAGTGGAGAACTATTTGGTATTTTTCCGAAGCACTTTTCACCGTAATTGTCATAAGGTTGGTCTCTGCATCCTTAAGCATACCAGAGTCTTCACAGACGAAACAGGCTGAGGCCCAGTAATCTTGGCATTTCCAATACTTGTTCCTAGACACTACCAAGAAAGTGTTCTTTTAAGTATTATTCCGTTGTGGTTTCAGCATTATTTTCAGGACCCCAGCAGGTTTCTCGCATTAGCATAAGAATCCTGCCTGGTAGTTGAGATTTCTGGGTGGGGTGTAAGTGCGGGGCTTCTGTCAGCCCTGCCTTTGATTTGTTTATCTCCTGAGTTGGAAAGTGCATATTTGCGTGAGATGGGCAAAGTGTGGATCGCGCTTCAGATTTCATCCTGACACTTTGAAATGACCAGTGTGTTGGTAATTATTTGCCATTTCCATGGCGTTTGGCACCGTAATAGTCATGAGGTCGGTCTCTGCATCCTGAAGCCTATGATGCTTTTTGCAGAGAAACCTCTGCTGAGGCCCAGGTAACTTGCTATTTCCCATAGCTGGTACAGGAGCCTTGGAAGATAGGATTGTTTTCAGTATTATTTCACCATCCTTTCACTACTGTTTCAAGAACGGGAGCCCTTTGCAACCGTTAGTGGGAGAATTATTCTTTGGAGATGAGATATTTTTCTGGGGTGGAAGTGCAGGGCCTCTGTCAGTCCTGGGTTTGTTGGACTAGCGCCAGACATGAGAAGTGCGCCTTTGTGGGACAGGTGAATAGTGCGGATCCTGTTTCAGTCTAAAGACTGAAACAGGATCCGCACTTTTCACCGTTCCTTTCAGAATCATTTGATTCATCAGCTAGGAATGGCGATTGCTTCACTAGACCAATCGAAGGCTAGTCCAAAGTAACTCGATGGTCCCAAGAGGTGTGTGGCCCAACTTTTGAAAGAACCCCTAAGTGGAGAACTATTTGGTATTTTTCCGAAGCACTTTTCACCGTAATTGTCATAAGGTTGGTCTCTGCATCCTTAAGCATACCAGAGTCTTCACAGACGAAACAGGCTGAGGCCCAGTAATCTTCGCATTTCCAATAGTTGGTCCTAGAGATTACCAAGAAAGTGTTCTTTTAAGTATTATTCCGTTGTTGTTTCAGCATTATTTTCAGGACCCCAGCAGGGTTGTCGCATTAGCATAAGAATCCTGCCTGGTAGTTGAGATTTCTGGGTGGGGTGTAAGTGCCCGGCTTCTGTCAGCCCTGCCTTTGATTTGTTTACCTCCAGAGTTGGAAGGTGCATATTTGCGTGAGATGGGAAAAGTGTGGATCGCGCTTCAGATTTCATCCTGACACTTTGAAATGACCAGTGTGTTGGTAATTATTTGCCATTTCCATGGCGTTTGGCACCGTAATAGTCATGAGGTCGGTCTCTGCATCCTGAAGCCTATGATGCTTTTTGCAGAGAAACCTCTGCTGAGGCCCAGGTAACTTGCTATTTCCCATAGCTGAAACAGGAGCCTTGGAAGATAGGATTGTTTTCAGTATTATTTCACCATCCTTTCACCACTGTTTCAAGAACGGGAGCCCTTTTCAACCGTTAGCGGAAGAATCCTTCTTTGGAGATGAGATATTTTTCTGGGGTGGCAAGTGCAGGGCCTCTGTCAGTCCTGGGTTTGTTGGACTAGCGCCAGACATGAGAAGTGCGCCTTTGTGGGACAGGTGAATAGTGCGGATCCTGTTTCAGTCTAAAGACTGAAACAGGATCCGCACTTTTCACCGTTCCTTTCAGAATCATTTGATTCATCAGCTGGGAATAGCGATTGCTTCACCAGACCAATCGAAGGCTAGGCCAAAGTAACTCGATGTTTCCAAGAGGTGTGTGGCCCAACTTTTGAAAGAACCGCTAAGTGGAGAACTATTTGGTATTTTTCCGAAGCACTTTTCACCGTAATTGTCATAAGGTTGGTCTCTGCATCCTTAAGCATACCAGAGTCTTCACAGACGAAACAGGCTGAGGCCCAGTAATCTTGGCATTTCCAATAGTTGGTCCTAGAGACTACCAAGAAAGTGTTCTTTTAAGTATTATTCCGTTGTGGTTTCAGCATTATTTTCAGGATCCCAGCAGGGTTCTCGCATTAGCATAAGAATCCTGCCTGGTAGTTGAGATTTCTGGGTGGGGTGTAAGTGCGGAGCTTCTGTCAGCCCTGCCTTTGATTTGTTTACCTCCAGAGTTGGAAAGTGCATATTTGCGTGAGATGGGAAAAGTGTGGATCGCGCTTCAGATTTCATCCTGACACTTTGAAATGACCAGTGTGTTGGTAATTATTTGCCATTTCCATGGCGTTTGGCACCGTAATAGTCATGAGGTCGGTCTCTGCATCCTGAAGCCTATGATGCTTTTTGCAGAGAAACCTCTGCTGAGGCCCAGGTAACTTGCTATTTCCCATAGCTGGTACAGGAGCCTTGGAAGATAGGATGGTTTTCAGTATTATTTCACCATCCTTTCACCACTGTTTCAAGAACGGGAGCCCTTTTCAACCGTTAGCGGAAGAATCCTTCTTTGGAGATGAGATATTTTTCTGGGGTGGCAAGTGCAGGGCCTCTGTCAGTCCTGGGTTTGTTGGACTAGCGCCAGACATGAGAAGTGCGCCTTAGTGGGACAGGTGAATAGTGCGGATCCTGTTTCAGTCTAAAGCCTGAAACAGGATCCGCACTTTTCACCGTTCCTTTCAGAATCATTTGATTCATCAGCTAGGAATGGCGATTGCTTCACTAGACCAATCGAAGGCTAGTCCAAAGTAACTCGATGTTCCCAAGAGGTGTGTGGCCCAACTTTTGAAAGAATCGCTAAGTGGAGAACTATTTGGTATTTTTCGAAGCACTTTTCACCGTAAATGTCATAAGGTTGGTCTCTGCATCCTTAAGCATACCAGAGTCTTCACAGACGAAACGGGCTGAGGCCCAGTAATCTTGGCATTTCCAATAGTTGGTCCTAGAGACTACCAAGAAAGTGTTCTTTTAAGTATTATTCCGTTGTGGTTTCAGCATTATTTTCAGAACCCGAGCAGGGTTCTCGCATTAGCATAAGAATCCTGCCTGGTAGTTGAGGTTTCTGGGTGGGGTTTAAGGGCGGGGCTTCTGTCAGCCCTTCCTTTGATTTGTTTACCTCCAGAGTTGGAAAGCGCATATTTGCCTGAGATGGGAAAAGTGTGGATCGTGCTTCAGATTTCATCCTGACACTTTGAAATGACCAGTGTGTTGGTAATTATTTGCCATTTCCATGGCGTTTGGCACCGTAATAGTCATGAGGTCGGTCTCTGCATCCTGAAGCCTATGATGCTTTTTGCAGAGAAACCTCTGCTGAAGCCCAGGTAACTTGCTATTTCCCATAGCTGGCACAGGAGCCTTGGAAGATAGGATTGTTTTCACTATTATTTCACCATCCTTTCACCACTGTTTCAAGAACGGGAGCCCTTTTCAACCGTTAGTGGAAGAATTCTTCTTTGGAGATGAGATATTTTTCTGGGGTGGCAAGTGCAGGGCCTCTGTCAGTCCTGGGTTTGTTGGACTAGCGCCAGACATGAGAAGTGCGCCTTTGTGGGACAGGTGAATAGTGCAGATCCTGTTTCAGTCTAAAGACTGAAACAGGATCCGCACTTTTCACCGTTCCTTTCAGAATCATTTGATTCATCAGCTAGGAATGGCGGTTGCTTCACTAGACCAATCGAAGGCTAGTCCAAAGTAACTCGATGTTCCCAAGAGGTGTGTGGCCCAACTTTTGAAAGAACCGCTAAGTGGAGAACTATTTGGTATTTTTCCGAAGCACTTTTCACCGTAATTGTCATAAGGTTGGTCTCTGCATCCTTAAGCATACCAGAGTCTTCACAGACGAAACAGGCTGAGGCCCAGTAATCTTGGCATTTCCAATAGTTGGTCCTAGAGACTACCAAGAAAGTGTTCTTTTAAGTATTATTCCGTTGTGGTTTCAGCATTATTTTCAGAACCCGAGCAGGGTTCTCGCATTAGCATAAGAATCCTGCCTGGTAGTTGAGATTTCTGGGTGGGGTGTAAGCAAGGGGCTCCTGTAGGCCCTGCCTTTGATTTGTTTACCTCCACAGTTGGAAAGTGCATAATTGCGAGAGATGGGCAAAGTGTGGATCGTGCTTCAGATTTCATCCTGACACTTTGAAATGACCAGTGTGTTGGTAATTATTTGCCATTTCCATGGCGTTTGGCACCGTAATAGTCATGAGATCGGTCTCTGCATCCTGAAGCCTATGATGCTTTTTGCAGAGAAACCTCTGCTGAAGCCCAGGTAACTTGCTATTTCCCATAGCTGGCACAGGAGCCTTGGAAGATAGGATTGTTTTCAGTATTATTTCACCATCCTTTCACCCCTGTTTCAAGAACGGGAGCCCTTTTCAACCGTTAGCGGAAGAATCCTTCTTTGGAGATGAGATCTTTTTCTGGGGTGGCAGGTGCAGGGCCTCTGTCAGTCCTGGGTTTGTTGGACTAGCGCCAGACAAGAGAAGTGCGCCTTTGTGGGACAGGTGAATAGTGCGGATCCTGTTTCAGTCTAAAGACTGAAACAGGATCCGCACTTTTCACCGTTCCTTTCAGAATCATTTGATTCATCAGCTAGGAATGGCGATTGCTTCACCAGACCAATCGAAGGCTAGGCCAAACTAACTCGATCTTTCCAAGAGGTGTGTGGCCCTACTTTTGAAAGAACCGCTAAGTGGAGAACTATTTGGTATTTTTCCGAAGCACTTTTCACCGTAATTGTCATAAGGTTGGTCTCTGCATCCTTAAGCATACCAGAGTCTTCACAGACGAAACAGGCTGAGGCCCAGTAATCTTGGCATTTCCAATAGTTGGTCCTAGAGACTACCAAGAAAGTGTTCTTTTAAGTATTATTCCGTTGTGGTTTCAGCATTATTTTCAGGACCCCAGCAGGGTTCTCGCATTAGCATAAGAATCCTGCCTGGTAGTTGAGATTTGTGGGTGGGGTGTAAGTGCAGGGCTTCTGTCAGCCCTGCCTTTGATTTGTTTACCTCCAGAGTTGGAAAGTGCATATTTGCGTGAGATGGGAAAAGTGTGGATCGCGCTTCAGATTTCATCCTGACACTTTGAAATGACCAGTGTGTTGGTAATTATTGCCATTTCAATGGCGTTTGGCACCGTAATAGTCATGAGGTCGGTCTCTGCATCCTGAAGCCTATGATGCTTTTTGCAGAGAAACCTCTGCTGAGGCCCAGGTAACTTGCTATTTCCCATAGCTGGTACAGGAGCCTTGGAAGATAGGATTGTTTTCAGTATTATTTCACCATCTTTTCACCACTGTTTCAAGAACGGGAACCCTTTTCAACCGTTAGCGGAAGAATCCTTCTTTGGAGATGAGATATTTTTCTGGGGTGGCAGGTGCAGGGCCTCTGTCAGTCCTGGGTTTGTTGGACTAGCGCCAGACATGAGAAGTGCGCCTTTGTGGGACAGGGGAATAGTGCGGATCCTGTTTCAGTCTAAAGACTGAAACAGGATCCGCACTTTTCACCGTTCCTTTCAGAATCATTTGATTCATCAGCTAGGAATGGCGGTTGCTTCACCAGACCAATCGAAGGCTCGGCCAAAGTAACTCGATGTTCCCAAGAGGTGTGTGGCCCAACTTTTGAAAGAACCGCTAAGTGGAGAACTATTTGGTATTTTTCCGAAGCACTTTTCACCGTAATTGTCATAAGGTTGGTCTCTGCATCCTTAAGCATACCAGAGTCTTCACAGACGAAACAGGCTGAGGCCCAGTAATCTTGGCATTTCCAATAGTTGGTCCTAGAGACTACCAAGAAAGTGTTCTTTTAAGTATTATTCCGTTGTGGTTTCAGCATTATTTTCAGGACCCCAGCAGGGTTCTCGCATTAGCATAAGAATCCTGCCTGGTAGTTGAGATTTCTGGGTGGGGTGTAAGTACGGGGCTTCTGTCAGCCCTGCCTTTGATTTGTTTACCTCCAGAGTTGGAAAGTGCATATTTGCGTGAGATGGGAAAAGTGTGGATCGCGCTTCAGATTTCATCCTGACACTTTGAAATGACCAGTGTGTTGGTAATTATTTGCCATTTCCATGGCGTTTGGCACCGTAATAGTCATGAGGTCGGTCTCTGCATCCTGAAGCCTATGATGCTTTTTGCAGAGAAACCTCTGCTGAGGCCCAGGTAACTTGCTATTTCCCATAGCTGGTACAGGAGCCTTGGAAGATAGGATTGTTTTCAGTATTTTTTCACCATCCTTTCACCCCTGTTTCAAGAACGGGAGCCCTTTTCAACCGTTAGTGGAAGAATCCTTCTTTGGAGATGAGATCTTTTTCTGAGGTGGCAGGTGCAGGGCCTCTGTGAGTCCTGGGTTTGTTGGACTAACGTCAGATATGAGAAGTGCGCCTTTGTGGGACAGCTGAATAGTGCGGATCCTGTTTCAGTCTAAAGACTGAAACAGGATCCGCACTTTTCACCGTTCCTTTCAGAATCATTTGATTCATCAGCTAGGAATGGCGATTGCTTCACCAGACCAATCGAAGGCTAGGCCAAACTAACTCGATCTTTCCAAGAGGTGTGTGGCCCAACTTCTGAAAGAACCGCTAAGTGGAGAACTATTTGGTATTTTTCCGAAGCACTTTTCACCGTAACTGTCATAAGGTTGGTCTCTGCATCCTTAAGCATACCAGAGTCTTCACAGACGAAACAGGCTGAGGCCCAGTAATCTTGGCATTTCCAATAGTTGGTCCTAGACACTACCAAGAAAGTGTTCTTTTAAGTATTATTCCGTTGTGGTTTCAGCATTATTTTCAGGACCCCAGCAGGGTTCTCGCATTAGCATAAGAATCCTGCCTGGTAGTTGAGATTTCTGGGTGGAGTGTAAGTGCAGGGCTTCTGTCAGCCCTGCCTTTGATTTGTTTACCTCCAGAGTTGGAAAGTGCATATTTGCCTGAGATGGGAAAAGTGTGGATCGCGCTTCAGATTTCATCCTGACACTTTGAAATGACCAGTGTGTTGGTAATTATTTGCCATTTCCATGGCGTTTGGCACCGTAATAGTCATGAGGTCGGTCTCTGCATCCTGAAGCCTATGATGGTTTTTGCAGAGAAACCTCTGCTGAGGCCCAGGTAACTTGCTATTTCCCATAGCTGGCACAGGAGCCTTGGAAGATAGGATTGTTTTCAGTATTATTTCACCATCCTTTCACCACTGTTTCAAGAACGGGAGCCCTTTCCAACCGTTAGTGGAAGAGTTCTTCTTTGGAGATGAGATATTTTTCTGGTGTGGCAAGTGCAGGGCCTCTGTCAGTCCTGGGTTTGTTGGACTAGCGCCAGACATGAGAAGTGCGCCTTTGTGGGACAGGTGAATAGTGCGGATCCTGTTTCAGTCTAAAGACTGAAACAGGATCTGCACTTTTCACCCTTCCTTTCAGAATCATTTGATTCATCAGCTAGGAATGGCGATTGCTTCACTAGACCAATCGAAGGCTAGTCCAAAGTAACTCGATGTTCCCAAGAGGTGTGTGGCCCAACTTTGGAAAGAACCGCTAAGTGGAGAACTATTTGGTATTTTTCCGAAGCACTTTTCACCGTAATTGTCATAAGGTTGGTCTCTGCATCCTTAAGCATACCAGAGTCTTCACAGACGAAACAGGCTGAGGCTCAGTAATTTTGGCATTTCCAATAGTTGGTCCTAGAGACTACCAAGAAAGTGTTCTTTTAAGTATTATTCGTTGTGGTTTCAGCATTATTTTCAGAACCCGAGCAGGGTTCTCGCATTAGCATAAGAATCCTGCCTGGTAGTTGAGATTTCTGGGTGGGGTGTAAGCCCGGGGCTCCTGTAGGCCCTGCCTTTGATTCGTTTACGTCCAGTGTTGGAAAGTGCATATTTGCGTGAGATGGGCAAAGTGTGGATCGCGCTTCAGATTTCATCCTGACACTTTGAAATGACCAGTGTGTTGGTAATTATTTGCCATTTCCATGGCGTTTGGCCCCGTAATAGTCACGAGGTAGGTCTCTGCATCCTGAAGCCTATGATGCTTTTTGCAGAGAAACCTCTGCTGAAGCCCAGGTAACTTGCTCTTTCCCATAGCTGACACAGGAGCCTTGGAAGATAGGATTGTTTTCTGTATTATTTCACCATCTTTTCACCACTGTTTCAAGAACGGGAGCCCTTTTCAACCGTTAGCGGAAGAACCCTTCTTTGGAGAGGAGATATTTTTCTGGGGTGGCAGGTGCAGGGCCTCTGTCAGTCCTGGGTTTGTTGGACTAGCGCCAGACATGAGAAGTGCGCCTTTGTGGGACAGGTGAATAGTGCGGATCCTGTTTCAGTCTAAAGACTGAAACAGGATCCGCACTTTTAACCGTTCCTTTCAGAATCATTTGACTCATCAGCTAGGAATGGCGATTGCTTCACTAGACCAATCGAAGGCTAGTCCAAAGTAACTCGATGTTCCCAAGAGGTGTGTGGCCCAACTTTGGAAAGAAGCGCTAAGTGGAGAACTATTTGGTATTTTTCCGAAGCACTTTTCACCGTAATTGTCATAAGGTTGGTCTCTGCATCCTTAAGCATACCAGAGTCTTCACAGACGAAACAGGCTGAGGCCCAGTAATCTTGGCATTTCCAATAGTTGGTCCTAGAGACTACCAAGAAAGTGTTCTTTTAAGTATTATTCCGTTGTGCTTTCAGCATTATTTTCAGAACCGGAGCAGGGTTCTCGCATTAGCATAAGAATCCTGCCTGGTAGTTGAGATTTCTGGGTGGGGTTTAAGGGCGGGGCTTCTGTCAGCCCTTCCTTTGATTTGTTTACCTCCAGAGTTGGAAAGCGCATATTTGCTTGAGATGGGAAAAGTGTGGATCGTGCTTCAGATTTCATCCTGACACTTTGAAATGACCAGTGTGTTGGTAATTATTTGCCATTTCCATGGCGTTTGGCACCGTAATAGTCATGAGGTCGGTCTCTGCATCCTGAAGCCTATGATGCTTTTTGCAGAGAAACCTCTGCTGAGGCCCAGGTAACTTGCTATTTCCCATAGCTGGCACAGGAGCCTTGGAAGATAGGATTGTTTTCACTATTATTTCACCATCCTTTCACCACTGTTTCATGAACGGGAGCCCTTTTCAACCGTTAGTGGAAGAATTCTTCTTTGGAGATGAGATATTTTTCTGGGGTGGCAAGTGCAGGGCCTCTGTCAGTCCTGGGTTTGTTGGACTAGCGCCAGACATGAGAAGTGCGCCTTTGTGGGACAGGTGAATAGTGCGGATCCTGTTTCAGTCTAAAGACTGAAACAGGATCCGCACTTTTCACCGTTCCTTTCAGAATCATTTGATTCATCATCTAGGAATGGCGGTTGCTTCACTAGACCAATCGAAGGCTAGTCCAAAGTAACTCGATGTTCCCAAGAGGTGTGTGTCCCAATTTTTGAAAGAACCGCTAAGTGGAGAACTATTTGGTATTTTTCCGAAGCACTTTTCACCGTAATTGTCAGAAGATTGGTCTCTGCATCCTTAAGCATACCAGAGTCTTCACAGACGAATCAGGCTGAGGCCCAGTAATCTTGGCATTTCCGATAGTTGGTCCTAGAGACTACCAAGAAAGTGTTCTTTTAAGTATTATTCCCTTGTGGTTTCAGCATTCTTTTCAGGACCCCAGCAGGGTACTCGCATTAGCATAAGAATCCTGCGTGGTAGTTGAGATTTCTGGGTGGGGTGTAAGTGGGGGGCTTCTGTCAGCCCTGCCTTTGAGTTGTTTACCTCCAGAGTTGGAAAGTGCATATTTGCCGGAGATGGGAAAAGTGTGGATCGCCCTTCAGATTTCATCCTGACACTTTGAAATGACCAGTGTGTTGGTAATTATTTGCCATTTCCATGGCGTTTGGCACCGTAATAGTCATGAGGTCGGTCTCTGCATCCTGAAGCCTATGATGCTTTTTGCAGAGAAACCTCTGCTGAGGCCCAGGTAACTTGCTATTTCCCATAGCTGGCACAGGAGCCTTGGAAGATAGGATTGTTTTCAGTATTATTTCACCATCCTTTCACCACTGTTTCAAGAACGGGAGCCCTTTTCAACCGTTAGAGGAAGAATCCTTCTTTGGAGATGAGATATTTTTCTGGGGTGGCAAGTGCAGGGCCCCTGTCAGTCCTGGGTTTGTTGGACTAGCGCCAGACATGAGAAGTGAGCCTTAGTGGGACAGGTGAATAGTGCGGATCCTGTTTCAGTCTAAAGACTGAAACAGGATCCGCACTTTTCACCGTTCCTTTCAGAATCATTTGATTCATCAGCTAGGAATGGCGGTTGCTTCACTAGACCAATCGAAGGCTAGTCCAAAGTAACTCGATGTTCCCAAGAGGTGTGTGTCCCAACTTTTGAAAGAACCGCTAAGTGGAGAACTATTTGGTATTTTTCCGAAGCACTTTTCACCGTAATTGTCAGAAGATTGGTCTCTGCATCCTTAAGCATACCAGAGTCTTCACAGACGAATCAGGCTGAGGCCCAGTAATCTTGGCATTTCCAATAGTTGGTCCTAGAGACTACCAAGAAAGTGTTCTTTTAAGTATTATTCCGTTGTGGTTTCAGCATTATTTTCAGGACCCGAGCAGGGTTCTCGCATTAGCATAAGAGTCCTGCCTGGTAGTTGAGATTTCTGTTTGGGGTGTAAGCGCGGGGCTTCTGTCAGCCCTGCGTTTGATTTGTTTACCTCCAGAGTTGGAAAGTGCATATTTGCGTGAGATGGGCAAAGTGTGGATCGTGCTTCAGATTTCATCCTGACACTTTGAAATGACCAGTGTGTTGGTAATTATTTGCCATTTCCATGGCGTTTGGCACCGTAATAGTCATGAGGTCGGTCTCTGCATCCTGAAGCCTATGATGCTATTTGCAGAGAAACCTCTGCTGAGGCCCAGGTAACTTGCTATTTCCCATAGCTGGCACAGGAGCCTTGGAAGATAGGATTGTTTTCAGTATTATTTCACCATCCTTTCACCACTGTTTCAAGAACGGGAGCCCTTTTCAACCGTTAGCGGAAGAATCCTTCTTTGGAGATGAGATATTTTTCTGGGGTGGCAAGTGCAGGGCCTCTGTCAGTCCTGGGTTTGTTGGACTAGCGCCAGACATGAGAAGTGCGCCTTTGTGGGACAGGTGAATAGTGCGGATCCTGTATCAGTCTAAAGACTGAAACAGGATCCGCACTTTTCACCGTTCCTTTCAGAATCATTTGATTCATCAGCTAGGAATGGCGATTGCTTCACCAGAGCAATCGAAGGCTAGGCCAAACTAACTCGATCTTTCCAAGAGGTGTGTGGCCCAACTTTGGAAAGAACCGCTAAGTGGAGAACTATTTGGTATTTTTCCGAAGCACTTTTCACCGTAATTGTCATAAGGTTGGTCTCTGCATCCTTAAGCATACCAGAGTCTTCACAGACGAAACAGGCTGAGGCCCAGTAATCTTGGCATTTCCAATAGTTGGTCCTAGAGACTACCAAGAAAGTGTTCTTTTAAGTATTATTCCGTTGTGGTTTCAGCATTATTTTCAGGAACCCAGCAGGGTTCTCGCATTAGCATAAGAATCCTGCCTGGTAGTTGAGATTTCTGGGTGGGGTTTAAGGGCGGGGCTTCTGTCAGCCCTTCCTTTGATTTGTTTACCTCCAGAGTTGGAAAGCGCATATTTGCTTGAGATGGGAAAAGTGTGGATCGTGCTTCAGATTTCATCCTGACACTTTGAAATGACCAGTGTGTTGGTAATTATTTGCCATTTCCATGGCGTTTGGCACCGTAATAGTCATGAGGTCGGTCTCTGCATCCTGAAGCCTATGATGCTTTTTGCAGAGAAACCTCTGCTGAGGCCCAGGTAACTTGCTATTTCCCATAGCTGGCACAGGAGCCTTGGAAGATAGGATTGTTTTCACTATTATTTCACCATCCTTTCACCACTGTTTCAAGAACGGGAGCCCTTTTCAACCGTTAGTGGAAGAATTCTTCTTTGGAGATGAGATATTTTTCTGGGGTGGCAAGTGCAGGGCCTCTGTCAGTCCTGGGTTTGTTGGACTAGCGCCAGACATGAGAAGTGCGCCTTTGTGGGACAGGTGAATAGTGCGGATCCTGTTTCAGTCTAAAGACTGAAACAGGATCCGCACTTTTCACCGTTCCTTTCAGAATCATTTGATTCATCATCTAGGAATGGCGGTTGCTTCACTAGACCAATCGAAGGCTAGTCCAAATTAACTCGATGTTCCCAAGAGGTGTGTGTCCCAACTTTTGAAAGAACCGCTAAGTGGAGAACTATTTGGTATTTTTCCGAAGCACTTTTCACCGTAATTGTCAGAAGATTGGTCTCTGCATCCTTAAGCATACCAGAGTCTTCACAGACGAATCAGGCTGAGGCCCAGTAATCTTGGCATTTCCGATAGTTGGTCCTAGAGACTACCAAGAAAGTGTTCTTTTAAGTATTATTCCCTTGTGGTTTCAGCATTCTTTTCAGGACCCCAGCAGGGTACTCGCATTAGCATAAGAATCCTGCGTGGTAGTTGAGATTTCTGGGTGGGGTGTAAGTGCGGGGCTTCTGTCAGCCCTGCCTTTGAGTTGTTTACCTCCAGAGTTGGAAAGTGCATATTTGCCGGAGATGGGAAAAGTGTGGATCGCCCTTCAGATTTCATCCTGACACTTTGAAATGACCAGTGTGTTGGTAATTATTTGCCATTTCCATGGCGTTTGGCACCGTAATAGTCATGAGGTCGGTCTCTGCATCCTGAAGCCTATGATGCTTTTTGCAGAGAAACCTCTGCTGAGGCCCAGGTAACTTGCTATTTCCCATAGCTGGCACAGGAGCCTTGGAAGATAGGATTGTTTTCAGTATTATTTCACCATCCTTTCACCACTGTTTCAAGAACGGGAGCCCTTTTCAACCGTTAGCGGAAGAATCCTTCTTTGGAGATGAGATATTTTTCTGGGGTGGCAAGTGCAGGGCCTCTGTCAGTCCTGGGTTTGTTGGACTAGCGCCAGACATGAGAAGTGAGCCTTAGTGGGACAGGTGAATAGTGCGGATCCTGTTTCAGTCTAAAGACTGAAACAGGATCCGCACTTTTCACCGTTCCTTTCAGAATCATTTGATTCATCAGCTAGGAATGGCGATTGCTTCACTAGACCAATCGAAGGCTAGTCCAAAGTAACTCGATGTTCCCAAGAGGTGTGTGGCCCAACTTTTGAAAGAATCGCTAAGTGGAGAACTATTTGGTATTTTTCCGAAGCACTTTTCACCGTAAATGTCATAAGGTTGGTCTCTGCATCCTTAAGCATACCAGAGTCTTCACAGACGAAACAGGCTGAGGCCCAGTAATCTTGGCATTTCCAATACTTGGTCCTAGAGACTACCAAGAAAGTGTTCTTTTAAGTATTATTCCGTTGTGGTTTCAGCATTATTTTCAGAACCCGAGCAGGGTTCTCGCATTAGCATAAGAATCCTGCCTGGTAGTTGAGATTTCTGGGTGGGGTTTAAGGGCGGGGCTTCTGTCAGCCCTTCCTTTGATTTGTTTACCTCCAGAGTTGGAAAGCGCATATTTGCCTGAGATGGGAAAAGTGTGGATCGTGCTTCAGATTTCATCCTGACACTTTGAAATGACCAGTGTGTTGGTAATTATTTGCCATTTCCATGGCGTTTGGCACCGTAATAGTCATGAGGTCGGTCTCTGCATCCTGAAGCCTATGATGCTTTTTGCAGAGAAACCTCTGCTGAGGCCCAGGTAACTTGCTATTTCCCATAGCTGGCACAGGAGCCTTGGAAGATAGGATTGTTTTCACTATTATTTCACCATCCTTTCACCACTGTTTCAAGAACGGGAGCCCTTTTCAACCGTTAGTGGAAGAATTCTTCTTTGGAGATGAGATATTTTTCTGGGGTGGCAAGTGCAGGGCCTCTGTCAGTCCTGGGTTTGTTGGACTAGCGCCAGACATGAGAAGTGCGCCTTTGTGGGACAGGTGAATAGTGCAGATCCTGTTTCAGTCTAAAGACTGAAACAGGATCCGCACTTTTCACCGTTCCTTTCAGAATCATTTGATTCATCAGCTAGGAATGGCGGTTGCTTCACTAGACCAATCGAAGGCTAGTCCAAAGTAACTCGATGTTCCCAAGAGTTGTGTGTCCCAACTTTTGAAAGAACCGCTAAGTGGAGAACTATTTGGTATTTTTCCGAAGCACTTTTCACCGTAATTGTCAGAAGATTGGTCTCTGCATCCTTAAGCATACCAGAGTCTTCACAGACGAATCAGGCTGAGGCCCAGTAATCTTGGCATTTCCAATAGTTGGTCCTAGAGACTACCAAGAAAGTGTTCTTTTAAGTATTATTCCGTTGTGGTTTCAGCATTATTTTCAGGACCCGAGCAGGGTTCTCGCATTAGCATAAGAGTCCTGCCTGGTAGTTGAGATTTCTGTTTGGGGTGTAAGCGCGGGGCTTCTGTCAGCCCTGCCTTTGATTTGTTTACCTCCAGAGTTGGAAAGTGCATATTTGCGTGAGATGGGCAAAGTGTGGATCGTGCTTCAGATTTCATCCTGACACTTTGAAATGACCAGTGTGTTGGTAATTATTTGCCATTTCCATGGCGTTTGGCACCGTAATAGTCATGAGGTCGGTCTCTGCATCCTGAAGCCTATGATGCTATTTGCAGAGAAACCTCTGCTGAGGCCCAGGTAACTTGCTATTTCCCATAGCTGGCACAGGAGCCTTGGAAGATAGGATTGTTTTCAGTATTATTTCACCATCCTTTCACCACTGTTTCAAGAACGGGAGCCCTTTTCAACCGTTAGCGGAAGAATCCTTCTTTGGAGATGAGATATTTTTCTGGGGTGGCAAGTGCAGGGCCTCTGTCAGTCCTGGGTTTGTTGGACTAGCGCCAGACATGAGAAGTGCGCCTTTGTGGGACAGGTGAATAGTGCGGATCCTGTATCAGTCTAAAGACTGAAACAGGATCCGCACTTTTCACCGTTCCTTTCAGAATCATTTGATTCATCAGCTAGGAATGGCGATTGCTTCACCAGAGCAATCGAAGGCTAGGCCAAACTAACTCGATCTTTCCAAGAGGTGTGTGGCCCAACTTTGGAAAGAACCGCTAAGTGGAGAACTATTTGGTATTTTTCCGAAGCACTTTTCACCGTAATTGTCATAAGGTTGGTCTCTGCATCCTTAAGCATACCAGAGTCTTCACAGACGAAACAGGCTGAGGCCCAGTAATCTTGGCATTTCCAATAGTTGGTCCTAGAGACTACCAAGAAACTGTTCTTTTAAGTATTATTCCGTTGTGGTTTCAGCATTATTTTCAGGAACCCAGCAGGGTTCTCGCATTAGCATAAGAATCCTGCCTGGTAGTTGAGATTTCTGGGTGGGGTTTAAGGGCGGGGCTTCTGTCAGCCCTTCCTTTGATTTGTTTACCTCCAGAGTTGGAAAGCGCATATTTGCTTGAGATGGGAAAAGTGTGGATCGTGCTTCAGATTTCATCCTGACACTTTGAAATGACCAGTGTGTTGGTAATTATTTGCCATTTCCATGGCGTTTGGCACCGTAATAGTCATGAGGTCGGTCTCTGCATCCTGAAGCCTATGATGCTTTTTGCAGAGAAACCTCTGCTGAGGCCCAGGTAACTTGCTATTTCCCATAGCTGGCACAGGAGCCTTGGAAGATAGGATTGTTTTCACTATTATTTCACCATCCTTTCACCACTGTTTCAAGAACGGGAGCCCTTTTCAACCGTTAGTGGAAGAATTCTTCTTTGGAGATGAGATATTTTTCTGGGGTGGCAAGTGCAGGGCCTCTGTCAGTCCTGGGTTTGTTGGACTAGCGCCAGACATGAGAAGTGCGCCTTTGTGGGACAGGTGAATAGTGCGGATCCTGTTTCAGTCTAAAGACTGAAACAGGATCCGCACTTTTCACCGTTCCTTTCAGAATCATTTGATTCATCATCTAGGAATGGCGGTTGCTTCACTAGACCAATCGAAGGCTAGTCCAAAGTAACTCGATGTTCCCAAGAGGTGTATGTCCCAACTTTTGAAAGAACCGCTAAGTGGAGAACTATTTGGTATTTTTCCGAAGCACTTTTCACCGTAATTGTCAGAAGATTGGTCTCTGCATCCTTAAGCATACCAGAGTCTTCACAGACGAATCAGGCTGAGGCCCAGTAATCTTGGCATTTCCGATAGTTGGTCCTAGAGACTACCAAGAAAGTGTTCTTTTAAGTATTATTCCCTTGTGGTTTCAGCATTCTTTTCAGGACCCCAGCAGGGTACTCGCATTAGCATAAGAATCCTGCGTGGTAGTTGAGATTTCTGGGTGGGGTGTAAGTGCGGGGCTTCTGTCAGCCCTGCCTTTGAGTTGTTTACCTCCAGAGTTGGAAAGTGCATATTTGCCGGAGATGGGAAAAGTGTGGATCGCCCTTCAGATTTCATCCTGACACTTTGAAATGACCAGTGTGTTGGTAATTATTTGCCATTTCCATGGCGTTTGGCACCGTAATAGTCATGAGGTCGGTCTCTGCATCCTGAAGCCTATGATGCTTTTTGCAGAGAAACCTCTGCTGAGGCCCAGGTAACTTGCTATTTCCCATAGCTGGCACAGGAGCCTTGGAAGATAGGATTGTTTTCAGTATTATTTCACCATCCTTTCACCACTGTTTCAAGAACGGGAGCCCTTTTCAACCGTTAGCTGAAGAATCCTTCTTTGGAGATGAGATATTTTTCTGGGGTGGCAAGTGCAGGGCCTCTGTCAGTCCTGGGTTTGTTGGACTAGCGCCAGACATGAGAAGTGAGCCTTAGTGGGACAGGTGAATAGTGCGGATCCTGTTTCAGTCTAAAGACTGAAACAGGATCCGCACTTTTCACCGTTCCTTTCAGAATCATTTGATTCATCAGCTAGGAATGGCGATTGCTTCACTAGACCAATCGAAGGCTAGTCCAAATTAACTCGATGTTCCCAAGAGGTGTGTGTCCCAACTTTTGAAAGAACCGCTAAGTGGAGAACTATTTGGTATTTTTCCGAAGCACTTTTCACCGTAATTGTCAGAAGATTGGTCTCTGCATCCTTAAGCATACCAGAGTCTTCACAGACGAATCAGGCTGAGGCCCAGTAATCTTGGCATTTCCGATAGTTGGTCCTAGAGACTACCAAGAAAGTGTTCTTTTAAGTATTATTCCCTTGTGGTTTCAGCATTCTTTTCAGGACCCCAGCAGGGTACTCGCATTAGCATAAGAATCCTGCGTGGTAGTTGAGATTTCTGGGTGGGGTGTAAGTGCGGGGCTTCTGTCAGCCCTGCCTTTGAGTTGTTTACCTCCAGAGTTGGAAAGTGCATATTTGCCGGAGATGGGAAAAGTGTGGATCGCCCTTCAGATTTCATCCTGACACTTTGAAATGACCAGTGTGTTGGTAATTATTTGCCATTTCCATGGCGTTTGGCACCGTAATAGTCATGAGGTCGGTCTCTGCATCCTGAAGCCTATGATGCTTTTTGCAGAGAAACCTCTGCTGAGGCCCAGGTAACTTGCTATTTCCCATAGCTGGCACAGGAGCCTTGGAAGATAGGATTGTTTTCAGTATTATTTCACCATCCTTTCACCACTGTTTCAAGAACGGGAGCCCTTTTCAACCGTTAGCGGAAGAATCCTTCTTTGGAGATGAGATATTTTTCTGGGGTGGCAAGTGCAGGGCCTCTGTCAGTCCTGGGTTTGTTGGACTAGCGCCAGACATGAGAAGTGAGCCTTAGTGGGACAGGTGAATAGTGCGGATCCTGTTTCAGTCTAAAGACTGAAACAGGATCCGCACTTTTCACCGTTCCTTTCAGAATCATTTGATTCATCAGCTAGGAATGGCGATTGCTTCACTAGACCAATCGAAGGCTAGTCCAAAGTAACTCGATGTTCCCAAGAGGTGTGTGGCCCAACTTTTGAAAGAATCGCTAAGTGGAGAACTATTTGGTATTTTTCCGAAGCACTTTTCACCGTAAATGTCATAAGGTTGGTCTCTGCATCCTTAAGCATACCAGAGTCTTCACAGACGAAACAGGCTGAGGCCCAGTAATCTTGGCATTTCCAATACTTGGTCCTAGAGACTACCAAGAAAGTGTTCTTTTAAGTATTATTCCGTTGTGGTTTCAGCATTATTTTCAGAACCCGAGCAGGGTTCTCGCATTAGCATAAGAATCCTGCCTGGTAGTTGAGATTTCTGGGTGGGGTTTAAGGGCGGGGCTTCTGTCAGCCCTTCCTTTGATTTGTTTACCTCCAGAGTTGGAAAGCGCATATTTGCCTGAGATGGGAAAAGTGTGGATCGTGCTTCAGATTTCATCCTGACACTTTGAAATGACCAGTGTGTTGGTAATTATTTGCCATTTCCATGGCGTTTGGCACCGTAATAGTCATGAGGTCGGTCTCTGCATCCTGAAGCCTATGATGCTTTTTGCAGAGAAACCTCTGCTGAGGCCCAGGTAACTTGCTATTTCCCATAGCTGGCACAGGAGCCTTGGAAGATAGGATTGTTTTCACTATTATTTCACCATCCTTTCACCACTGTTTCAAGAACGGGAGCCCTTTTCAACCGTTAGTGGAAGAATTCTTCTTTGGAGATGAGATATTTTTCTGGGGTGGCAAGTGCAGGGCCTCTGTCAGTCCTGGGTTTGTTGGACTAGCGCCAGACATGAGAAGTGCGCCTTTGTGGGACAGGTGAATAGTGCAGATCCTGTTTCAGTCTAAAGACTGAAACAGGATCCGCACTTTTCACCGTTCCTTTCAGAATCATTTGATTCATCAGCTAGGAATGGCGGTTGCTTCACTAGACCAATCGAAGGCTAGTCCAAAGTAACTCGATGTTCCCAAGAGTTGTGTGTCCCAACTTTTGAAAGAACCGCTAAGTGGAGAACTATTTGGTATTTTTCCGAAGCACTTTTCACCGTAATTGTCAGAAGATTGGTCTCTGCATCCTTAAGCATACCAGAGTCTTCACAGACGAATCAGGCTGAGGCCCAGTAATCTTGGCATTTCCAATAGTTGGTCCTAGAGACTACCAAGAAAGTGTTCTTTTAAGTATTATTCCGTTGTGGTTTCAGCATTATTTTCAGGACCCGAGCAGGGTTCTCGCATTAGCATAAGAGTCCTGCCTGGTAGTTGAGATTTCTGTTTGGGGTGTAAGCGCGGGGCTTCTGTCAGCCCTGCCTTTGATTTGTTTACCTCCAGAGTTGGAAAGTGCATATTTGCGTGAGATGGGCAAAGTGTGGATCGTGCTTCAGATTTCATCCTGACACTTTGAAATGACCAGTGTGTTGGTAATTATTTGCCATTTCCATGGCGTTTGGCACCGTAATAGTCATGAGGTCGGTCTCTGCATCCTGAAGCCTATGATGCTATTTGCAGAGAAACCTCTGCTGAGGCCCAGGTAACTTGCTATTTCCCATAGCTGGCACAGGAGCCTTGGAAGATAGGATTGTTTTCAGTATTATTTCACCATCCTTTCACCACTGTTTCAAGAACGGGAGCCCTTTTCAACCGTTAGCGGAAGAATCCTTCTTTGGAGATGAGATATTTTTCTGGGGTGGCAAGTGCAGGGCCTCTGTCAGTCCTGGGTTTGTTGGACTAGCGCCAGACATGAGAAGTGCGCCTTTGTGGGACAGGTGAATAGTGCGGATCCTGTATCAGTCTAAAGACTGAAACAGGATCCGCACTTTTCACCGTTCCTTTCAGAATCATTTGATTCATCAGCTAGGAATGGCGATTGCTTCACCAGAGCAATCGAAGGCTAGGCCAAACTAACTCGATCTTTCCAAGAGGTGTGTGGCCCAACTTTGGAAAGAACCGCTAAGTGGAGAACTATTTGGTATTTTTCCGAAGCACTTTTCACCGTAATTGTCATAAGGTTGGTCTCTGCATCCTTAAGCATACCAGAGTCTTCACAGACGAAACAGGCTGAGGCCCAGTAATCTTGGCATTTCCAATAGTTGGTCCTAGAGACTACCAAGAAACTGTTCTTTTAAGTATTATTCCGTTGTGGTTTCAGCATTATTTTCAGGAACCCAGCAGGGTTCTCGCATTAGCATAAGAATCCTGCCTGGTAGTTGAGATTTCTGGGTGGGGTTTAAGGGCGGGGCTTCTGTCAGCCCTTCCTTTGATTTGTTTACCTCCAGAGTTGGAAAGCGCATATTTGCTTGAGATGGGAAAAGTGTGGATCGTGCTTCAGATTTCATCCTGACACTTTGAAATGACCAGTGTGTTGGTAATTATTTGCCATTTCCATGGCGTTTGGCACCGTAATAGTCATGAGGTCGGTCTCTGCATCCTGAAGCCTATGATGCTTTTTGCAGAGAAACCTCTGCTGAGGCCCAGGTAACTTGCTATTTCCCATAGCTGGCACAGGAGCCTTGGAAGATAGGATTGTTTTCACTATTATTTCACCATCCTTTCACCACTGTTTCAAGAACGGGAGCCCTTTTCAACCGTTAGTGGAAGAATTCTTCTTTGGAGATGAGATATTTTTCTGGGGTGGCAAGTGCAGGGCCTCTGTCAGTCCTGGGTTTGTTGGACTAGCGCCAGACATGAGAAGTGCGCCTTTGTGGGACAGGTGAATAGTGCGGATCCTGTTTCAGTCTAAAGACTGAAACAGGATCCGCACTTTTCACCGTTCCTTTCAGAATCATTTGATTCATCATCTAGGAATGGCGGTTGCTTCACTAGACCAATCGAAGGCTAGTCCAAAGTAACTCGATGTTCCCAAGAGGTGTATGTCCCAACTTTTGAAAGAACCGCTAAGTGGAGAACTATTTGGTATTTTTCCGAAGCACTTTTCACCGTAATTGTCAGAAGATTGGTCTCTGCATCCTTAAGCATACCAGAGTCTTCACAGACGAATCAGGCTGAGGCCCAGTAATCTTGGCATTTCCGATAGTTGGTCCTAGAGACTACCAAGAAAGTGTTCTTTTAAGTATTATTCCCTTGTGGTTTCAGCATTCTTTTCAGGACCCCAGCAGGGTACTCGCATTAGCATAAGAATCCTGCGTGGTAGTTGAGATTTCTGGGTGGGGTGTAAGTGCGGGGCTTCTGTCAGCCCTGCCTTTGAGTTGTTTACCTCCAGAGTTGGAAAGTGCATATTTGCCGGAGATGGGAAAAGTGTGGATCGCCCTTCAGATTTCATCCTGACACTTTGAAATGACCAGTGTGTTGGTAATTATTTGCCATTTCCATGGCGTTTGGCACCGTAATAGTCATGAGGTCGGTCTCTGCATCCTGAAGCCTATGATGCTTTTTGCAGAGAAACCTCTGCTGAGGCCCAGGTAACTTGCTATTTCCCATAGCTGGCACAGGAGCCTTGGAAGATAGGATTGTTTTCAGTATTATTTCACCATCCTTTCACCACTGTTTCAAGAACGGGAGCCCTTTTCAACCGTTAGCTGAAGAATCCTTCTTTGGAGATGAGATATTTTTCTGGGGTGGCAAGTGCAGGGCCTCTGTCAGTCCTGGGTTTGTTGGACTAGCGCCAGACATGAGAAGTGAGCCTTAGTGGGACAGGTGAATAGTGCGGATCCTGTTTCAGTCTAAAGACTGAAACAGGATCCGCACTTTTCACCGTTCCTTTCAGAATCATTTGATTCATCAGCTAGGAATGGCGATTGCTTCACTAGACCAATCGAAGGCTAGTCCAAAGTAACTCGATGTTCCCAAGAGGTGTGTGGCCCAACTTTTGAAAGAATCGCTAAGTGGAGAACTATTTGGTATTTTTCCGAAGCACTTTTCACCGTAAATGTCATAAGGTTGGTCTCTGCATCCTTAAGCATACCAGAGTCTTCACAGACGAAACAGGCTGAGGCCCAGTAATCTTGGCATTTCCAATAGTTGGTCCTAGAGACTACCAAGAAAGTGTTCTTTTAAGTATTATTCCGTTGTGGTTTCAGCATTATTTTCAGAACCCGAGCAGGGTTCTCGCATTAGCATAAGAATCCTGCCTGGTAGTTGAGATTTCTGGGTGGGGTTTAAGGGCGGGGCTTCTGTCAGCCCTTCCTTTGATTTGTTTACCTCCAGAGTTGGAAAGCGCATATTTGCCTGAGATGGGAAAAGTGTGGATCGTGCTTCAGATTTCATCCTGACACTTTGAAATGACCAGTGTGTTGGTAATTATTTGCCATTTCCATGGCGTTTGGCACCGTAATAGTCATGAGGTCGGTCTCTGCATCCTGAAGCCTATGATGCTTTTTGCAGAGAAACCTCTGCTGAGGCCGAGGTAACTTGCTATTTCCCATAGCTGGCACAGGAGCCTTGGAAGATAGGATTGTTTTCACTATTATTTCACCATCCTTTCACCACTGTTTCAAGAACGGGAGCCCTTTTCAACCGTTAGCGGAAGAATCCTTCTTTGGAGATGAGATATTTTTCTGGGGTGGCAGGTGCAGGGCCTCTGTCAGTCCTGGGTTTGTTGGACTAGAGCCAGACATGAGAAGTGCGCCTTTGTGGGACAGGTGAATAGTGCGGATCCTGTTTCAGTCTAAAGACTGAAACAGGATCCGCACTTTTCACCGTTCCTTTCAGAATCATTTGATTCATCAGCTAGGAATGGCGATTGCTTCACCAGACCAATCGAAGGCTAGGCCAATCTAACTCGATCTTTCCAAGAGTTGTGTGGCCCAACTTTTGAAAGAACCGCTAAGTGGAGAACTATTTGGTATTTTTCCGAAGCACTTTTCACCGTAATTGTCATAAGGTTGGTCTCTGCATCCTTAAGCATACCAGAGTCTTCACAGACGAAACAGGCTGAGGCCCAGCAATCTTGGCATTTCCAATAGTTGGTCCTAGAGACTACCAAGAATGTGTTCTTTTAAGTATTATTCCGTTGTGGTTTCAGCATTATTTTCAGAACCCGAGCAGGGTTCTCACATTAGCATAAGAATCCTGCCTGGTAGTTGAGAATTCTGGGTGGGGTGTAAGTGGGGGGCTTCTGTCAGCCCTGCCTTTGATTTGTTTACCTCCAGAGTTGGAAAGTGCATATTTGCTTGAGATGGGAAAAGTGTCGATCGTGCTTCAGATTTCATCCTGACACTTTGAAATGACCAGTGTGTTGGTAATTATTTGCCATTTCCATGGCGTTTGGCATCGTAATAATCATGAGGTCGGTGTCTGCATCCTGAAGCCTATGATGCTTTTTGCAGAGAAACCTCTGCTGAGGCCCAGGTAACTTGCTATTTCCCATAGCTGGCACAGGAGCCTTGGAAGATAGGATTGTTTTCAGTATTATTTCACCATCCTTTCACCACTGTTTCAAGAACGGGAGCCCTTTTCAACCGTTAGTGGAAGAATTCTTCTTTGGATATGAGATATTTTTCTGGGGTGGCAAGTTCAGGGCCTCTGCCAGTCCTGGGTTTGTTGCAGTAGCGCCAGACATGAGAAGTGCGCCTTTGTGGGACAGGTGAATAGTGCAGATCCTGTTTCAGTCTAAAGACTGAAACAGGATCCGCACTTTTCACCGTTCCTTTCAGAATCATTTGATTCATCAGCTAGGAATGGCGATTGCTTCACTAGACCAATCGAAGGCTAGTCCAAAGTAACTCGATGTTCCCAAGAGGTGTGTGGCCCAACTTTTGAAAGAATCGCTAAGTGGAGAACTATTTGGTATTTTTCCGAAGCACTTTTCACCGTAATTGTCATAAGGTTGGTCTCTGCATCCTTAAGCATACCAGAGTCTTCACAGACGAAACAGGCTGAGGCCAAGTAATCTTGGCATTTCCAATAGTTGGTCCTAGAGACTACCAAGAAAGTGTTCTTTTAAGTATTATTCCGTTGTGCTTTCAGCATTATTTTCAGAACCGGAGCAGGGTTCTCGCATTAGCATAAGAATCCTGCCTGGTAGTTGAGATTTATGGGTGGGGTGTAAGTGTGGGGCTTCTGTCAGCCCTGCCTTTGATTTGTTTACCTCCAGCGTTGGAAAGTGCATATTTGCCTGAGATGGGCAAAGTGTGGATCGTGCTTCAGATTTCATCCTGACACTTTGAAATGACCAGTGTGTTGGTAATTATTTGCCATTTCCATGGCGTTTGGCACCGTAATAGTCATGAGGTCGGTCTCTGCATCCTGAAGCCTATGATGCTTTTTGCAGAGAAACCTCTGCTGAGGCCCAGGTAACTTGCTATTTCCCATAGCTGGTACAGGAGCCCTGGAAGATAGGATTGTTTTCAGTATTATTTCACCATCCTTTCACCACTGTTAGAAGAACGGGAGCCCTTTTCAACCGTTAGCGGAACAATCCTTCTTTGGAGATGAGATATTTTTCTGGGGTGGCAGGTGCAGGGCCTCTGTCAGTCCTGGGTTTGTTGGACTAGCGCCAGACATGAGAAGTGCGCCTTTGTGGGACAGGTGAATAGTGCGGATCCTGTTTCAGTCTAAAGACTGAATCAGGATCCGCACTTTTCACCGTTCCTTTCAGAATCATTTGATTCATCAGCTAGGAATGGCGATTGCTTCACCAGACCAATCGAAGGCTAGGCCAAACTAACTCGATCTTTCCAAGAGGTGTGTGGCCCAACTTTTGAAAGAACCGCTAAGTGGAGAACTATTTGGTATTTTTCCGAAGCACTTTTCACCGTAATTGTCATAAGGTTGGTCTCTGCATCCTTAAGCATACCAGAGTCTTCACAGACGAAACAGGCTGAGGCCCAGCAATCTTGGCATTTCCAATAGTTGGTCCTAGAGACTACCAAGAATGTGTTCTTTTAAGTATTATTCCGTTGTGGTTTCAGCATTATTTTCAGAACCCGAGCAGGGTTCTCACATTAGCATAAGAATCCTGCCTTGTAGTTGAGAATTCTGGGTGGGGTGTAAGTGGGGGGCTTCTGTCAGCCCTGCCTTTGATTTGTTTACTTCCAGAGTTGGAAAGTGCATATTTGCTTGAGATGGGAAAAGTGTCGATCGTGCTTCAGATTTCATCCTGACACTTTGAAATGACCAGTGTGTTGGTAATTATTTTCCATTTCCATGGCGTTTGGCATCGTAATAATCATGAGGTCGGTGTCTGCATCCTGAAGCCTATGATGCTTTTTGCAGAGAAACCTCTGCTGAGGCCCAGGTAACTTGCTATTTCCCATAGCTGGCACAGGAGCCTTGGAAGATAGGATTGTTTTCACTATTATTTCACCATCCTTTCACCACTGTTTCAAGAACGGGAGCCCTTTTCAACCGTTAGTGGAAGAATTCTTCTTTGGAGATGAGATATTTTTCTGGGGTGGCAAGTGCAGGGCCTCTGTCAGTCCTGGGTTTGTTGGACTAGCGCCAGACATGAGAAGTGCGCCTTTGTGGGACAGGTGAATAGTGCAGATCCTGTTCCAGTCTAAAGACTGAAACAGGATCCGCACTTTTCACCGTTCCTTTCAGAATCATTTGATTCATCAGCTAGGAATGGCGATTGCTTCACTAGACCAATCGAAGGCTAGTCCAAAGTAACTCGATGTTCCCAAGAGGTGTGTGGCCCAACTTTTGAAAGAATCGCTAAGTGGAGAACTATTTGGTATTTTTCCGAAGCACTTTTCACCGTAATTGTCATAAGGTTGGTCTCTGCATCCTTAAGCATACCAGAGTCTTCACAGACGAAACAGGCTGAGGCCAAGTAATCTTGGCATTTCCAATAGTTGGTCCTAGAGACTACCAAGAAAGTGTTCTTTTAAGTATTATTCCGTTGTGCTTTCAGCATTATTTTCAGAACCGGAGCAGGGTTCTCGCATTAGCATAAGAATCCTGCCTGATAGTTGAGATTTCTGGGTGGGGTGTAAGTGTGGGGCTTCTGTCACCCCTGCCTTTGATTTGTTTACCTACAGCGTTGGAAAGTGCATATTTGCCTGAAATGGGCAAAGTGTGGATCGTGCTTCAGATTTCATCCTGACACTTTGAAATGACCAGTGTGTTGGTAATTATTTGCCTATTCCATGGCGTTTGGCACCGTAATAGTCATGAGGTCGGTGTCTGCATCCTGAAGCCTATGATGCTTTTTGCAGAGAAACCTCTGCTGAAGCCCAGGTAACTTGCTATTTCCCATAGCTGGCACAGGAGCCTTGGAAGATAGGATTGTTTTCAGTATTATTTCACCATCCTTTCACCCCTGTTTCAAGAACGGGAGCCCTTTTCAACCGTTAGTGGAAGAATCCTTCTTTGGAGATGAGATATTTTTCTGGGGTGGCAGGTGCAGGGCCTCTGTCAGTCCTGGGTTTGTTGGACTAGCGCCAGACATGAGAAGTGCGCCTTTGTGGGACAGGTGAATAGTGCGGATCCTGTTTCAGTCTAAAGACTGAAACAGGATCCGCACTTTTCACCGTTCCTTTCAGAATCATTTGATTCATCAGCTAGGAATGGCGATTGCTTCACCAGACCAATCGAAGGCTAGGCCAAAGTAACTCGATGTTTCCAAGAGGTGTGTGGCCCAACTTTTGAAAGAACCGCTAAGTGGAGAACTATTTGGTATTTTTCCGAAGCACTTTTCACCATAATTGTCATAAGGTTGGTCTCTGCATCCTTAAGCATACCAGAGTCTTCACAGACGAAACAGGCTGAGGCCCAGTAATCTTGGCATTTCCAATACTTGGTCCTAGACACTACCAAGAAAGTGTTCTTTTAAGTATTATTCCGTTGTGGTTTCAGCATTATTTTCAGGACCCCAGCAGGGTACTCGCATTAGCATAAGAATCCTGCCTGGTAGTTGAGATTTCTGGGTGGGGTGTAAGTGCGGGGCTTCTGTCAGCCCTGCCTTTGATTTGTTTACCTCCAGAGTTGGAATGTGCATATTTGTGTGAAATGGGAAAAGTGTGGATCGCGCTTCAGATTTCATCCTGACACTTTGAAATGACCAGTGTGTTGGTAATTATTTGCCATTTCCATGGCGTTTGGCACCGTAATAGTCACGAGGTAGGTCTCTGCATCCTGAAGCCTATGATGCTTTTTGCAGAGAAACCTCTGCTGAGGCCCAGGTAACTTGCTATTTCCCATAGCTGGTACAGGAGCCTTGGAAGATAGGATTGTTTTCAGTATTATTTCACCATCCTTTCACCACTGTTTCAAGAACGGGAGCCCTTTTCAACCGTTAGCGGAAGAATCCTTCTTTGGAGATGAGATATTTTTCTGGGGTGGCAGGTGCAGGGCCTCTGTCAGTCCTGGGTTTGTTGGACTAGCGCCAGACATGAGAAGTGCGCCTTTGTGGGACAGGTGAATAGTGCGGATCCTGTTTCAGTCTAAAGACTGAAACAGGATCCGCACTTTTCACCGTTCCTTTCAGAATCATTTGATTCATCAGCTAGGAATGGCGATTGCTTCACTAGACCAATCGAAGGCTAGTCCAAAGTAACTCGATGTTCCCAAGAGGTGTGTGTCCCAACTTTTGAAAGAACCGCTAAGTGGAGAACTATTTGGTATTTTTCCGAAGCACTTTTCACCGAAATTGTCAGAAGATTGGTCTCTGCATCCTTAAGCATACCAGAGTCTTCACAGACGAATCAGGCTGAGGCCCAGTAATCTTGGCATTTCCAATAGTTGGTCCTAGAGACTACCAAGAAAGTGTTCTTTTAAGTATTATTCCGTTGTGGTTTCAGCATTATTATCAGGACCCCAGCAGGGTACTCGCATTAGCATAAGAATCCTGCCTGGTAGTTGAGATTTCTGGGTGGGGTGTAAGTGGGGGGCTTCTGTCAGCCCTGCCTTTGATTTGTTTACCTCCAGAGCTGGAAAGTGCATATTTGCGTGAGATGGGAAAAGTGTGGATCGTGCTTCAGATTTCATCCTGACACTTTGAAATGACCAGTGTGTTGGTAATTATTTGCCATTTCCATGGCGTTTGGCACCGTAATAGTCATGAGGTCGGTCTCTGCATCCTGAAGCCTATGATGCTTTTTGCAGAGAAACCTCTGCTGAGGCCCAGGTAACTTGCTATTTCCCATAGCTGACAGAGGAGCCTTGGAATATAGGATTGTTTTCAGTATTATTTCACTATCTTTTCACCACTGTTTCAAGAACGGGAGCCCTTTTCAACCGTTAGCGGAAGAATCCTTCTTTGGAGATGAGATATTTTTCTGGGGTGGCAAGTACAGAGCCTCTGTCAGTCCTGGGTTTGTTGGACCAGCGCCAGACATGAGAAGTGCGCCTTTGTGGGACAGGTGAATAGTGCAGATCCTGTTTCAGTCTAAAGACTGAAACAGGATCCGCACTTTTCACCGTTCCTTTCAGAATCATTTGATTCATCAGCTAGGAATGGCGATTGCTTCACCAGACCAATCGAAGGCTAGGCCAAAGTAACTCGATGTTTCCAAGAGGTGTGTGGCCCAACTTTTGAAAGAACCGCTAAGTGGAGAACTATTTGGTATTTTTCCGAAGCACTTTTCACCGTAATTGTCATAATGTTGGTCTCTGCATCCTTAAGCATACCAGAGTCTTCACAGACGAAACAGGCTGAGGCCCAGTAATCTTGGCATTTCCAATACTTGGTTCTAGACACTACCAAGAAAGTGTTCTTTTAAGTATTATTCCGTTGTGGTTTCAGCATTATATTCAGGACCCCAGCAGGGTTCTCGCATTAGCATAAGAATCCTGCCTGGTAGTTGAGATTTCTGGGTGGGGTGTAAGTGAGGGGCTTCTGTCAGCCCTGCCTTTGATTTGTTTACCTCCAGAGTTGGAAAGTGCATATTTGCGTGAGATGGGCAAAGTGTGGATCGTGCTTCAGATTTCATCCTGACACTTTGAAATGACCAGTGTGTTGGTAATTATTTGCCATTTCCATGGCGTTTGGCACCGTAATAGTCATGAGGTCGGTCTCTGCATCCTGAAGCCTATGATGCTTTTTGCAGAGAAACCTCTGCTGAGGCCCAGGTAACTTGCTATTTCCCATAGCTGGTACAGGAGCCTTGGAAGATCGGATTGTTTTCAGTATTATTTCACCATCCTTTCACCACTGTTTCAAGAACGGGAGCCCTTTTCAACCGTTATCGGAAGAATCCTTCTTTGGAGATGAGATATTTTTCTGGGGTGGCAGGTGCAGGGCCTCTGTCAGTCCTGGGTTTGTTGGACTAGCGCCAGACTTGAGAAGTGCGCCTTTGTGGGACAGGTGAATAGTGCGGATCCTGTTTCAGTCTAAAGACTGAAACAGGATCCGCACTTTTCACCGTTCCTTTCAGAATCATTTGATTCATCAGCTAGGAATGGCGATTGCTTCACCAGACCAATCGAAGGCTAGGCCAAACTAACTCGATCTTTCCAAGAGGTGTGTGGCCCAACTTTTGAAAGAACCGCTAAGTGGAGAACTATTTGGTATTTTTCCGAAGCACTTTTCACCGTAATTGTCATAAGGTTGGTCTCTGCATCCTTAAGCATACCAGAGTCTTCACAGACAAAACAGGCTGAGGCCCAGTAATCTTGGCATTTCCAATAGTTGGTCCTAGAGACTACTAAGAAAGTGTTCTTTTAAGTATCATTCTGTTGTGGTTTCAGCACTATTTTCAGGACCCCAGCAGGGTTCTCGCATTAGCATAAGAATCCTGCCTGGTAGTTGAGATTTCTGGGTGGGGTGTAAGTGCGGGGTTCTATCAGCACTGCCTTTGATTTGTTTACCTCCAGAGTTCGAAAGTGCATATTTGCGTGAGATGGGAAAAGTGTGGATCGCGCTTCAGATTTCATCCTGACACTTTGAAATGACCAGTGTGTTGGTAATTATTTGCCATTTCCATGGCGTTTGGCACCGTAATAGTCATGAGGTCGGTCTCTGCATCCTGAAGCCTATGATGCTTTTTGCAGAGAAACCTCTGCTGAGGCCCAGGTAACTTGCTATTTCCCATAGCTGGCACAGGAGCCTTGGAAGATAGGATTGTTTTCAGTATTATTTCACCATCCTTTCACCCCTGTTTCAAGAACGGGAGCCCTTTTCAACCGTTAGTGGAAGAATCCTTCTTTGGAGATGAGATATTTTTCTGGGGTGGCAGGTGCAGGGCCTCTGTCAGTCCTGGGTTTGTTGGACTAGCACCAGACATGAGAAGTGCGCCTTTGTGGGACAGGTGAATAGTGCGGATCCTGTTTCAGTCTAAAGACTGAAACAGGATCCGCACTTTTCACCGTTCCTTTCAGAATCATTTGATTCATCAGCTAGGAATGGCGATTGCTTCACTAGACCAATCGAAGGCTAGTCGAAAGTAACTCGATGTTCCCAAGAGGTGTGTGGCCCAACTTTTGAAAGAACCGCTAAGTGGAGAACTATTTGGTATTTTTCCGAAGCACTTTTCACCGTAATTGTAATAAGGTTGGTCTCTGCATCCTTAAGCATACCAGAGTCTTCACAGACAAAACAGGCTGAGGCCCAGTAATCTTGGCATTTCCAATAGTTGGTCCTAGAGACTACCAAGAAAGTGTTCTTTTAAGTATTATTCCGTTGTGGTTTCAGCATTATTTTCAGAACCCCAGCAGGGTTCTCGCATTAGCATAAGAATCCTGCCTGGTAGTTGAGATTTCTGGGTGGGGTGTAAGTGCCTGGCTTCTGTCAGCCCTGCCTTTGATTTGTTTACCTCCAGAGCTGGAAAGTGCATATTTGCGTGAGATGGGAAAAGTGTGGATCGTGCTTCAGATTTCATCCTGACACTTTGAAATGACCAGTGTGTTGGTAATTATTTGCCATTTCCATGGCGTTTGGCACCGTAATAGTCATGAGGTCGGTCTCTGCATCCTGAAGCCTATGATGCTTTTTGCAGAGAAACCTCTGCTGAGGCCCAGGTAACTTGCTATTTCCCATAGCTGACAGAGGAGCCTTGGAATATAGGATTGTTTTCAGTATTATTTCACTATCTTTTCACCACTGTTTCAAGAACGGGAGCCCTTTTCAACCGTTAGCGGAAGAATCCTTCTTTGGAGATGAGATATTTTTCTGGGGTGGCAAGTACAGAGCTTCTGTCAGTCCTGGGTTTGTTGGACCAGCGCCAGACATGAGAAGTGCGCCTTTGTGGGACAGGTGAATAGTGCAGATCCTGTTTCAGTCTAAAGACTGAAACAGGATCCGCACTTTTCACCGTTCCTTTCAGAATCATTTGATTCATCAGCTAGGAATGGCGATTGCTTCACCAGACCAATCGAAGGCTAGGCCAAAGTAACTCGATGTTTCCAAGAGGTGTGTGGCCCAACTTTTGAAAGAACCGCTAAGTGGAGAACTATTTGGTATTTTTCCGAAGCACTTTTCACCGTAATTGTCATAAGGTTGGTCTCTGCATCCTTAAGCATACCAGAGTCTTCACAGACGAAACAGGCTGAGGCCCAGTAATCTTGGCATTTCCAATAGTTGGTCCTAGAGACTACCAAGAAAGTGTTCTTTTAAGTATCATTCCGTTGTGGTTTCAGCATTATATTCAGGACCCCAGCAGGGTTCTCGCATTAGCATAAGAATCCTGCCTGGTAGTTGAGATTTCTGGGTGGGGTGTAAGTGAGGGGCTTCTGTCAGCCCTGCCTTTGATTTGTTTACCTCCAGAGTTGGAAAGTGCATATTTGCGTGAGATGGGAAAAGTGTGGATCGCGTTTCAGATTTCATCCTGACACTTTGAAATGACCAGTGTGTTGGTAATTATTTGCCATTTCCATGGCGTTTGGCACCGTAATAGTCATGAGGTCGGTCTCTGCATCCTGAAGCCTATGATGCTTTTTGCAGAGAAACCTCTGCTGAGGCCCAGGTAACTTGCTATTTCCCATAGCTGGCACAGGAGCCTTGGAAGATAGGATTGTTTTCACTATTATTTCACCATCCTTTCACCACTGTTTCAAGAACGGGAGCCCTTTTCAACCGTTAGTGGAAGAATTCTTCTTTGGAGATGAGATATTTTTCTGGGGTGGCAAGTGCAGGGCCTCTGTCAGTCCTGGGTTTGTTGGACTAGCGCCAGACATGAGAAGTGCGCCTTTGTGGGACAGGTGAATAGTGCAGATCCTGTTTCAGTCTAAAGACTGAAACAGGATCCGCACTTTTCACCGTTCCTTTCAGAATCATTTGATTCATCAGCTAGGAATGGCGGTTGCTTCACTAGACCAATCGAAGGCTAGTCCAAAGTAACTCGATGTTCCCAAGAGGTGTGTGTCCCAACTTTTGAAAGAACCGCTAAGTGGAGAACTATTTGGTATTTTTCCGAAGCACTTTTCACCGTAATTGTCAGAAGATTGGTCTCTGCATCCTTAAGCATACCAGAGTCTTCACAGACGAATCAGGCTGAGGCCCAGTAATCTTGGCATTTCCAATAGTTGGTCCTAGAGACTACCAAGAAAGTGTTCTTTTAAGTATTATTCCGTTGTGGTTTCAGCATTATTATCAGGACCCCAGCAGGGTACTCGCATTAGCATAAGAATCCTGCCTGGTAGTTCAGATTTCTGGGTGGGGTGTAAGTGAGGGGCTTCTGTCAGCCCTGCCTTTGATTTGTTTACCTCCAGAGTTGGAAAGTGCATATTTGCCCGAGATGGGCAAAGTGTGGATTGCGCTTCAGATTTCATCCTGACACTTTGAAATGACCAGTGTGTTGGTAATTATTTGCCATTTCCATGGCGTTTGGCACCGTAATACTCATGAGGTCGGTGTCTGCATCCTGAAGCCTATGATGCTTTTTGCAGAGAAACCTCTGCTGAAGCCCAGGTAACTTGCTATTTCCCATAGCTGGCACAGGAGCCTTGGAAGATAGGATTGTTTTCAGTATTATTTCACCATCCTTTCACCCCTGTTTCAAGAACGGGAGCCCTTTTCAACCGTTAGTGGAAGACTCCTTCTTTGGAGATGAGATATTTTTCTGGGGTGGTAGGTGCAGTGCCTCTGTCAGTCCTGGGCTTGTTGGACTAGTGCCAGACATGAGAAGTGCGCCTTTGTGGGACAGGTGAATAGTGCGGACCCTGTTTCAGTCTAAAGACTGAAACAGGATCCGCACTTTTCACCGTTCCTTTCAGAATCATTTGATTCATCAGCTAGGAATGGCGATTGCTTCACCAGACCAATCGAAGGCTAGGCCAAACTAACTCGATCTTTCCAAGAGTTGTGTGGCCCAACTTTTGAAAGAACCGCTAAGTGGAGAACTATTTGGTATTTTTCCGAAGCACTTTTCACCGTAATTGTCATAAGGTTGGTCTCTGCATCCTTAAGCATACCAGAGTCTTCACAGACGAAACAGGCTGAGGCCCAGTAATCTTGGCATTTCCAATAGTTGGTCCTAGAGACTACCAAGAAAGTGTTCTTTTAAGTATTATTCCGTTGTGGTTTCAGCATTATTTTCAGAACCCCAGCAGGGTTCTCGCATTAGCATAAGAATCCTGCCTGGTAGTTGACATTTCTGGGTGGGGTTTAAGGGCGGGGCTTCTGTCAGCCCTTCCTTTGATTTGTTTACCTCCAGAGTTGGAAAGCGCATATTTGCCTGAGATGGGAAAAGTGTGGATCGTGCTTCAGATTTCATCCTGACACTTTGAAATGACCAGTGTGTTGGTAATTATTTGCCATTTCCATGGCGTTTGGCACCGTAATAGTCATGAGGTCGGTCTCTGCATCCTGAAGCCTATGATGCTTTTTGCAGAGAAACCTCTGCTGAGGCCCAGGTAACTTGCTATTTCCCATAGCTGGCACAGGAGCCTTGGAAGATAGGATTGTTTTCACTATTATTTCACCATCCTTTCACCACTGTTTCAAGAACGGGAGCCCTTTTCAACCGTTAGTGGAAGAATTCTTCTTTGGAGATGAGATATTTTTCTGGGGTGGCAAGTGCAGGGCCTCTGTCAGTCCTGGGTTTGTTGGACTAGCGCCAGACATGAGAAGTGCGCCTTTGTGGGACAGGTGAATAGTGCAGATCCTGTTTCAGTCTAAAGACTGAAACAGGATCCGCACTTTTCACCGTTCCTTTCAGAATCATTTGATTCATCAGCTAGGAATGGCGGTTGCTTCACTAGACCAATCGAAGGCTAGTCCAAAGTAACTCGATGTTCCCAAGAGTTGTGTGTCCCAACTTTTGAAAGAACCGCTAAGTGGAGAACTATTTGGTATTTTTCCGAAGCACTTTTCACCGTAATTGTCAGAAGATTGGTCTCTGCATCCTTAAGCATACCAGAGTCTTCACAGACGAATCAGGCTGAGGCCCAGTAATCTTGGCATTTCCAATAGTTGGTCCTAGAGACTACCAAGAAAGTGTTCTTTTAAGTATTATTCCGTTGTGGTTTCAGCATTATTTTCAGGACCCGAGCAGGGTTCTCGCATTAGCATAAGAGTCCTGCCTGGTAGTTGAGATTTCTGTTTGGGGTGTAAGCGCGGGGCTTCTGTCAGCCCTGCCTTTGATTTGTTTACCTCCAGAGTTGGAAAGTGCATATTTGCGTGAGATGGGCAAAGTGTGGATCGTGCTTCAGATTTCATCCTGACACTTTGAAATGACCAGTGTGTTGGTAATTATTTGCCATTTCCATGGCGTTTGGCACCGTAATAGTCATGAGGTCGGTCTCTGCATCCTGAAGCCTATGATGCTATTTGCAGAGAAACCTCTGCTGAGGCCCAGGTAACTTGCTATTTCCCATAGCTGGCACAGGAGCCTTGGAAGATAGGATTGTTTTCAGTATTATTTCACCATCCTTTCACCACTGTTTCAAGAACGGGAGCCCTTTTCAACCGTTAGCGGAAGAATCCTTCTTTGGAGATGAGATATTTTTCTGGGGTGGCAAGTGCAGGGCCTCTGTCAGTCCTGGGTTTGTTGGACTAGCGCCAGACATGAGAAGTGCGCCTTTGTGGGACAGGTGAATAGTGCGGATCCTGTATCAGTCTAAAGACTGAAACAGGATCCGCACTTTTCACCGTTCCTTTCAGAATCATTTGATTCATCAGCTAGGAATGGCGATTGCTTCACCAGAGCAATCGAAGGCTAGGCCAAACTAACTCGATCTTTCCAAGAGGTGTGTGGCCCAACTTTGGAAAGAACCGCTAAGTGGAGAACTATTTGGTATTTTTCCGAAGCACTTTTCACCGTAATTGTCATAAGGTTGGTCTCTGCATCCTTAAGCATACCAGAGTCTTCACAGACGAAACAGGCTGAGGCCCAGTAATCTTGGCATTTCCAATAGTTGGTCCTAGAGACTACCAAGAAACTGTTCTTTTAAGTATTATTCCGTTGTGGTTTCAGCATTATTTTCAGGAACCCAGCAGGGTTCTCGCATTAGCATAAGAATCCTGCCTGGTAGTTGAGATTTCTGGGTGGGGTTTAAGGGCGGGGCTTCTGTCAGCCCTTCCTTTGATTTGTTTACCTCCAGAGTTGGAAAGCGCATATTTGCTTGAGATGGGAAAAGTGTGGATCGTGCTTCAGATTTCATCCTGACACTTTGAAATGACCAGTGTGTTGGTAATTATTTGCCATTTCCATGGCGTTTGGCACCGTAATAGTCATGAGGTCGGTCTCTGCATCCTGAAGCCTATGATGCTTTTTGCAGAGAAACCTCTGCTGAGGCCCAGGTAACTTGCTATTTCCCATAGCTGGCACAGGAGCCTTGGAAGATAGGATTGTTTTCACTATTATTTCACCATCCTTTCACCACTGTTTCAAGAACGGGAGCCCTTTTCAACCGTTAGTGGAAGAATTCTTCTTTGGAGATGAGATATTTTTCTGGGGTGGCAAGTGCAGGGCCTCTGTCAGTCCTGGGTTTGTTGGACTAGCGCCAGACATGAGAAGTGCGCCTTTGTGGGACAGGTGAATAGTGCGGATCCTGTTTCAGTCTAAAGACTGAAACAGGATCCGCACTTTTCACCGTTCCTTTCAGAATCATTTGATTCATCATCTAGGAATGGCGGTTGCTTCACTAGACCAATCGAAGGCTAGTCCAAAGTAACTCGATGTTCCCAAGAGGTGTATGTCCCAACTTTTGAAAGAACCGCTAAGTGGAGAACTATTTGGTATTTTTCCGAAGCACTTTTCACCGTAATTGTCAGAAGATTGGTCTCTGCATCCTTAAGCATACCAGAGTCTTCACAGACGAATCAGGCTGAGGCCCAGTAATCTTGGCATTTCCGATAGTTGGTCCTAGAGACTACCAAGAAAGTGTTCTTTTAAGTATTATTCCCTTGTGGTTTCAGCATTCTTTTCAGGACCCCAGCAGGGTACTCGCATTAGCATAAGAATCCTGCGTGGTAGTTGAGATTTCTGGGTGGGGTGTAAGTGCGGGGCTTCTGTCAGCCCTGCCTTTGAGTTGTTTACCTCCAGAGTTGGAAAGTGCATATTTGCCGGAGATGGGAAAAGTGTGGATCGCCCTTCAGATTTCATCCTGACACTTTGAAATGACCAGTGTGTTGGTAATTATTTGCCATTTCCATGGCGTTTGGCACCGTAATAGTCATGAGGTCGGTCTCTGCATCCTGAAGCCTATGATGCTTTTTGCAGAGAAACCTCTGCTGAGGCCCAGGTAACTTGCTATTTCCCATAGCTGGCACAGGAGCCTTGGAAGATAGGATTGTTTTCAGTATTATTTCACCATCCTTTCACCACTGTTTCAAGAACGGGAGCCCTTTTCAACCGTTAGCTGAAGAATCCTTCTTTGGAGATGAGATATTTTTCTGGGGTGGCAAGTGCAGGGCCTCTGTCAGTCCTGGGTTTGTTGGACTAGCGCCAGACATGAGAAGTGAGCCTTAGTGGGACAGGTGAATAGTGCGGATCCTGTTTCAGTCTAAAGACTGAAACAGGATCCGCACTTTTCACCGTTCCTTTCAGAATCATTTGATTCATCAGCTAGGAATGGCGATTGCTTCACTAGACCAATCGAAGGCTAGTCCAAAGTAACTCGATGTTCCCAAGAGGTGTGTGGCCCAACTTTTGAAAGAATCGCTAAGTGGAGAACTATTTGGTATTTTTCCGAAGCACTTTTCACCGTAAATGTCATAAGGTTGGTCTCTGCATCCTTAAGCATACCAGAGTCTTCACAGACGAAACAGGCTGAGGCCCAGTAATCTTGGCATTTCCAATACTTGGTCCTAGAGACTACCAAGAAAGTGTTCTTTTAAGTATTATTCCGTTGTGGTTTCAGCATTATTTTCAGAACCCGAGCAGGGTTCTCGCATTAGCATAAGAATCCTGCCTGGTAGTTGAGATTTCTGGGTGGGGTTTAAGGGCGGGGCTTCTGTCAGCCCTTCCTTTGATTTGTTTACCTCCAGAGTTGGAAAGCGCATATTTGCCTGAGATGGGAAAAGTGTGGATCGTGCTTCAGATTTCATCCTGACACTTTGAAATGACCAGTGTGTTGGTAATTATTTGCCATTTCCATGGCGTTTGGCACCGTAATAGTCATGAGGTCGGTCTCTGCATCCTGAAGCCTATGATGCTTTTTGCAGAGAAACCTCTGCTGAGGCCGAGGTAACTTGCTATTTCCCATAGCTGGCACAGGAGCCTTGGAAGATAGGATTGTTTTCACTATTATTTCACCATCCTTTCACCACTGTTTCAAGAACGGGAGCCCTTTTCAACCGTTAGCGGAAGAATCCTTCTTTGGAGATGAGATATTTTTCTGGGGTGGCAGGTGCAGGGCCTCTGTCAGTCCTGGGTTTGTTGGACTAGAGCCAGACATGAGAAGTGCGCCTTTGTGGGACAGGTGAATAGTGCGGATCCTGTTTCAGTCTAAAGACTGAAACAGGATCCGCACTTTTCACCGTTCCTTTCAGAATCATTTGATTCATCAGCTAGGAATGGCGATTGCTTCACCAGACCAATCGAAGGCTAGGCCAATCTAACTCGATCTTTCCAAGAGTTGTGTGGCCCAACTTTTGAAAGAACCGCTAAGTGGAGAACTATTTGGTATTTTTCCGAAGCACTTTTCACCGTAATTGTCATAAGGTTGGTCTCTGCATCCTTAAGCATACCAGAGTCTTCACAGACGAAACAGGCTGAGGCCCAGCAATCTTGGCATTTCCAATAGTTGGTCCTAGAGACTACCAAGAATGTGTTCTTTTAAGTATTATTCCGTTGTGGTTTCAGCATTATTTTCAGAACCCGAGCAGGGTTCTCACATTAGCATAAGAATCCTGCCTGGTAGTTGAGAATTCTGGGTGGGGTGTAAGTGGGGGGCTTCTGTCAGCCCTGCCTTTGATTTGTTTACCTCCAGAGTTGGAAAGTGCATATTTGCTTGAGATGGGAAAAGTGTCGATCGTGCTTCAGATTTCATCCTGACACTTTGAAATGACCAGTGTGTTGGTAATTATTTGCCATTTCCATGGCGTTTGGCATCGTAATAATCATGAGGTCGGTGTCTGCATCCTGAAGCCTATGATGCTTTTTGCAGAGAAACCTCTGCTGAGGCCCAGGTAACTTGCTATTTCCCATAGCTGGCACAGGAGCCTTGGAAGATAGGATTGTTTTCAGTATTATTTCACCATCCTTTCACCACTGTTTCAAGAACGGGAGCCCTTTTCAACCGTTAGTGGAAGAATTCTTCTTTGGATATGAGATATTTTTCTGGGGTGGCAAGTTCAGGGCCTCTGCCAGTCCTGGGTTTGTTGCAGTAGCGCCAGACATGAGAAGTGCGCCTTTGTGGGACAGGTGAATAGTGCAGATCCTGTTTCAGTCTAAAGACTGAAACAGGATCCGCACTTTTCACCGTTCCTTTCAGAATCATTTGATTCATCAGCTAGGAATGGCGATTGCTTCACTAGACCAATCGAAGGCTAGTCCAAAGTAACTCGATGTTCCCAAGAGGTGTGTGGCCCAACTTTTGAAAGAATCGCTAAGTGGAGAACTATTTGGTATTTTTCCGAAGCACTTTTCACCGTAATTGTCATAAGGTTGGTCTCTGCATCCTTAAGCATACCAGAGTCTTCACAGACGAAACAGGCTGAGGCCAAGTAATCTTGGCATTTCCAATAGTTGGTCCTAGAGACTACCAAGAAAGTGTTCTTTTAAGTATTATTCCGTTGTGCTTTCAGCATTATTTTCAGAACCGGAGCAGGGTTCTCGCATTAGCATAAGAATCCTGCCTGGTAGTTGAGATTTATGGGTGGGGTGTAAGTGTGGGGCTTCTGTCAGCCCTGCCTTTGATTTGTTTACCTCCAGCGTTGGAAAGTGCATATTTGCCTGAGATGGGCAAAGTGTGGATCGTGCTTCAGATTTCATCCTGACACTTTGAAATGACCAGTGTGTTGGTAATTATTTGCCATTTCCATGGCGTTTGGCACCGTAATAGTCATGAGGTCGGTCTCTGCATCCTGAAGCCTATGATGCTTTTTGCAGAGAAACCTCTGCTGAGGCCCAGGTAACTTGCTATTTCCCATAGCTGGTACAGGAGCCCTGGAAGATAGGATTGTTTTCAGTATTATTTCACCATCCTTTCACCACTGTTAGAAGAACGGGAGCCCTTTTCAACCGTTAGCGGAACAATCCTTCTTTGGAGATGAGATATTTTTCTGGGGTGGCAGGTGCAGGGCCTCTGTCAGTCCTGGGTTTGTTGGACTAGCGCCAGACATGAGAAGTGCGCCTTTGTGGGACAGGTGAATAGTGCGGATCCTGTTTCAGTCTAAAGACTGAATCAGGATCCGCACTTTTCACCGTTCCTTTCAGAATCATTTGATTCATCAGCTAGGAATGGCGATTGCTTCACCAGACCAATCGAAGGCTAGGCCAAACTAACTCGATCTTTCCAAGAGGTGTGTGGCCCAACTTTTGAAAGAACCGCTAAGTGGAGAACTATTTGGTATTTTTCCGAAGCACTTTTCACCGTAATTGTCATAAGGTTGTTCTCTGCATCCTTAAGCATACCAGAGTCTTCACAGACGAAACAGGCTGAGGCCCAGCAATCTTGGCATTTCCAATAGTTGGTCCTAGAGACTACCAAGAATGTGTTCTTTTAAGTATTATTCCGTTGTGGTTTCAGCATTATTTTCAGAACCCGAGCAGGGTTCTCACATTAGCATAAGAATCCTGCCTTGTAGTTGAGAATTCTGGGTGGGGTGTAAGTGGGGGGCTTCTGTCAGCCCTGCCTTTGATTTGTTTACCTCCAGAGTTGGAAAGTGCATATTTGCTTGAGATGGGAAAAGTGTCGATCGTGCTTCAGATTTCATCCTGACACTTTGAAATGACCAGTGTGTTGGTAATTATTTTCCATTTCCATGGCGTTTGGCATCGTAATAATCATGAGGTCGGTGTCTGCATCCTGAAGCCTATGATGCTTTTTGCAGAGAAACCTCTGCTGAGGCCCAGGTAACTTGCTATTTCCCATAGCTGGCACAGGAGCCTTGGAAGATAGGATTGTTTTCACTATTATTTCACCATCCTTTCACCACTGTTTCAAGAACGGGAGCCCTTTTCAACCGTTAGTGGAAGAATTCTTCTTTGGAGATGAGATATTTTTCTGGGGTGGCAAGTGCAGGGCCTCTGTCAGTCCTGGGTTTGTTGGACTAGCGCCAGACATGAGAAGTGCGCCTTTGTGGGACAGGTGAATAGTGCAGATCCTGTTCCAGTCTAAAGACTGAAACAGGATCCGCACTTTTCACCGTTCCTTTCAGAATCATTTGATTCATCAGCTAGGAATGGCGATTGCTTCACTAGACCAATCGAAGGCTAGTCCAAAGTAACTCGATGTTCCCAAGAGGTGTGTGGCCCAACTTTTGAAAGAATCGCTAAGTGGAGAACTATTTGGTATTTTTCCGAAGCACTTTTCACCGTAATTGTCATAAGGTTGGTCTCTGCATCCTTAAGCATACCAGAGTCTTCACAGACGAAACAGGCTGAGGCCAAGTAATCTTGGCATTTCCAATAGTTGGTCCTAGAGACTACCAAGAAAGTGTTCTTTTAAGTATTATTCCGTTGTGCTTTCAGCATTATTTTCAGAACCGGAGCAGGGTTCTCGCATTAGCATAAGAATCCTGCCTGGTAGTTGAGATTTCTGGGTGGGGTGTAAGTGTGGGGCTTCTGTCACCCCTGCCTTTGATTTGTTTACCTACAGCGTTGGAAAGTGCATATTTGCCTGAAATGGGCAAAGTGTGGATCGTGCTTCAGATTTCATCCTGACACTTTGAAATGACCAGTGTGTTGGTAATTATTTGCCTATTCCATGGCGTTTGGCACCGTAATAGTCATGAGGTCGGTGTCTGCATCCTGAAGCCTATGATGCTTTTTGCAGAGAAACCTCTGCTGAAGCCCAGGTAACTTGCTATTTCCCATAGCTGGCACAGGAGCCTTGGAAGATAGGATTGTTTTCAGTATTATTTCACCATCCTTTCACCCCTGTTTCAAGAACGGGAGCCCTTTTCAACCGTTAGTGGAAGAATCCTTCTTTGGAGATGAGATATTTTTCTGGGGTGGCAGGTGCAGGGCCTCTGTCAGTCCTGGGTTTGTTGGACTAGCGCCAGACATGAGAAGTGCGCCTTTGTGGGACAGGTGAATAGTGCGGATCCTGTTTCAGTCTAAAGACTGAAACAGGATCCGCACTTTTCACCGTTCCTTTCAGAATCATTTGATTCATCAGCTAGGAATGGCGATTGCTTCACCAGACCAATCGAAGGCTAGGCCAAACTAACTCGATCTTTCCAAGAGGTGTGTGGCCCAACTTCTGAAAGAACCGCTAAGTGGAGAACTATTTGGTATTTTTCCGAAGCACTTTTCACCATAATTGTCATAAGGTTGGTCTCTGCATCCTTAAGCATACCAGAGTCTTCACAGACGAAACAGGCTGAGGCCCAGTAATCTTGGCATTTCCAATAGTTGGTCCTAGAGACTACCAAGAAAGTGTTCTTTTAAGTATTATTCCGTTGTGGTTTCAGCATTATTTTCAGGACCCCAGCAGGGTTCTCGCATTAGCATAAGAATCCTGCCTGGTAGTTGAGATTTCTGGGTGGGGTGTAAGTACGGGGCTTCTGTCAGCCCTGCCTTTGATTTGTTTACCTCCAGAGTTGGAAAGTGCATATTTGCGTGAGATGGGAAAAGTGTGGATCGCGCTTCAGATTTCATCCTGACACTTTGAAATGACCAGTGTGTTGGTAATTATTTGCCATTTCCATGGCGTTTGGCACCGTAATAGTCATGAGGTCGGTCTCTGCATCCTGAAGCCTATGATGCTTTTTGCAGAGAAACCTCTGCTGAGGCCCAGGTAACTTGCTATTTCCCATAGCTGGTACAGGAGCCTTGGAAGATAGGATTGTTTTCAGTATTTTTTCACCATCCTTTCACCCCTGTTTCAAGAACGGGAGCCCTTTTCAACCGTTAGTGGAAGAATCCTTCTTTGGAGATGAGATCTTTTTCTGAGGTGGCAGGTGCAGGGCCTCTGTGAGTCCTGGGTTTGTTGGACTAACGTCAGATATGAGAAGTGCGCCTTTGTGGGACAGCTGAATAGTGCGGATCCTGTTTCAGTCTAAAGACTGAAACAGGATCCGCACTTTTCACCGTTCCTTTCAGAATCATTTGATTCATCAGCTAGGAATGGCGATTGCTTCACCAGACCAATCGAAGGCTAGGCCAAACTAACTCGATCTTTCCAAGAGGTGTGTGGCCCAACTTCTGAAAGAACCGCTAAGTGGAGAACTATTTGGTATTTTTCCGAAGCACTTTTCACCGTAACTGTCATAAGGTTGGTCTCTGCATCCTTAAGCATACCAGAGTCTTCACAGACGAAACAGGCTGAGGCCCAGTAATCTTGGCATTTCCAATAGTTGGTCCTAGACACTACCAAGAAAGTGTTCTTTTAAGTATTATTCCGTTGTGGTTTCAGCATTATTTTCAGGACCCCAGCAGGGTTCTCGCATTAGCATAAGAATCCTGCCTGGTAGTTGAGATTTCTGGGTGGAGTGTAAGTGCAGGGCTTCTGTCAGCCCTGCCTTTGATTTGTTTACCTCCAGAGTTGGAAAGTGCATATTTGCCTGAGATGGGAAAAGTGTGGATCGCGCTTCAGATTTCATCCTGACACTTTGAAATGACCAGTGTGTTGGTAATTATTTGCCATTTCCATGGCGTTTGGCACCGTAATAGTCATGAGGTCGGTCTCTGCATCCTGAAGCCTATGATGGTTTTTGCAGAGAAACCTCTGCTGAGGCCCAGGTAACTTGCTATTTCCCATAGCTGGCACAGGAGCCTTGGAAGATAGGATTGTTTTCAGTATTATTTCACCATCCTTTCACCACTGTTTCAAGAACGGGAGCCCTTTCCAACCGTTAGTGGAAGAGTTCTTCTTTGGAGATGAGATATTTTTCTGGTGTGGCAAGTGCAGGGCCTCTGTCAGTCCTGGGTTTGTTGGACTAGCGCCAGACATGAGAAGTGCGCCTTTGTGGGACAGGTGAATAGTGCGGATCCTGTTTCAGTCTAAAGACTGAAACAGGATCTGCACTTTTCACCCTTCCTTTCAGAATCATTTGATTCATCAGCTAGGAATGGCGATTGCTTCACTAGACCAATCGAAGGCTAGTCCAAAGTAACTCGATGTTCCCAAGAGGTGTGTGGCCCAACTTTGGAAAGAACCGCTAAGTGGAGAACTATTTGGTATTTTTCCGAAGCACTTTTCACCGTAATTGTCATAAGGTTGGTCTCTGCATCCTTAAGCATACCAGAGTCTTCACAGACGAAACAGGCTGAGGCTCAGTAATTTTGGCATTTCCAATAGTTGGTCCTAGAGACTACCAAGAAAGTGTTCTTTTAAGTATTATTCGTTGTGGTTTCAGCATTATTTTCAGAACCCGAGCAGGGTTCTCGCATTAGCATAAGAATCCTGCCTGGTAGTTGAGATTTCTGGGTGGGGTGTAAGCCCGGGGCTCCTGTAGGCCCTGCCTTTGATTCGTTTACGTCCAGTGTTGGAAAGTGCATATTTGCGTGAGATGGGCAAAGTGTGGATCGCGCTTCAGATTTCATCCTGACACTTTGAAATGACCAGTGTGTTGGTAATTATTTGCCATTTCCATGGCGTTTGGCCCCGTAATAGTCACGAGGTAGGTCTCTGCATCCTGAAGCCTATGATGCTTTTTGCAGAGAAACCTCTGCTGAAGCCCAGGTAACTTGCTCTTTCCCATAGCTGACACAGGAGCCTTGGAAGATAGGATTGTTTTCTGTATTATTTCACCATCTTTTCACCACTGTTTCAAGAACGGGAGCCCTTTTCAACCGTTAGCGGAAGAACCCTTCTTTGGAGAGGAGATATTTTTCTGGGGTGGCAGGTGCAGGGCCTCTGTCAGTCCTGGGTTTGTTGGACTAGCGCCAGACATGAGAAGTGCGCCTTTGTGGGACAGGTGAATAGTGCGGATCCTGTTTCAGTCTAAAGACTGAAACAGGATCCGCACTTTTAACCGTTCCTTTCAGAATCATTTGACTCATCAGCTAGGAATGGCGATTGCTTCACTAGACCAATCGAAGGCTAGTCCAAAGTAACTCGATGTTCCCAAGAGGTGTGTGGCCCAACTTTGGAAAGAAGCGCTAAGTGGAGAACTATTTGGTATTTTTCCGAAGCACTTTTCACCGTAATTGTCATAAGGTTGGTCTCTGCATCCTTAAGCATACCAGAGTCTTCACAGACGAAACAGGCTGAGGCCCAGTAATCTTGGCATTTCCAATAGTTGGTCCTAGAGACTACCAAGAAAGTGTTCTTTTAAGTATTATTCCGTTGTGCTTTCAGCATTATTTTCAGAACCGGAGCAGGGTTCTCGCATTAGCATAAGAATCCTGCCTGGTAGTTGAGATTTCTGGGTGGGGTTTAAGGGCGGGGCTTCTGTCAGCCCTTCCTTTGATTTGTTTACCTCCAGAGTTGGAAAGCGCATATTTGCTTGAGATGGGAAAAGTGTGGATCGTGCTTCAGATTTCATCCTGACACTTTGAAATGACCAGTGTGTTGGTAATTATTTGCCATTTCCATGGCGTTTGGCACCGTAATAGTCATGAGGTCGGTCTCTGCATCCTGAAGCCTATGATGCTTTTTGCAGAGAAACCTCTGCTGAGGCCCAGGTAACTTGCTATTTCCCATAGCTGGCACAGGAGCCTTGGAAGATAGGATTGTTTTCACTATTATTTCACCATCCTTTCACCACTGTTTCATGAACGGGAGCCCTTTTCAACCGTTAGTGGAAGAATTCTTCTTTGGAGATGAGATATTTTTCTGGGGTGGCAAGTGCAGGGCCTCTGTCAGTCCTGGGTTTGTTGGACTAGCGCCAGACATGAGAAGTGCGCCTTTGTGGGACAGGTGAATAGTGCGGATCCTGTTTCAGTCTAAAGACTGAAACAGGATCCGCACTTTTCACCGTTCCTTTCAGAATCATTTGATTCATCATCTAGGAATGGCGGTTGCTTCACTAGACCAATCGAAGGCTAGTCCAAAGTAACTCGATGTTCCCAAGAGGTGTGTGTCCCAACTTTTGAAAGAACCGCTAAGTGGAGAACTATTTGGTATTTTTCCGAAGCACTTTTCACCGTAATTGTCAGAAGATTGGTCTCTGCATCCTTAAGCATACCAGAGTCTTCACAGACGAATCAGGCTGAGGCCCAGTAATCTTGGCATTTCCGATAGTTGGTCCTAGAGACTACCAAGAAAGTGTTCTTTTAAGTATTATTCCCTTGTGGTTTCAGCATTCTTTTCAGGACCCCAGCAGGGTACTCGCATTAGCATAAGAATCCTGCGTGGTAGTTGAGATTTCTGGGTGGGGTGTAAGTGGGGGGCTTCTGTCAGCCCTGCCTTTGAGTTGTTTACCTCCAGAGTTGGAAAGTGCATATTTGCCGGAGATGGGAAAAGTGTGGATCGCCCTTCAGATTTCATCCTGACACTTTGAAATGACCAGTGTGTTGGTAATTATTTGCCATTTCCATGGCGTTTGGCACCGTAATAGTCATGAGGTCGGTCTCTGCATCCTGAAGCCTATGATGCTTTTTGCAGAGAAACCTCTGCTGAGGCCCAGGTAACTTGCTATTTCCCATAGCTGGCACAGGAGCCTTGGAAGATAGGATTGTTTTCAGTATTATTTCACCATCCTTTCACCACTGTTTCAAGAACGGGAGCCCTTTTCAACCGTTAGAGGAAGAATCCTTCTTTGGAGATGAGATATTTTTCTGGGGTGGCAAGTGCAGGGCCCCTGTCAGTCCTGGGTTTGTTGGACTAGCGCCAGACATGAGAAGTGAGCCTTAGTGGGACAGGTGAATAGTGCGGATCCTGTTTCAGTCTAAAGACTGAAACAGGATCCGCACTTTTCACCGTTCCTTTCAGAATCATTTGATTCATCAGCTAGGAATGGCGGTTGCTTCACTAGACCAATCGAAGGCTAGTCCAAAGTAACTCGATGTTCCCAAGAGGTGTGTGTCCCAACTTTTGAAAGAACCGCTAAGTGGAGAACTATTTGGTATTTTTCCGAAGCACTTTTCACCGTAATTGTCAGAAGATTGGTCTCTGCATCCTTAAGCATACCAGAGTCTTCACAGACGAATCAGGCTGAGGCCCAGTAATCTTGGCATTTCCAATAGTTGGTCCTAGAGACTACCAAGAAAGTGTTCTTTTAAGTATTATTCCGTTGTGGTTTCAGCATTATTTTCAGGACCCGAGCAGGGTTCTCGCATTAGCATAAGAGTCCTGCCTGGTAGTTGAGATTTCTGTTTGGGGTGTAAGCGCGGGGCTTCTGTCAGCCCTGCGTTTGATTTGTTTACCTCCAGAGTTGGAAAGTGCATATTTGCGTGAGATGGGCAAAGTGTGGATCGTGCTTCAGATTTCATCCTGACACTTTGAAATGACCAGTGTGTTGGTAATTATTTGCCATTTCCATGGCGTTTGGCACCGTAATAGTCATGAGGTCGGTCTCTGCATCCTGAAGCCTATGATGCTATTTGCAGAGAAACCTCTGCTGAGGCCCAGGTAACTTGCTATTTCCCATAGCTGGCACAGGAGCCTTGGAAGATAGGATTGTTTTCAGTATTATTTCACCATCCTTTCACCACTGTTTCAAGAACGGGAGCCCTTTTCAACCGTTAGCGGAAGAATCCTTCTTTGGAGATGAGATATTTTTCTGGGGTGGCAAGTGCAGGGCCTCTGTCAGTCCTGGGTTTGTTGGACTAGCGCCAGACATGAGAAGTGCGCCTTTGTGGGACAGGTGAATAGTGCGGATCCTGTATCAGTCTAAAGACTGAAACAGGATCCGCACTTTTCACCGTTCCTTTCAGAATCATTTGATTCATCAGCTAGGAATGGCGATTGCTTCACCAGAGCAATCGAAGGCTAGGCCAAACTAACTCGATCTTTCCAAGAGGTGTGTGGCCCAACTTTGGAAAGAACCGCTAAGTGGAGAACTATTTGGTATTTTTCCGAAGCACTTTTCACCGTAATTGTCATAAGGTTGGTCTCTGCATCCTTAAGCATACCAGAGTCTTCACAGACGAAACAGGCTGAGGCCCAGTAATCTTGGCATTTCCAATAGTTGGTCCTAGAGACTACCAAGAAAGTGTTCTTTTAAGTATTATTCCGTTGTGGTTTCAGCATTATTTTCAGGAACCCAGCAGGGTTCTCGCATTAGCATAAGAATCCTGCCTGGTAGTTGAGATTTCTGGGTGGGGTTTAAGGGCGGGGCTTCTGTCAGCCCTTCCTTTGATTTGTTTACCTCCAGAGTTGGAAAGCGCATATTTGCTTGAGATGGGAAAAGTGTGGATCGTGCTTCAGATTTCATCCTGACACTTTGAAATGACCAGTGTGTTGGTAATTATTTGCCATTTCCATGGCGTTTGGCACCGTAATAGTCATGAGGTCGGTCTCTGCATCCTGAAGCCTATGATGCTTTTTGCAGAGAAACCTCTGCTGAGGCCCAGGTAACTTGCTATTTCCCATAGCTGGCACAGGAGCCTTGGAAGATAGGATTGTTTTCACTATTATTTCACCATCCTTTCACCACTGTTTCAAGAACGGGAGCCCTTTTCAACCGTTAGTGGAAGAATTCTTCTTTGGAGATGAGATATTTTTCTGGGGTGGCAAGTGCAGGGCCTCTGTCAGTCCTGGGTTTGTTGGACTAGCGCCAGACATGAGAAGTGCGCCTTTGTGGGACAGGTGAATAGTGCGGATCCTGTTTCAGTCTAAAGACTGAAACAGGATCCGCACTTTTCACCGTTCCTTTCAGAATCATTTGATTCATCATCTAGGAATGGCGGTTGCTTCACTAGACCAATCGAAGGCTAGTCCAAATTAACTCGATGTTCCCAAGAGGTGTGTGTCCCAACTTTTGAAAGAACCGCTAAGTGGAGAACTATTTGGTATTTTTCCGAAGCACTTTTCACCGTAATTGTCAGAAGATTGGTCTCTGCATCCTTAAGCATACCAGAGTCTTCACAGACGAATCAGGCTGAGGCCCAGTAATCTTGGCATTTCCGATAGTTGGTCCTAGAGACTACCAAGAAAGTGTTCTTTTAAGTATTATTCCCTTGTGGTTTCAGCATTCTTTTCAGGACCCCAGCAGGGTACTCGCATTAGCATAAGAATCCTGCGTGGTAGTTGAGATTTCTGGGTGGGGTGTAAGTGCGGGGCTTCTGTCAGCCCTGCCTTTGAGTTGTTTACCTCCAGAGTTGGAAAGTGCATATTTGCCGGAGATGGGAAAAGTGTGGATCGCCCTTCAGATTTCATCCTGACACTTTGAAATGACCAGTGTGTTGGTAATTATTTGCCATTTCCATGGCGTTTGGCACCGTAATAGTCATGAGGTCGGTCTCTGCATCCTGAAGCCTATGATGCTTTTTGCAGAGAAACCTCTGCTGAGGCCCAGGTAACTTGCTATTTCCCATAGCTGGCACAGGAGCCTTGGAAGATAGGATTGTTTTCAGTATTATTTCACCATCCTTTCACCACTGTTTCAAGAACGGGAGCCCTTTTCAACCGTTAGCGGAAGAATCCTTCTTTGGAGATGAGATATTTTTCTGGGGTGGCAAGTGCAGGGCCTCTGTCAGTCCTGGGTTTGTTGGACTAGCGCCAGACATGAGAAGTGAGCCTTAGTGGGACAGGTGAATAGTGCGGATCCTGTTTCAGTCTAAAGACTGAAACAGGATCCGCACTTTTCACCGTTCCTTTCAGAATCATTTGATTCATCAGCTAGGAATGGCGATTGCTTCACTAGACCAATCGAAGGCTAGTCCAAAGTAACTCGATGTTCCCAAGAGGTGTGTGGCCCAACTTTTGAAAGAATCGCTAAGTGGAGAACTATTTGGTATTTTTCCGAAGCACTTTTCACCGTAAATGTCATAAGGTTGGTCTCTGCATCCTTAAGCATACCAGAGTCTTCACAGACGAAACAGGCTGAGGCCCAGTAATCTTGGCATTTCCAATACTTGGTCCTAGAGACTACCAAGAAAGTGTTCTTTTAAGTATTATTCCGTTGTGGTTTCAGCATTATTTTCAGAACCCGAGCAGGGTTCTCGCATTAGCATAAGAATCCTGCCTGGTAGTTGAGATTTCTGGGTGGGGTTTAAGGGCGGGGCTTCTGTCAGCCCTTCCTTTGATTTGTTTACCTCCAGAGTTGGAAAGCGCATATTTGCCTGAGATGGGAAAAGTGTGGATCGTGCTTCAGATTTCATCCTGACACTTTGAAATGACCAGTGTGTTGGTAATTATTTGCCATTTCCATGGCGTTTGGCACCGTAATAGTCATGAGGTCGGTCTCTGCATCCTGAAGCCTATGATGCTTTTTGCAGAGAAACCTCTGCTGAGGCCCAGGTAACTTGCTATTTCCCATAGCTGGCACAGGAGCCTTGGAAGATAGGATTGTTTTCACTATTATTTCACCATCCTTTCACCACTGTTTCAAGAACGGGAGCCCTTTTCAACCGTTAGTGGAAGAATTCTTCTTTGGAGATGAGATATTTTTCTGGGGTGGCAAGTGCAGGGCCTCTGTCAGTCCTGGGTTTGTTGGACTAGCGCCAGACATGAGAAGTGCGCCTTTGTGGGACAGGTGAATAGTGCAGATCCTGTTTCAGTCTAAAGACTGAAACAGGATCCGCACTTTTCACCGTTCCTTTCAGAATCATTTGATTCATCAGCTAGGAATGGCGGTTGCTTCACTAGACCAATCGAAGGCTAGTCCAAAGTAACTCGATGTTCCCAAGAGTTGTGTGTCCCAACTTTTGAAAGAACCGCTAAGTGGAGAACTATTTGGTATTTTTCCGAAGCACTTTTCACCGTAATTGTCAGAAGATTGGTCTCTGCATCCTTAAGCATACCAGAGTCTTCACAGACGAATCAGGCTGAGGCCCAGTAATCTTGGCATTTCCAATAGTTGGTCCTAGAGACTACCAAGAAAGTGTTCTTTTAAGTATTATTCCGTTGTGGTTTCAGCATTATTTTCAGGACCCGAGCAGGGTTCTCGCATTAGCATAAGAGTCCTGCCTGGTAGTTGAGATTTCTGTTTGGGGTGTAAGCGCGGGGCTTCTGTCAGCCCTGCCTTTGATTTGTTTACCTCCAGAGTTGGAAAGTGCATATTTGCGTGAGATGGGCAAAGTGTGGATCGTGCTTCAGATTTCATCCTGACACTTTGAAATGACCAGTGTGTTGGTAATTATTTGCCATTTCCATGGCGTTTGGCACCGTAATAGTCATGAGGTCGGTCTCTGCATCCTGAAGCCTATGATGCTATTTGCAGAGAAACCTCTGCTGAGGCCCAGGTAACTTGCTATTTCCCATAGCTGGCACAGGAGCCTTGGAAGATAGGATTGTTTTCAGTATTATTTCACCATCCTTTCACCACTGTTTCAAGAACGGGAGCCCTTTTCAACCGTTAGCGGAAGAATCCTTCTTTGGAGATGAGATATTTTTCTGGGGTGGCAAGTGCAGGGCCTCTGTCAGTCCTGGGTTTGTTGGACTAGCGCCAGACATGAGAAGTGCGCCTTTGTGGGACAGGTGAATAGTGCGGATCCTGTATCAGTCTAAAGACTGAAACAGGATCCGCACTTTTCACCGTTCCTTTCAGAATCATTTGATTCATCAGCTAGGAATGGCGATTGCTTCACCAGAGCAATCGAAGGCTAGGCCAAACTAACTCGATCTTTCCAAGAGGTGTGTGGCCCAACTTTGGAAAGAACCGCTAAGTGGAGAACTATTTGGTATTTTTCCGAAGCACTTTTCACCGTAATTGTCATAAGGTTGGTCTCTGCATCCTTAAGCATACCAGAGTCTTCACAGACGAAACAGGCTGAGGCCCAGTAATCTTGGCATTTCCAATAGTTGGTCCTAGAGACTACCAAGAAACTGTTCTTTTAAGTATTATTCCGTTGTGGTTTCAGCATTATTTTCAGGAACCCAGCAGGGTTCTCGCATTAGCATAAGAATCCTGCCTGGTAGTTGAGATTTCTGGGTGGGGTTTAAGGGCGGGGCTTCTGTCAGCCCTTCCTTTGATTTGTTTACCTCCAGAGTTGGAAAGCGCATATTTGCTTGAGATGGGAAAAGTGTGGATCGTGCTTCAGATTTCATCCTGACACTTTGAAATGACCAGTGTGTTGGTAATTATTTGCCATTTCCATGGCGTTTGGCACCGTAATAGTCATGAGGTCGGTCTCTGCATCCTGAAGCCTATGATGCTTTTTGCAGAGAAACCTCTGCTGAGGCCCAGGTAACTTGCTATTTCCCATAGCTGGCACAGGAGCCTTGGAAGATAGGATTGTTTTCACTATTATTTCACCATCCTTTCACCACTGTTTCAAGAACGGGAGCCCTTTTCAACCGTTAGTGGAAGAATTCTTCTTTGGAGATGAGATATTTTTCTGGGGTGGCAAGTGCAGGGCCTCTGTCAGTCCTGGGTTTGTTGGACTAGCGCCAGACATGAGAAGTGCGCCTTTGTGGGACAGGTGAATAGTGCGGATCCTGTTTCAGTCTAAAGACTGAAACAGGATCCGCACTTTTCACCGTTCCTTTCAGAATCATTTGATTCATCATCTAGGAATGGCGGTTGCTTCACTAGACCAATCGAAGGCTAGTCCAAAGTAACTCGATGTTCCCAAGAGGTGTATGTCCCAACTTTTGAAAGAACCGCTAAGTGGAGAACTATTTGGTATTTTTCCGAAGCACTTTTCACCGTAATTGTCAGAAGATTGGTCTCTGCATCCTTAAGCATACCAGAGTCTTCACAGACGAATCAGGCTGAGGCCCAGTAATCTTGGCATTTCCGATAGTTGGTCCTAGAGACTACCAAGAAAGTGTTCTTTTAAGTATTATTCCCTTGTGGTTTCAGCATTCTTTTCAGGACCCCAGCAGGGTACTCGCATTAGCATAAGAATCCTGCGTGGTAGTTGAGATTTCTGGGTGGGGTGTAAGTGCGGGGCTTCTGTCAGCCCTGCCTTTGAGTTGTTTACCTCCAGAGTTGGAAAGTGCATATTTGCCGGAGATGGGAAAAGTGTGGATCGCCCTTCAGATTTCATCCTGACACTTTGAAATGACCAGTGTGTTGGTAATTATTTGCCATTTCCATGGCGTTTGGCACCGTAATAGTCATGAGGTCGGTCTCTGCATCCTGAAGCCTATGATGCTTTTTGCAGAGAAACCTCTGCTGAGGCCCAGGTAACTTGCTATTTCCCATAGCTGGCACAGGAGCCTTGGAAGATAGGATTGTTTTCAGTATTATTTCACCATCCTTTCACCACTGTTTCAAGAACGGGAGCCCTTTTCAACCGTTAGCTGAAGAATCCTTCTTTGGAGATGAGATATTTTTCTGGGGTGGCAAGTGCAGGGCCTCTGTCAGTCCTGGGTTTGTTGGACTAGCGCCAGACATGAGAAGTGAGCCTTAGTGGGACAGGTGAATAGTGCGGATCCTGTTTCAGTCTAAAGACTGAAACAGGATCCGCACTTTTCACCGTTCCTTTCAGAATCATTTGATTCATCAGCTAGGAATGGCGATTGCTTCACTAGACCAATCGAAGGCTAGTCCAAAGTAACTCGATGTTCCCAAGAGGTGTGTGGCCCAACTTTTGAAAGAATCGCTAAGTGGAGAACTATTTGGTATTTTTCCGAAGCACTTTTCACCGTAAATGTCATAAGGTTGGTCTCTGCATCCTTAAGCATACCAGAGTCTTCACAGACGAAACAGGCTGAGGCCCAGTAATCTTGGCATTTCCAATAGTTGGTCCTAGAGACTACCAAGAAAGTGTTCTTTTAAGTATTATTCCGTTGTGGTTTCAGCATTATTTTCAGAACCCGAGCAGGGTTCTCGCATTAGCATAAGAATCCTGCCTGGTAGTTGAGATTTCTGGGTGGGGTTTAAGGGCGGGGCTTCTGTCAGCCCTTCCTTTGATTTGTTTACCTCCAGAGTTGGAAAGCGCATATTTGCCTGAGATGGGAAAAGTGTGGATCGTGCTTCAGATTTCATCCTGACACTTTGAAATGACCAGTGTGTTGGTAATTATTTGCCATTTCCATGGCGTTTGGCACCGTAATAGTCATGAGGTCGGTCTCTGCATCCTGAAGCCTATGATGCTTTTTGCAGAGAAACCTCTGCTGAGGCCGAGGTAACTTGCTATTTCCCATAGCTGGCACAGGAGCCTTGGAAGATAGGATTGTTTTCACTATTATTTCACCATCCTTTCACCACTGTTTCAAGAACGGGAGCCCTTTTCAACCGTTAGCGGAAGAATCCTTCTTTGGAGATGAGATATTTTTCTGGGGTGGCAGGTGCAGGGCCTCTGTCAGTCCTGGGTTTGTTGGACTAGAGCCAGACATGAGAAGTGCGCCTTTGTGGGACAGGTGAATAGTGCGGATCCTGTTTCAGTCTAAAGACTGAAACAGGATCCGCACTTTTCACCGTTCCTTTCAGAATCATTTGATTCATCAGCTAGGAATGGCGATTGCTTCACCAGACCAATCGAAGGCTAGGCCAATCTAACTCGATCTTTCCAAGAGTTGTGTGGCCCAACTTTTGAAAGAACCGCTAAGTGGAGAACTATTTGGTATTTTTCCGAAGCACTTTTCACCGTAATTGTCATAAGGTTGGTCTCTGCATCCTTAAGCATACCAGAGTCTTCACAGACGAAACAGGCTGAGGCCCAGCAATCTTGGCATTTCCAATAGTTGGTCCTAGAGACTACCAAGAATGTGTTCTTTTAAGTATTATTCCGTTGTGGTTTCAGCATTATTTTCAGAACCCGAGCAGGGTTCTCACATTAGCATAAGAATCCTGCCTGGTAGTTGAGAATTCTGGGTGGGGTGTAAGTGGGGGGCTTCTGTCAGCCCTGCCTTTGATTTGTTTACCTCCAGAGTTGGAAAGTGCATATTTGCTTGAGATGGGAAAAGTGTCGATCGTGCTTCAGATTTCATCCTGACACTTTGAAATGACCAGTGTGTTGGTAATTATTTGCCATTTCCATGGCGTTTGGCATCGTAATAATCATGAGGTCGGTGTCTGCATCCTGAAGCCTATGATGCTTTTTGCAGAGAAACCTCTGCTGAGGCCCAGGTAACTTGCTATTTCCCATAGCTGGCACAGGAGCCTTGGAAGATAGGATTGTTTTCAGTATTATTTCACCATCCTTTCACCACTGTTTCAAGAACGGGAGCCCTTTTCAACCGTTAGTGGAAGAATTCTTCTTTGGATATGAGATATTTTTCTGGGGTGGCAAGTTCAGGGCCTCTGCCAGTCCTGGGTTTGTTGCAGTAGCGCCAGACATGAGAAGTGCGCCTTTGTGGGACAGGTGAATAGTGCAGATCCTGTTTCAGTCTAAAGACTGAAACAGGATCCGCACTTTTCACCGTTCCTTTCAGAATCATTTGATTCATCAGCTAGGAATGGCGATTGCTTCACTAGACCAATCGAAGGCTAGTCCAAAGTAACTCGATGTTCCCAAGAGGTGTGTGGCCCAACTTTTGAAAGAATCGCTAAGTGGAGAACTATTTGGTATTTTTCCGAAGCACTTTTCACCGTAATTGTCATAAGGTTGGTCTCTGCATCCTTAAGCATACCAGAGTCTTCACAGACGAAACAGGCTGAGGCCAAGTAATCTTGGCATTTCCAATAGTTGGTCCTAGAGACTACCAAGAAAGTGTTCTTTTAAGTATTATTCCGTTGTGCTTTCAGCATTATTTTCAGAACCGGAGCAGGGTTCTCGCATTAGCATAAGAATCCTGCCTGGTAGTTGAGATTTATGGGTGGGGTGTAAGTGTGGGGCTTCTGTCAGCCCTGCCTTTGATTTGTTTACCTCCAGCGTTGGAAAGTGCATATTTGCCTGAGATGGGCAAAGTGTGGATCGTGCTTCAGATTTCATCCTGACACTTTGAAATGACCAGTGTGTTGGTAATTATTTGCCATTTCCATGGCGTTTGGCACCGTAATAGTCATGAGGTCGGTCTCTGCATCCTGAAGCCTATGATGCTTTTTGCAGAGAAACCTCTGCTGAGGCCCAGGTAACTTGCTATTTCCCATAGCTGGTACAGGAGCCCTGGAAGATAGGATTGTTTTCAGTATTATTTCACCATCCTTTCACCACTGTTAGAAGAACGGGAGCCCTTTTCAACCGTTAGCGGAACAATCCTTCTTTGGAGATGAGATATTTTTCTGGGGTGGCAGGTGCAGGGCCTCTGTCAGTCCTGGGTTTGTTGGACTAGCGCCAGACATGAGAAGTGCGCCTTTGTGGGACAGGTGAATAGTGCGGATCCTGTTTCAGTCTAAAGACTGAATCAGGATCCGCACTTTTCACCGTTCCTTTCAGAATCATTTGATTCATCAGCTAGGAATGGCGATTGCTTCACCAGACCAATCGAAGGCTAGGCCAAACTAACTCGATCTTTCCAAGAGGTGTGTGGCCCAACTTTTGAAAGAACCGCTAAGTGGAGAACTATTTGGTATTTTTCCGAAGCACTTTTCACCGTAATTGTCATAAGGTTGGTCTCTGCATCCTTAAGCATACCAGAGTCTTCACAGACGAAACAGGCTGAGGCCCAGCAATCTTGGCATTTCCAATAGTTGGTCCTAGAGACTACCAAGAATGTGTTCTTTTAAGTATTATTCCGTTGTGGTTTCAGCATTATTTTCAGAACCCGAGCAGGGTTCTCACATTAGCATAAGAATCCTGCCTTGTAGTTGAGAATTCTGGGTGGGGTGTAAGTGGGGGGCTTCTGTCAGCCCTGCCTTTGATTTGTTTACTTCCAGAGTTGGAAAGTGCATATTTGCTTGAGATGGGAAAAGTGTCGATCGTGCTTCAGATTTCATCCTGACACTTTGAAATGACCAGTGTGTTGGTAATTATTTTCCATTTCCATGGCGTTTGGCATCGTAATAATCATGAGGTCGGTGTCTGCATCCTGAAGCCTATGATGCTTTTTGCAGAGAAACCTCTGCTGAGGCCCAGGTAACTTGCTATTTCCCATAGCTGGCACAGGAGCCTTGGAAGATAGGATTGTTTTCACTATTATTTCACCATCCTTTCACCACTGTTTCAAGAACGGGAGCCCTTTTCAACCGTTAGTGGAAGAATTCTTCTTTGGAGATGAGATATTTTTCTGGGGTGGCAAGTGCAGGGCCTCTGTCAGTCCTGGGTTTGTTGGACTAGCGCCAGACATGAGAAGTGCGCCTTTGTGGGACAGGTGAATAGTGCAGATCCTGTTCCAGTCTAAAGACTGAAACAGGATCCGCACTTTTCACCGTTCCTTTCAGAATCATTTGATTCATCAGCTAGGAATGGCGATTGCTTCACTAGACCAATCGAAGGCTAGTCCAAAGTAACTCGATGTTCCCAAGAGGTGTGTGGCCCAACTTTTGAAAGAATCGCTAAGTGGAGAACTATTTGGTATTTTTCCGAAGCACTTTTCACCGTAATTGTCATAAGGTTGGTCTCTGCATCCTTAAGCATACCAGAGTCTTCACAGACGAAACAGGCTGAGGCCAAGTAATCTTGGCATTTCCAATAGTTGGTCCTAGAGACTACCAAGAAAGTGTTCTTTTAAGTATTATTCCGTTGTGCTTTCAGCATTATTTTCAGAACCGGAGCAGGGTTCTCGCATTAGCATAAGAATCCTGCCTGGTAGTTGAGATTTCTGGGTGGGGTGTAAGTGTGGGGCTTCTGTCACCCCTGCCTTTGATTTGTTTACCTACAGCGTTGGAAAGTGCATATTTGCCTGAAATGGGCAAAGTGTGGATCGTGCTTCAGATTTCATCCTGACACTTTGAAATGACCAGTGTGTTGGTAATTATTTGCCTATTCCATGGCGTTTGGCACCGTAATAGTCATGAGGTCGGTGTCTGCATCCTGAAGCCTATGATGCTTTTTGCAGAGAAACCTCTGCTGAAGCCCAGGTAACTTGCTATTTCCCATAGCTGGCACAGGAGCCTTGGAAGATAGGATTGTTTTCAGTATTATTTCACCATCCTTTCACCCCTGTTTCAAGAACGGGAGCCCTTTTCAACCGTTAGTGGAAGAATCCTTCTTTGGAGATGAGATATTTTTCTGGGGTGGCAGGTGCAGGGCCTCTGTCAGTCCTGGGTTTGTTGGACTAGCGCCAGACATGAGAAGTGCGCCTTTGTGGGACAGGTGAATAGTGCGGATCCTGTTTCAGTCTAAAGACTGAAACAGGATCCGCACTTTTCACCGTTCCTTTCAGAATCATTTGATTCATCAGCTAGGAATGGCGATTGCTTCACCAGACCAATCGAAGGCTAGGCCAAAGTAACTCGATGTTTCCAAGAGGTGTGTGGCCCAACTTTTGAAAGAACCGCTAAGTGGAGAACTATTTGGTATTTTTCCGAAGCACTTTTCACCATAATTGTCATAAGGTTGGTCTCTGCATCCTTAAGCATACCAGAGTCTTCACAGACGAAACAGGCTGAGGCCCAGTAATCTTGGCATTTCCAATACTTGGTCCTAGACACTACCAAGAAAGTGTTCTTTTAAGTATTATTCCGTTGTGGTTTCAGCATTATTTTCAGGACCCCAGCAGGGTACTCGCATTAGCATAAGAATCCTGCCTGGTAGTTGAGATTTCTGGGTGGGGTGTAAGTGCGGGGCTTCTGTCAGCCCTGCCTTTGATTTGTTTACCTCCAGAGTTGGAATGTGCATATTTGTGTGAAATGGGAAAAGTGTGGATCGCGCTTCAGATTTCATCCTGACACTTTGAAATGACCAGTGTGTTGGTAATTATTTGCCATTTCCATGGCGTTTGGCACCGTAATAGTCACGAGGTAGGTCTCTGCATCCTGAAGCCTATGATGCTTTTTGCAGAGAAACCTCTGCTGAGGCCCAGGTAACTTGCTATTTCCCATAGCTGGTACAGGAGCCTTGGAAGATAGGATTGTTTTCAGTATTATTTCACCATCCTTTCACCACTGTTTCAAGAACGGGAGCCCTTTTCAACCGTTAGCGGAAGAATCCTTCTTTGGAGATGAGATATTTTTCTGGGGTGGCAGGTGCAGGGCCTCTGTCAGTCCTGGGTTTGTTGGACTAGCGCCAGACATGAGAAGTGCGCCTTTGTGGGACAGGTGAATAGTGCGGATCCTGTTTCAGTCTAAAGACTGAAACAGGATCCGCACTTTTCACCGTTCCTTTCAGAATCATTTGATTCATCAGCTAGGAATGGCGATTGCTTCACTAGACCAATCGAAGGCTAGTCCAAAGTAACTCGATGTTCCCAAGAGGTGTGTGTCCCAACTTTTGAAAGAACCGCTAAGTGGAGAACTATTTGGTATTTTTCCGAAGCACTTTTCACCGAAATTGTCAGAAGATTGGTCTCTGCATCCTTAAGCATACCAGAGTCTTCACAGACGAATCAGGCTGAGGCCCAGTAATCTTGGCATTTCCAATAGTTGGTCCTAGAGACTACCAAGAAAGTGTTCTTTTAAGTATTATTCCGTTGTGGTTTCAGCATTATTATCAGGACCCCAGCAGGGTACTCGCATTAGCATAAGAATCCTGCCTGGTAGTTGAGATTTCTGGGTGGGGTGTAAGTGGGGGGCTTCTGTCAGCCCTGCCTTTGATTTGTTTACCTCCAGAGCTGGAAAGTGCATATTTGCGTGAGATGGGAAAAGTGTGGATCGTGCTTCAGATTTCATCCTGACACTTTGAAATGACCAGTGTGTTGGTAATTATTTGCCATTTCCATGGCGTTTGGCACCGTAATAGTCATGAGGTCGGTCTCTGCATCCTGAAGCCTATGATGCTTTTTGCAGAGAAACCTCTGCTGAGGCCCAGGTAACTTGCTATTTCCCATAGCTGACAGAGGAGCCTTGGAATATAGGATTGTTTTCAGTATTATTTCACTATCTTTTCACCACTGTTTCAAGAACGGGAGCCCTTTTCAACCGTTAGCGGAAGAATCCTTCTTTGGAGATGAGATATTTTTCTGGGGTGGCAAGTACAGAGCCTCTGTCAGTCCTGGGTTTGTTGGACCAGCGCCAGACATGAGAAGTGCGCCTTTGTGGGACAGGTGAATAGTGCAGATCCTGTTTCAGTCTAAAGACTGAAACAGGATCCGCACTTTTCACCGTTCCTTTCAGAATCATTTGATTCATCAGCTAGGAATGGCGATTGCTTCACCAGACCAATCGAAGGCTAGGCCAAAGTAACTCGATGTTTCCAAGAGGTGTGTGGCCCAACTTTTGAAAGAACCGCTAAGTGGAGAACTATTTGGTATTTTTCCGAAGCACTTTTCACCGTAATTGTCATAATGTTGGTCTCTGCATCCTTAAGCATACCAGAGTCTTCACAGACGAAACAGGCTGAGGCCCAGTAATCTTGGCATTTCCAATACTTGGTTCTAGACACTACCAAGAAAGTGTTCTTTTAAGTATTATTCCGTTGTGGTTTCAGCATTATATTCAGGACCCCAGCAGGGTTCTCGCATTAGCATAAGAATCCTGCCTGGTAGTTGAGATTTCTGGGTGGGGTGTAAGTGAGGGGCTTCTGTCAGCCCTGCCTTTGATTTGTTTACCTCCAGAGTTGGAAAGTGCATATTTGCGTGAGATGGGCAAAGTGTGGATCGTGCTTCAGATTTCATCCTGACACTTTGAAATGACCAGTGTGTTGGTAATTATTTGCCATTTCCATGGCGTTTGGCACCGTAATAGTCATGAGGTCGGTCTCTGCATCCTGAAGCCTATGATGCTTTTTGCAGAGAAACCTCTGCTGAGGCCCAGGTAACTTGCTATTTCCCATAGCTGGTACAGGAGCCTTGGAAGATCGGATTGTTTTCAGTATTATTTCACCATCCTTTCACCACTGTTTCAAGAACGGGAGCCCTTTTCAACCGTTATCGGAAGAATCCTTCTTTGGAGATGAGATATTTTTCTGGGGTGGCAGGTGCAGGGCCTCTGTCAGTCCTGGGTTTGTTGGACTAGCGCCAGACTTGAGAAGTGCGCCTTTGTGGGACAGGTGAATAGTGCGGATCCTGTTTCAGTCTAAAGACTGAAACAGGATCCGCACTTTTCACCGTTCCTTTCAGAATCATTTGATTCATCAGCTAGGAATGGCGATTGCTTCACCAGACCAATCGAAGGCTAGGCCAAACTAACTCGATCTTTCCAAGAGGTGTGTGGCCCAACTTTTGAAAGAACCGCTAAGTGGAGAACTATTTGGTATTTTTCCGAAGCACTTTTCACCGTAATTGTCATAAGGTTGGTCTCTGCATCCTTAAGCATACCAGAGTCTTCACAGACAAAACAGGCTGAGGCCCAGTAATCTTGGCATTTCCAATAGTTGGTCCTAGAGACTACTAAGAAAGTGTTCTTTTAAGTATCATTCTGTTGTGGTTTCAGCACTATTTTCAGGACCCCAGCAGGGTTCTCGCATTAGCATAAGAATCCTGCCTGGTAGTTGAGATTTCTGGGTGGGGTGTAAGTGCGGGGTTCTATCAGCACTGCCTTTGATTTGTTTACCTCCAGAGTTCGAAAGTGCATATTTGCGTGAGATGGGAAAAGTGTGGATCGCGCTTCAGATTTCATCCTGACACTTTGAAATGACCAGTGTGTTGGTAATTATTTGCCATTTCCATGGCGTTTGGCACCGTAATAGTCATGAGGTCGGTCTCTGCATCCTGAAGCCTATGATGCTTTTTGCAGAGAAACCTCTGCTGAGGCCCAGGTAACTTGCTATTTCCCATAGCTGGCACAGGAGCCTTGGAAGATAGGATTGTTTTCAGTATTATTTCACCATCCTTTCACCCCTGTTTCAAGAACGGGAGCCCTTTTCAACCGTTAGTGGAAGAATCCTTCTTTGGAGATGAGATATTTTTCTGGGGTGGCAGGTGCAGGGCCTCTGTCAGTCCTGGGTTTGTTGGACTAGCACCAGACATGAGAAGTGCGCCTTTGTGGGACAGGTGAATAGTGCGGATCCTGTTTCAGTCTAAAGACTGAAACAGGATCCGCACTTTTCACCGTTCCTTTCAGAATCATTTGATTCATCAGCTAGGAATGGCGATTGCTTCACTAGACCAATCGAAGGCTAGTCGAAAGTAACTCGATGTTCCCAAGAGGTGTGTGGCCCAACTTTTGAAAGAACCGCTAAGTGGAGAACTATTTGGTATTTTTCCGAAGCACTTTTCACCGTAATTGTAATAAGGTTGGTCTCTGCATCCTTAAGCATACCAGAGTCTTCACAGACAAAACAGGCTGAGGCCCAGTAATCTTGGCATTTCCAATAGTTGGTCCTAGAGACTACCAAGAAAGTGTTCTTTTAAGTATTATTCCGTTGTGGTTTCAGCATTATTTTCAGAACCCCAGCAGGGTTCTCGCATTAGCATAAGAATCCTGCCTGGTAGTTGAGATTTCTGGGTGGGGTGTAAGTGCCTGGCTTCTGTCAGCCCTGCCTTTGATTTGTTTACCTCCAGAGCTGGAAAGTGCATATTTGCGTGAGATGGGAAAAGTGTGGATCGTGCTTCAGATTTCATCCTGACACTTTGAAATGACCAGTGTGTTGGTAATTATTTGCCATTTCCATGGCGTTTGGCACCGTAATAGTCATGAGGTCGGTCTCTGCATCCTGAAGCCTATGATGCTTTTTGCAGAGAAACCTCTGCTGAGGCCCAGGTAACTTGCTATTTCCCATAGCTGACAGAGGAGCCTTGGAATATAGGATTGTTTTCAGTATTATTTCACTATCTTTTCACCACTGTTTCAAGAACGGGAGCCCTTTTCAACCGTTAGCGGAAGAATCCTTCTTTGGAGATGAGATATTTTTCTGGGGTGGCAAGTACAGAGCTTCTGTCAGTCCTGGGTTTGTTGGACCAGCGCCAGACATGAGAAGTGCGCCTTTGTGGGACAGGTGAATAGTGCAGATCCTGTTTCAGTCTAAAGACTGAAACAGGATCCGCACTTTTCACCGTTCCTTTCAGAATCATTTGATTCATCAGCTAGGAATGGCGATTGCTTCACCAGACCAATCGAAGGCTAGGCCAAAGTAACTCGATGTTTCCAAGAGGTGTGTGGCCCAACTTTTGAAAGAACCGCTAAGTGGAGAACTATTTGGTATTTTTCCGAAGCACTTTTCACCGTAATTGTCATAAGGTTGGTCTCTGCATCCTTAAGCATACCAGAGTCTTCACAGACGAAACAGGCTGAGGCCCAGTAATCTTGGCATTTCCAATAGTTGGTCCTAGAGACTACCAAGAAAGTGTTCTTTTAAGTATCATTCCGTTGTGGTTTCAGCATTATATTCAGGACCCCAGCAGGGTTCTCGCATTAGCATAAGAATCCTGCCTGGTAGTTGAGATTTCTGGGTGGGGTGTAAGTGAGGGGCTTCTGTCAGCCCTGCCTTTGATTTGTTTACCTCCAGAGTTGGAAAGTGCATATTTGCGTGAGATGGGAAAAGTGTGGATCGCGTTTCAGATTTCATCCTGACACTTTGAAATGACCAGTGTGTTGGTAATTATTTGCCATTTCCATGGCGTTTGGCACCGTAATAGTCATGAGGTCGGTCTCTGCATCCTGAAGCCTATGATGCTTTTTGCAGAGAAACCTCTGCTGAGGCCCAGGTAACTTGCTATTTCCCATAGCTGGCACAGGAGCCTTGGAAGATAGGATTGTTTTCACTATTATTTCACCATCCTTTCACCACTGTTTCAAGAACGGGAGCCCTTTTCAACCGTTAGTGGAAGAATTCTTCTTTGGAGATGAGATATTTTTCTGGGGTGGCAAGTGCAGGGCCTCTGTCAGTCCTGGGTTTGTTGGACTAGCGCCAGACATGAGAAGTGCGCCTTTGTGGGACAGGTGAATAGTGCAGATCCTGTTTCAGTCTAAAGACTGAAACAGGATCCGCACTTTTCACCGTTCCTTTCAGAATCATTTGATTCATCAGCTAGGAATGGCGGTTGCTTCACTAGACCAATCGAAGGCTAGTCCAAAGTAACTCGATGTTCCCAAGAGGTGTGTGTCCCAACTTTTGAAAGAACCGCTAAGTGGAGAACTATTTGGTATTTTTCCGAAGCACTTTTCACCGTAATTGTCAGAAGATTGGTCTCTGCATCCTTAAGCATACCAGAGTCTTCACAGACGAATCAGGCTGAGGCCCAGTAATCTTGGCATTTCCAATAGTTGGTCCTAGAGACTACCAAGAAAGTGTTCTTTTAAGTATTATTCCGTTGTGGTTTCAGCATTATTATCAGGACCCCAGCAGGGTACTCGCATTAGCATAAGAATCCTGCCTGGTAGTTCAGATTTCTGGGTGGGGTGTAAGTGAGGGGCTTCTGTCAGCCCTGCCTTTGATTTGTTTACCTCCAGAGTTGGAAAGTGCATATTTGCCCGAGATGGGCAAAGTGTGGATTGCGCTTCAGATTTCATCCTGACACTTTGAAATGACCAGTGTGTTGGTAATTATTTGCCATTTCCATGGCGTTTGGCACCGTAATACTCATGAGGTCGGTGTCTGCATCCTGAAGCCTATGATGCTTTTTGCAGAGAAACCTCTGCTGAAGCCCAGGTAACTTGCTATTTCCCATAGCTGGCACAGGAGCCTTGGAAGATAGGATTGTTTTCAGTATTATTTCACCATCCTTTCACCCCTGTTTCAAGAACGGGAGCCCTTTTCAACCGTTAGTGGAAGACTCCTTCTTTGGAGATGAGATATTTTTCTGGGGTGGTAGGTGCAGTGCCTCTGTCAGTCCTGGGCTTGTTGGACTAGTGCCAGACATGAGAAGTGCGCCTTTGTGGGACAGGTGAATAGTGCGGACCCTGTTTCAGTCTAAAGACTGAAACAGGATCCGCACTTTTCACCGTTCCTTTCAGAATCATTTGATTCATCAGCTAGGAATGGCGATTGCTTCACCAGACCAATCGAAGGCTAGGCCAAACTAACTCGATCTTTCCAAGAGTTGTGTGGCCCAACTTTTGAAAGAACCGCTAAGTGGAGAACTATTTGGTATTTTTCCGAAGCACTTTTCACCGTAATTGTCATAAGGTTGGTCTCTGCATCCTTAAGCATACCAGAGTCTTCACAGACGAAACAGGCTGAGGCCCAGTAATCTTGGCATTTCCAATAGTTGGTCCTAGAGACTACCAAGAAAGTGTTCTTTTAAGTATTATTCCGTTGTGGTTTCAGCATTATTTTCAGAACCCCAGCAGGGTTCTCGCATTAGCATAAGAATCCTGCCTGGTAGTTGACATTTCTGGGTGGGGTTTAAGGGCGGGGCTTCTGTCAGCCCTTCCTTTGATTTGTTTACCTCCAGAGTTGGAAAGCGCATATTTGCCTGAGATGGGAAAAGTGTGGATCGTGCTTCAGATTTCATCCTGACACTTTGAAATGACCAGTGTGTTGGTAATTATTTGCCATTTCCATGGCGTTTGGCACCGTAATAGTCATGAGGTCGGTCTCTGCATCCTGAAGCCTATGATGCTTTTTGCAGAGAAACCTCTGCTGAGGCCCAGGTAACTTGCTATTTCCCATAGCTGGCACAGGAGCCTTGGAAGATAGGATTGTTTTCACTATTATTTCACCATCCTTTCACCACTGTTTCAAGAACGGGAGCCCTTTTCAACCGTTAGTGGAAGAATTCTTCTTTGGAGATGAGATATTTTTCTGGGGTGGCAAGTGCAGGGCCTCTGTCAGTCCTGGGTTTGTTGGACTAGCGCCAGACATGAGAAGTGCGCCTTTGTGGGACAGGTGAATAGTGCAGATCCTGTTTCAGTCTAAAGACTGAAACAGGATCCGCACTTTTCACCGTTCCTTTCAGAATCATTTGATTCATCAGCTAGGAATGGCGGTTGCTTCACTAGACCAATCGAAGGCTAGTCCAAAGTAACTCGATGTTCCCAAGAGTTGTGTGTCCCAACTTTTGAAAGAACCGCTAAGTGGAGAACTATTTGGTATTTTTCCGAAGCACTTTTCACCGTAATTGTCAGAAGATTGGTCTCTGCATCCTTAAGCATACCAGAGTCTTCACAGACGAATCAGGCTGAGGCCCAGTAATCTTGGCATTTCCAATAGTTGGTCCTAGAGACTACCAAGAAAGTGTTCTTTTAAGTATTATTCCGTTGTGGTTTCAGCATTATTTTCAGGACCCGAGCAGGGTTCTCGCATTAGCATAAGAGTCCTGCCTGGTAGTTGAGATTTCTGTTTGGGGTGTAAGCGCGGGGCTTCTGTCAGCCCTGCCTTTGATTTGTTTACCTCCAGAGTTGGAAAGTGCATATTTGCGTGAGATGGGCAAAGTGTGGATCGTGCTTCAGATTTCATCCTGACACTTTGAAATGACCAGTGTGTTGGTAATTATTTGCCATTTCCATGGCGTTTGGCACCGTAATAGTCATGAGGTCGGTCTCTGCATCCTGAAGCCTATGATGCTATTTGCAGAGAAACCTCTGCTGAGGCCCAGGTAACTTGCTATTTCCCATAGCTGGCACAGGAGCCTTGGAAGATAGGATTGTTTTCAGTATTATTTCACCATCCTTTCACCACTGTTTCAAGAACGGGAGCCCTTTTCAACCGTTAGCGGAAGAATCCTTCTTTGGAGATGAGATATTTTTCTGGGGTGGCAAGTGCAGGGCCTCTGTCAGTCCTGGGTTTGTTGGACTAGCGCCAGACATGAGAAGTGCGCCTTTGTGGGACAGGTGAATAGTGCGGATCCTGTATCAGTCTAAAGACTGAAACAGGATCCGCACTTTTCACCGTTCCTTTCAGAATCATTTGATTCATCAGCTAGGAATGGCGATTGCTTCACCAGAGCAATCGAAGGCTAGGCCAAACTAACTCGATCTTTCCAAGAGGTGTGTGGCCCAACTTTGGAAAGAACCGCTAAGTGGAGAACTATTTGGTATTTTTCCGAAGCACTTTTCACCGTAATTGTCATAAGGTTGGTCTCTGCATCCTTAAGCATACCAGAGTCTTCACAGACGAAACAGGCTGAGGCCCAGTAATCTTGGCATTTCCAATAGTTGGTCCTAGAGACTACCAAGAAACTGTTCTTTTAAGTATTATTCCGTTGTGGTTTCAGCATTATTTTCAGGAACCCAGCAGGGTTCTCGCATTAGCATAAGAATCCTGCCTGGTAGTTGAGATTTCTGGGTGGGGTTTAAGGGCGGGGCTTCTGTCAGCCCTTCCTTTGATTTGTTTACCTCCAGAGTTGGAAAGCGCATATTTGCTTGAGATGGGAAAAGTGTGGATCGTGCTTCAGATTTCATCCTGACACTTTGAAATGACCAGTGTGTTGGTAATTATTTGCCATTTCCATGGCGTTTGGCACCGTAATAGTCATGAGGTCGGTCTCTGCATCCTGAAGCCTATGATGCTTTTTGCAGAGAAACCTCTGCTGAGGCCCAGGTAACTTGCTATTTCCCATAGCTGGCACAGGAGCCTTGGAAGATAGGATTGTTTTCAGTATTATTTCACCATCCTTTCACCACTGTTTCAAGAACGGGAGCCCTTTTCAACCGTTAGCTGAAGAATCCTTCTTTGGAGATGAGATATTTTTCTGGGGTGGCAAGTGCAGGGCCTCTGTCAGTCCTGGGTTTGTTGGACTAGCGCCAGACATGAGAAGTGAGCCTTAGTGGGACAGGTGAATAGTGCGGATCCTGTTTCAGTCTAAAGACTGAAACAGGATCCGCACTTTTCACCGTTCCTTTCAGAATCATTTGATTCATCAGCTAGGAATGGCGATTGCTTCACTAGACCAATCGAAGGCTAGTCCAAAGTAACTCGATGTTCCCAAGAGGTGTGTGGCCCAACTTTTGAAAGAATCGCTAAGTGGAGAACTATTTGGTATTTTTCCGAAGCACTTTTCACCGTAAATGTCATAAGGTTGGTCTCTGCATCCTTAAGCATACCAGAGTCTTCACAGACGAAACAGGCTGAGGCCCAGTAATCTTGGCATTTCCAATACTTGGTCCTAGAGACTACCAAGAAAGTGTTCTTTTAAGTATTATTCCGTTGTGGTTTCAGCATTATTTTCAGAACCCGAGCAGGGTTCTCGCATTAGCATAAGAATCCTGCCTGGTAGTTGAGATTTCTGGGTGGGGTTTAAGGGCGGGGCTTCTGTCAGCCCTTCCTTTGATTTGTTTACCTCCAGAGTTGGAAAGCGCATATTTGCCTGAGATGGGAAAAGTGTGGATCGTGCTTCAGATTTCATCCTGACACTTTGAAATGACCAGTGTGTTGGTAATTATTTGCCATTTCCATGGCGTTTGGCACCGTAATAGTCATGAGGTCGGTCTCTGCATCCTGAAGCCTATGATGCTTTTTGCAGAGAAACCTCTGCTGAGGCCGAGGTAACTTGCTATTTCCCATAGCTGGCACAGGAGCCTTGGAAGATAGGATTGTTTTCACTATTATTTCACCATCCTTTCACCACTGTTTCAAGAACGGGAGCCCTTTTCAACCGTTAGCGGAAGAATCCTTCTTTGGAGATGAGATATTTTTCTGGGGTGGCAGGTGCAGGGCCTCTGTCAGTCCTGGGTTTGTTGGACTAGAGCCAGACATGAGAAGTGCGCCTTTGTGGGACAGGTGAATAGTGCGGATCCTGTTTCAGTCTAAAGACTGAAACAGGATCCGCACTTTTCACCGTTCCTTTCAGAATCATTTGATTCATCAGCTAGGAATGGCGATTGCTTCACCAGACCAATCGAAGGCTAGGCCAATCTAACTCGATCTTTCCAAGAGTTGTGTGGCCCAACTTTTGAAAGAACCGCTAAGTGGAGAACTATTTGGTATTTTTCCGAAGCACTTTTCACCGTAATTGTCATAAGGTTGGTCTCTGCATCCTTAAGCATACCAGAGTCTTCACAGACGAAACAGGCTGAGGCCCAGCAATCTTGGCATTTCCAATAGTTGGTCCTAGAGACTACCAAGAATGTGTTCTTTTAAGTATTATTCCGTTGTGGTTTCAGCATTATTTTCAGAACCCGAGCAGGGTTCTCACATTAGCATAAGAATCCTGCCTGGTAGTTGAGAATTCTGGGTGGGGTGTAAGTGGGGGGCTTCTGTCAGCCCTGCCTTTGATTTGTTTACCTCCAGAGTTGGAAAGTGCATATTTGCTTGAGATGGGAAAAGTGTCGATCGTGCTTCAGATTTCATCCTGACACTTTGAAATGACCAGTGTGTTGGTAATTATTTGCCATTTCCATGGCGTTTGGCATCGTAATAATCATGAGGTCGGTGTCTGCATCCTGAAGCCTATGATGCTTTTTGCAGAGAAACCTCTGCTGAGGCCCAGGTAACTTGCTATTTCCCATAGCTGGCACAGGAGCCTTGGAAGATAGGATTGTTTTCAGTATTATTTCACCATCCTTTCACCACTGTTTCAAGAACGGGAGCCCTTTTCAACCGTTAGTGGAAGAATTCTTCTTTGGATATGAGATATTTTTCTGGGGTGGCAAGTTCAGGGCCTCTGCCAGTCCTGGGTTTGTTGCAGTAGCGCCAGACATGAGAAGTGCGCCTTTGTGGGACAGGTGAATAGTGCAGATCCTGTTTCAGTCTAAAGACTGAAACAGGATCCGCACTTTTCACCGTTCCTTTCAGAATCATTTGATTCATCAGCTAGGAATGGCGATTGCTTCACTAGACCAATCGAAGGCTAGTCCAAAGTAACTCGATGTTCCCAAGAGGTGTGTGGCCCAACTTTTGAAAGAATCGCTAAGTGGAGAACTATTTGGTATTTTTCCGAAGCACTTTTCACCGTAATTGTCATAAGGTTGGTCTCTGCATCCTTAAGCATACCAGAGTCTTCACAGACGAAACAGGCTGAGGCCAAGTAATCTTGGCATTTCCAATAGTTGGTCCTAGAGACTACCAAGAAAGTGTTCTTTTAAGTATTATTCCGTTGTGCTTTCAGCATTATTTTCAGAACCGGAGCAGGGTTCTCGCATTAGCATAAGAATCCTGCCTGGTAGTTGAGATTTATGGGTGGGGTGTAAGTGTGGGGCTTCTGTCAGCCCTGCCTTTGATTTGTTTACCTCCAGCGTTGGAAAGTGCATATTTGCCTGAGATGGGCAAAGTGTGGATCGTGCTTCAGATTTCATCCTGACACTTTGAAATGACCAGTGTGTTGGTAATTATTTGCCATTTCCATGGCGTTTGGCACCGTAATAGTCATGAGGTCGGTCTCTGCATCCTGAAGCCTATGATGCTTTTTGCAGAGAAACCTCTGCTGAGGCCCAGGTAACTTGCTATTTCCCATAGCTGGTACAGGAGCCCTGGAAGATAGGATTGTTTTCAGTATTATTTCACCATCCTTTCACCACTGTTAGAAGAACGGGAGCCCTTTTCAACCGTTAGCGGAACAATCCTTCTTTGGAGATGAGATATTTTTCTGGGGTGGCAGGTGCAGGGCCTCTGTCAGTCCTGGGTTTGTTGGACTAGCGCCAGACATGAGAAGTGCGCCTTTGTGGGACAGGTGAATAGTGCGGATCCTGTTTCAGTCTAAAGACTGAATCAGGATCCGCACTTTTCACCGTTCCTTTCAGAATCATTTGATTCATCAGCTAGGAATGGCGATTGCTTCACCAGACCAATCGAAGGCTAGGCCAAACTAACTCGATCTTTCCAAGAGGTGTGTGGCCCAACTTTTGAAAGAACCGCTAAGTGGAGAACTATTTGGTATTTTTCCGAAGCACTTTTCACCGTAATTGTCATAAGGTTGTTCTCTGCATCCTTAAGCATACCAGAGTCTTCACAGACGAAACAGGCTGAGGCCCAGCAATCTTGGCATTTCCAATAGTTGGTCCTAGAGACTACCAAGAATGTGTTCTTTTAAGTATTATTCCGTTGTGGTTTCAGCATTATTTTCAGAACCCGAGCAGGGTTCTCACATTAGCATAAGAATCCTGCCTTGTAGTTGAGAATTCTGGGTGGGGTGTAAGTGGGGGGCTTCTGTCAGCCCTGCCTTTGATTTGTTTACCTCCAGAGTTGGAAAGTGCATATTTGCTTGAGATGGGAAAAGTGTCGATCGTGCTTCAGATTTCATCCTGACACTTTGAAATGACCAGTGTGTTGGTAATTATTTTCCATTTCCATGGCGTTTGGCATCGTAATAATCATGAGGTCGGTGTCTGCATCCTGAAGCCTATGATGCTTTTTGCAGAGAAACCTCTGCTGAGGCCCAGGTAACTTGCTATTTCCCATAGCTGGCACAGGAGCCTTGGAAGATAGGATTGTTTTCACTATTATTTCACCATCCTTTCACCACTGTTTCAAGAACGGGAGCCCTTTTCAACCGTTAGTGGAAGAATTCTTCTTTGGAGATGAGATATTTTTCTGGGGTGGCAAGTGCAGGGCCTCTGTCAGTCCTGGGTTTGTTGGACTAGCGCCAGACATGAGAAGTGCGCCTTTGTGGGACAGGTGAATAGTGCAGATCCTGTTCCAGTCTAAAGACTGAAACAGGATCCGCACTTTTCACCGTTCCTTTCAGAATCATTTGATTCATCAGCTAGGAATGGCGATTGCTTCACTAGACCAATCGAAGGCTAGTCCAAAGTAACTCGATGTTCCCAAGAGGTGTGTGGCCCAACTTTTGAAAGAATCGCTAAGTGGAGAACTATTTGGTATTTTTCCGAAGCACTTTTCACCGTAATTGTCATAAGGTTGGTCTCTGCATCCTTAAGCATACCAGAGTCTTCACAGACGAAACAGGCTGAGGCCAAGTAATCTTGGCATTTCCAATAGTTGGTCCTAGAGACTACCAAGAAAGTGTTCTTTTAAGTATTATTCCGTTGTGCTTTCAGCATTATTTTCAGAACCGGAGCAGGGTTCTCGCATTAGCATAAGAATCCTGCCTGGTAGTTGAGATTTCTGGGTGGGGTGTAAGTGTGGGGCTTCTGTCACCCCTGCCTTTGATTTGTTTACCTACAGCGTTGGAAAGTGCATATTTGCCTGAAATGGGCAAAGTGTGGATCGTGCTTCAGATTTCATCCTGACACTTTGAAATGACCAGTGTGTTGGTAATTATTTGCCTATTCCATGGCGTTTGGCACCGTAATAGTCATGAGGTCGGTGTCTGCATCCTGAAGCCTATGATGCTTTTTGCAGAGAAACCTCTGCTGAAGCCCAGGTAACTTGCTATTTCCCATAGCTGGCACAGGAGCCTTGGAAGATAGGATTGTTTTCAGTATTATTTCACCATCCTTTCACCCCTGTTTCAAGAACGGGAGCCCTTTTCAACCGTTAGTGGAAGAATCCTTCTTTGGAGATGAGATATTTTTCTGGGGTGGCAGGTGCAGGGCCTCTGTCAGTCCTGGGTTTGTTGGACTAGCGCCAGACATGAGAAGTGCGCCTTTGTGGGACAGGTGAATAGTGCGGATCCTGTTTCAGTCTAAAGACTGAAACAGGATCCGCACTTTTCACCGTTCCTTTCAGAATCATTTGATTCATCAGCTAGGAATGGCGATTGCTTCACCAGACCAATCGAAGGCTAGGCCAAAGTAACTCGATGTTTCCAAGAGGTGTGTGGCCCAACTTTTGAAAGAACCGCTAAGTGGAGAACTATTTGGTATTTTTCCGAAGCACTTTTCACCATAATTGTCATAAGGTTGGTCTCTGCATCCTTAAGCATACCAGAGTCTTCACAGACGAAACAGGCTGAGGCCCAGTAATCTTGGCATTTCCAATACTTGGTCCTAGACACTACCAAGAAAGTGTTCTTTTAAGTATTATTCCGTTGTGGTTTCAGCATTATTTTCAGGACCCCAGCAGGGTACTCGCATTAGCATAAGAATCCTGCCTGGTAGTTGAGATTTCTGGGTGGGGTGTAAGTGCGGGGCTTCTGTCAGCCCTGCCTTTGATTTGTTTACCTCCAGAGTTGGAATGTGCATATTTGTGTGAAATGGGAAAAGTGTGGATCGCGCTTCAGATTTCATCCTGACACTTTGAAATGACCAGTGTGTTGGTAATTATTTGCCATTTCCATGGCGTTTGGCACCGTAATAGTCACGAGGTAGGTCTCTGCATCCTGAAGCCTATGATGCTTTTTGCAGAGAAACCTCTGCTGAGGCCCAGGTAACTTGCTATTTCCCATAGCTGGTACAGGAGCCTTGGAAGATAGGATTGTTTTCAGTATTATTTCACCATCCTTTCACCACTGTTTCAAGAACGGGAGCCCTTTTCAACCGTTAGCGGAAGAATCCTTCTTTGGAGATGAGATATTTTTCTGGGGTGGCAGGTGCAGGGCCTCTGTCAGTCCTGGGTTTGTTGGACTAGCGCCAGACATGAGAAGTGCGCCTTTGTGGGACAGGTGAATAGTGCGGATCCTGTTTCAGTCTAAAGACTGAAACAGGATCCGCACTTTTCACCGTTCCTTTCAGAATCATTTGATTCATCAGCTAGGAATGGCGATTGCTTCACTAGACCAATCGAAGGCTAGTTCAAAGTAACTCGATGTTCCCAAGAGGTGTGTGGCCCAACTTTTGAAAGAATCGCTAAGTGGAGAACTATTTGGTATTTTTCCAAAGCACTTTTCACCGTAATTGTCATAAGGTTGGTCTCTGCATCCTTAAGCATACCAGAGTCTTCACAGACGAAACAGGCTGAGGCCAAGTAATCTTGGCATTTCCAATAGTTGGTCCTAGAGACTACCAAGAAAGTGTTCTTTTAAGTATTATTCCGTTGTGCTTTCAGCATTATTTTCAGGACCCCAGCAGGGTTCTCGCATTAGCATAAGAATCCTGCCTGGTAGTTGAGATTTCTGGGTGGGGTGTAAGTGTGGGGCTTCTGTCAGCCCTGCCTTTGATTTGTTTACCTCCAGCGTTGGAAAGTGCATATTTGCCTGAGATGGGCAAAGTGTGGATCGTGCTTCAGATTTCATCCTGACACTTTGAAATGACCAGTGTGTTGGTAATTATTTGCCATTTCCATGGCGTTTGGCACCGTAATAGTCATGAGGTCGGTGTCTGCATCCTGAAACCTATGATGCTTTTTGCAGAGAAACCTCTGCTGAAGCCCAGGTAACTTGCTATTTCCCATAGCTGGCACAGGAGCCTTGGAAGATAGGATTGTTTTCAGTATTATTTCACCATCCTTTCACCCCTGTTTCAAGAACGGGAGCCCTTTTCAACCGTTAGTGGAAGAATACTTCTTTGGAGATGAGATATTTTTCTGGGGTGGCAGGTGCAGGGCCTCTGTCAGTCCTGGGTTTGTTGGACTAGCGCCAGACATGAGAAGTGCGCCTTTGTGGGACAGGTGAATAGTGCGGATCCTGTTTCAGTCTAAAGACTGAAACAGGATCCGCACTTTTCACCATTCCTTTCAGAATCATTTGATTCATCAGCTAGGAATGGCGGTTGCTTCACTAGACCAATCGAAGGCTAGTCCAAAGTAACTCGATGTTCCCAAGAGGTGTGTGTCCCAACTTTTGAAAGAACCGCTAAGTGGAGAACTATTTGGTATTTTTCCGAAGCACTTTTCACCGAAATTGTCAGAAGATTGGTCTCTGCATCCTTAAGCATACCAGAGTCTTCACAGACGAATCAGGCTGAGGCCCAGTAATCTTGGCATTTCCAATAGTTGGTCCTAGAGACTACCAAGAAAGTGTTCTTTTAAGTATTATTCCGTTGTGGTTTCAGCATTATTATCAGGACCCCAGCAGGGTACTCGCATTAGCATAAGAATCCTGCCTGGTAGTTGAGATTTCTGGGTAGGGTGTAAGTGGGGGGCTTCTGTCAGCCCTGCCTTTGATTTGTTTACCTCCAGAGCTGGAAAGTGCATATTTGCGTGAGATGGGAAAAGTGTGGATCGTGCTTCAGATTTCATCCTGACACTTTGAAATGACCAGTGTGTTGGTAATTATTTGCCATTTCCATGGCGTTTGGCACCGTAATAGTCATGAGGTCGGTCTCTGCATCCTGAAGCCTATGATGCTTTTTGCAGAGAAACCTCTGCTGAGGCCCAGGTAACTTGCTATTTCCCATAGCTGACAGAGGAGCCTTGGAATATAGGATTGTTTTCAGTATTATTTCACTATCTTTTCACCACTGTTTCAAGAACGGGAGCCCTTTTCAACCGTTAGCGGAAGAATCCTTCTTTGGAGATGAGATATTTTTCTGGGGTGGCAAGTACAGAGCCTGTGTCAGTCCTGGGTTTGTTGGACCAGCGCCAGACATGAGAAGTGCGCCTTTGTGGGACAGGTGAATAGTGCAGATCCTGTTTCAGTCTAAAGACTGAAACAGGATCCGCACTTTTCACCGTTCCTTTCAGAATCATTTGATTCATCAGCTAGGAATGGCGATTGCTTCACCAGACCAATCGAAGGCTAGGCCAAAGTAACTCGATGTTTCCAAGAGGTGTGTGGCCCAACTTTTGAAAGAACCGCTAAGTGGAGAACTATTTGGTATTTTTCCGAAGCACTTTTCACCGTAATTGTCATAATGTTGGTCTCTGCATCCTTAAGCATACCAGAGTCTTCACAGACGAAACAGGCTGAGGCCCAGTAATCTTGGCATTTCCAATACTTGGTTCTAGACACTACCAAGAAAGTGTTCTTTTAAGTATTATTCCGTTGTGGTTTCAGCATTATATTCAGGACCCCAGCAGGGTTCTCGCATTAGCATAAGAATCCTGCCTGGTAGTTGAGATTTCTGGGTGGGGTGTAAGTGAGGGGCTTCTGTCAGCCCTGCCTTTGATTTGTTTACCTCCAGAGTTGGAAAGTGCATATTTGCGTGAGATGGGCAAAGTGTGGATCGTGCTTCAGATTTCATCCTGACACTTTGAAATGACCAGTGTGTTGGTAATTATTTGCCATTTCCATGGCGTTTGGCACCGTAATAGTCATGAGGTCGGTCTCTGCATCCTGAAGCCTATGATGCTTTTTGCAGAGAAACCTCTGCTGAGGCCCAGGTAACTTGCTATTTCCCATAGCTGGTACAGGAGCCTTGGAAGATCGGATTGTTTTCAGTATTATTTCACCATCCTTTCACCACTGTTTCAAGAACGGGAGCCCTTTTCAACCGTTATCGGAAGAATCCTTCTTTGGAGATGAGATATTTTTCTGGGGTGGCAGGTGCAGGGCCTCTGTCAGTCCTGGGTTTGTTGGACTAGCGCCAGACTTGAGAAGTGCGCCTTTGTGGGACAGGTGAATAGTGCGGATCCTGTTTCAGTCTAAAGACTGAAACAGGATCCGCACTTTTCACCGTTCCTTTCAGAATCATTTGATTCATCAGCTAGGAATGGCGATTGCTTCACCAGACCAATCGAAGGCTAGGCCAAACTAACTCGATCTTTCCAAGAGGTGTGTGGCCCAACTTTTGAAAGAACCGCTAAGTGGAGAACTATTTGGTATTTTTCCGAAGCACTTTTCACCGTAATTGTCATAAGGTTGGTCTCTGCATCCTTAAGCATACCAGAGTCTTCACAGACAAAACAGGCTGAGGCCCAGTAATCTTGGCATTTCCAATAGTTGGTCCTAGAGACTACTAAGAAAGTGTTCTTTTAAGTATCATTCTGTTGTGGTTTCAGCACTATTTTCAGGACCCCAGCAGGGTTCTCGCATTAGCATAAGAATCCTGCCTGGTAGTTGAGATTTCTGGGTGGGGTGTAAGTGCGGGGTTCTATCAGCACTGCCTTTGATTTGTTTACCTCCAGAGTTCGAAAGTGCATATTTGCGTGAGATGGGAAAAGTGTGGATCGCGCTTCAGATTTCATCCTGACACTTTGAAATGACCAGTGTGTTGGTAATTATTTGCCATTTCCATGGCGTTTGGCACCGTAATAGTCATGAGGTCGGTCTCTGCATCCTGAAGCCTATGATGCTTTTTGCAGAGAAACCTCTGCTGAGGCCCAGGTAACTTGCTATTTCCCATAGCTGGCACAGGAGCCTTGGAAGATAGGATTGTTTTCAGTATTATTTCACCATCCTTTCACCCCTGTTTCAAGAACGGGAGCCCTTTTCAACCGTTAGTGGAAGAATCCTTCTTTGGAGATGAGATATTTTTCTGGGGTGGCAGGTGCATGGCCTCTGTCAGTCCTGGGTTTGTTGGACTAGCACCAGACATGAGAAGTGCGCCTTTGTGGGACAGGTGAATAGTGCGGATCCTGTTTCAGTCTAAAGACTGAAACAGGATCCGCACTTTTCACCGTTCCTTTCAGAATCATTTGATTCATCAGCTAGGAATGGCGATTGCTTCACTAGACCAATCGAAGGCTAGTCGAAAGTAACTCGATGTTCCCAAGAGGTGTGTGGCCCAACTTTTGAAAGAACCGCTAAGTGGAGAACTATTTGGTATTTTTCCGAAGCACTTTTCACCGTAATTGTAATAAGGTTGGTCTCTGCATCCTTAAGCATACCAGAGTCTTCACAGACAAAACAGGCTGAGGCCCAGTAATCTTGGCATTTCCAATAGTTGGTCCTAGAGACTACCAAGAAAGTGTTCTTTTAAGTATTATTCCGTTGTGGTTTCAGCATTATTTTCAGAACCCCAGCAGGGTTCTCGCATTAGCATAAGAATCCTGCCTGGTAGTTGAGATTTCTGGGTGGGGTGTAAGTGCCTGGCTTCTGTCAGCCCTGCCTTTGATTTGTTTACCTCCAGAGCTGGAAAGTGCATATTTGCGTGAGATGGGAAAAGTGTGGATCGTGCTTCAGATTTCATCCTGACACTTTGAAATGACCAGTGTGTTGGTAATTATTTGCCATTTCCATGGCGTTTGGCACCGTAATAGTCATGAGGTCGGTCTCTGCATCCTGAAGCCTATGATGCTTTTTGCAGAGAAACCTCTGCTGAGGCCCAGGTAACTTGCTATTTCCCATAGCTGACAGAGGAGCCTTGGAATATAGGATTGTTTTCAGTATTATTTCACTATCTTTTCACCACTGTTTCAAGAACGGGAGCCCTTTTCAACCGTTAGCGGAAGAATCCTTCTTTGGAGATGAGATATTTTTCTGGGGTGGCAAGTACAGAGCTTCTGTCAGTCCTGGGTTTGTTGGACCAGCGCCAGACATGAGAAGTGCGCCTTTGTGGGACAGGTGAATAGTGCAGATCCTGTTTCAGTCTAAAGACTGAAACAGGATCCGCACTTTTCACCGTTCCTTTCAGAATCATTTGATTCATCAGCTAGGAATGGCGATTGCTTCACCAGACCAATCGAAGGCTAGGCCAAAGTAACTCGATGTTTCCAAGAGGTGTGTGGCCCAACTTTTGAAAGAACCGCTAAGTGGAGAACTATTTGGTATTTTTCCGAAGCACTTTTCACCGTAATTGTCATAAGGTTGGTCTCTGCATCCTTAAGCATACCAGAGTCTTCACAGACGAAACAGGCTGAGGCCCAGTAATCTTGGCATTTCCAATAGTTGGTCCTAGAGACTACCAAGAAAGTGTTCTTTTAAGTATCATTCCGTTGTGGTTTCAGCATTATATTCAGGACCCCAGCAGGGTTCTCGCATTAGCATAAGAATCCTGCCTGGTAGTTGAGATTTCTGGGTGGGGTGTAAGTGAGGGGCTTCTGTCAGCCCTGCCTTTGATTTGTTTACCTCCAGAGTTGGAAAGTGCATATTTGCGTGAGATGGGAAAAGTGTGGATCGCGTTTCAGATTTCATCCTGACACTTTGAAATGACCAGTGTGTTGGTAATTATTTGCCATTTCCATGGCGTTTGGCACCGTAATAGTCATGAGGTCGGTCTCTGCATCCTGAAGCCTATGATGCTTTTTGCAGAGAAACCTCTGCTGAGGCCCAGGTAACTTGCTATTTCCCATAGCTGGCACAGGAGCCTTGGAAGATAGGATTGTTTTCACTATTATTTCACCATCCTTTCACCACTGTTTCAAGAACGGGAGCCCTTTTCAACCGTTAGTGGAAGAATTCTTCTTTGGAGATGAGATATTTTTCTGGGGTGGCAAGTGCAGGGCCTCTGTCAGTCCTGGGTTTGTTGGACTAGCGCCAGACATGAGAAGTGCGCCTTTGTGGGACAGGTGAATAGTGCAGATCCTGTTTCAGTCTAAAGACTGAAACAGGATCCGCACTTTTCACCGTTCCTTTCAGAATCATTTGATTCATCAGCTAGGAATGGCGGTTGCTTCACTAGACCAATCGAAGGCTAGTCCAAAGTAACTCGATGTTCCCAAGAGGTGTGTGTCCCAACTTTTGAAAGAACCGCTAAGTGGAGAACTATTTGGTATTTTTCCGAAGCACTTTTCACCGTAATTGTCAGAAGATTGGTCTCTGCATCCTTAAGCATACCAGAGTCTTCACAGACGAATCAGGCTGAGGCCCAGTAATCTTGGCATTTCCAATAGTTGGTCCTAGAGACTACCAAGAAAGTGTTCTTTTAAGTATTATTCCGTTGTGGTTTCAGCATTATTATCAGGACCCCAGCAGGGTACTCGCATTAGCATAAGAATCCTGCCTGGTAGTTCAGATTTCTGGGTGGGGTGTAAGTGAGGGGCTTCTGTCAGCCCTGCCTTTGATTTGTTTACCTCCAGAGTTGGAAAGTGCATATTTGCCCGAGATGGGCAAAGTGTGGATTGCGCTTCAGATTTCATCCTGACACTTTGAAATGACCAGTGTGTTGGTAATTATTTGCCATTTCCATGGCGTTTGGCACCGTAATACTCATGAGGTCGGTGTCTGCATCCTGAAGCCTATGATGCTTTTTGCAGAGAAACCTCTGCTGAAGCCCAGGTAACTTGCTATTTCCCATAGCTGGCACAGGAGCCTTGGAAGATAGGATTGTTTTCAGTATTATTTCACCATCCTTTCACCCCTGTTTCAAGAACGGGAGCCCTTTTCAACCGTTAGTGGAAGACTCCTTCTTTGGAGATGAGATATTTTTCTGGGGTGGTAGGTGCAGTGCCTCTGTCAGTCCTGGGCTTGTTGGACTAGTGCCAGACATGAGAAGTGCGCCTTTGTGGGACAGGTGAATAGTGCGGACCCTGTTTCAGTCTAAAGACTGAAACAGGATCCGCACTTTTCACCGTTCCTTTCAGAATCATTTGATTCATCAGCTAGGAATGGCGATTGCTTCACCAGACCAATCGAAGGCTAGGCCAAACTAACTCGATCTTTCCAAGAGTTGTGTGGCCCAACTTTTGAAAGAACCGCTAAGTGGAGAACTATTTGGTATTTTTCCGAAGCACTTTTCACCGTAATTGTCATAAGGTTGGTCTCTGCATCCTTAAGCATACCAGAGTCTTCACAGACGAAACAGGCTGAGGCCCAGTAATCTTGGCATTTCCAATAGTTGGTCCTAGAGACTACCAAGAAAGTGTTCTTTTAAGTATTATTCCGTTGTGGTTTCAGCATTATTTTCAGAACCCCAGCAGGGTTCTCGCATTAGCATAAGAATCCTGCCTGGTAGTTGACATTTCTCGGTGAGGTGTAAGTGCGGGGCTTCTGTCAGCCCAGCCTTTGATTTGTTTACCTCCAGAGTTGGAAAGTGCATATTTGCATGAGATGGGCAAAGTGTGGATCGTGCTTCAGATTTCATCCTGACACTTTGAAATGACCAGTGTGTTGGTAATTATTTGCCATTTCCATGGCGTTTGGCACCGTAATAGTCATGAGGTCGGTCTCTGCATCCTGAAGCCTATGATGCTTTTTGCAGAGAAACCTCTGCTGAGGCCCAGGTAACTTGCTATTTCCCATAGCTGGTACAGGAGCCTTGGAAGATCGGATTGTTTTCAGTATTATTTCACCATCCTTTCACCACTGTTTCAAGAACGGGAGCCCTTTTCAACCGTTATCGGAAGAATCCTTCTTTGGAGATGAGATATTTTTCTGGGGTGGCAGGTGCAGGGCCTCTGTCAGTCCTGGGTTTGTTGGACTAGCGCCAGACTTGAGAAGTGCGCCTTTGTGGGACAGGTGAATAGTGCGGATCCTGTTTCAGTCTAAAGACTGAAACAGGATCCGCACTTTTCACCGTTCCTTTCAGAATCATTTGATTCATCAGCTAGGAATGGCGATTGCTTCACCAGACCAATCGAAGGCTAGGCCAAACTAACTCGATCTTTCCAAGAGGTGTGTGGCCCAACTTTTGAAAGAACCGCTAAGTGGAGAACTATTTGGTATTTTTCCGAAGCACTTTTCACCGTAATTGTCATAAGGTTGGTCTCTGCATCCTTAAGCATACCAGAGTCTTCACAGACGAAACAGGCTGAGGCCCAGTAATCTTGGCATTTCCAATAGTTGGTCCTAGAGACTACTAAGAAAGTGTTCTTTTAAGTATCATTCTGTTGTGGTTTCAGCACTATTTTCAGGACCCCAGCAGGGTTCTCGCATTAGCATAAGAATCCTGCCTGGTAGTTGAGATTTCTGGGTGGGGTGTAAGTGCGGGGTTCTATCAGCACTGCCTTTGATTTGTTTACCTCCAGAGTTCGAAAGTGCATATTTGCGTGAGATGGGAAAAGTGTGGATCGCGCTTCAGATTTCATCCTGACACTTTGAAATGACCAGTGTGTTGGTAATTATTTGCCATTTCCATGGCGTTTGGCACCGTAATAGTCATCAGGTCGGTCTCTGCATCCTGAAGCCTATGATGCTTTTTGCAGAGAAACCTCTGCTGAGGCCCAGGTAACTTGCTATTTCCCATAGCTTGCACAGGAGCCTTGGAAGATAGGATAGTTTTCAGTATTATTTCACCATCCTTTCACCCCTGTTTCAAGAACGGGAGCCCTTTTCAACCGTTAGTGGAAGAATTCTTCTTTGGAGATGAGATATTTTTCTGGGGTGGCAAGTGCAGGGCCTCTGTCAGTCCTGGGTTTGTTGGACTAGCGCCAGACATGAGAAGTGCGCCTTTGTGGGACAGGTGAATAGTGCGGATCCTGTTTCAGTCTAAAGACTGAAACAGGATCCACACTTTTCACCGTTCCTTTCAGAATCATTTGATTCATCAGTAGACTGAAACAGGATCCACACTTTTCACCGTTCCTTTCAGAATCATTTGATTCATCAGCTAGGAATGGCGATTGCTTCACTAGACCAATCGAAGGCTAGTCCAAAGTAACTCGATGTTCCCAAGAGGTGTGTGGCCCAACTTTTGAAAGAACCGCTAAGTGGAGAACTATTTGGTATTTTTCCGAAGCACTTTTCACCGTAATTGTCATAAGGTTGGTCTCTGCATCCTTAAGCATACCAGAGTCTTCACAGACGAAACAGGCTGAGGCCCAGTAATCTTGGCATTTCCAATAGTTGGTCCTAGAGACTACCAAGAATGTGTTCTTTTAAGTATTATTCCGTTGTGGTTTCAGCATTATTTTCAGGACCCCAGCAGGGTTCTCGCATTAGCATAAGAATCCTGCCTGGTAGTTGAGATTTCTGGGTTGGGTGTAAGTGTGGGGCTTCTGTCAGCCCTGCCTTTGATTTGTTTACCTCCAGAGTTGGAAAGTGCATATTTGCGTGAGATGGGCAAAGTGTGGATCGTGCTTCAGATTTCATGCTGACACTTTGAAATGACCAGTGTGTTGGTAATTATTTGCCATTTCCATGGCGTTTGGCACCGTAATAGTCATGAGGTCGGTGTCTGCATCCTGAAGCCTATGATGCTTTTTGCAGAGAAACCTCTGCTGAAGCCCAGGTAACTTGCTATTTCCCATAGCTGGCACAGGAGCCTTGGAAGATAGGATTGTTTTCAGTATTATTTCACCATCTTTTCACCCCTGTTTCAAGAACGGGAGCCCTTTTCAACAGTTAGTGGAAGAATCCTTCTTTGGAGATGAGATATTTTTCTGGGGTGGCAGGTGCAGGGCCTCTGTCAGTCCTGGGTTTGTTGGACTAGCACCAGACATGAGAAGTGCGCCTTTGTGGGACAGGTGAATAGTGCGGATCCTGTTTCAGTCTAAAGACTGAAACAGGATCCGCACTTTTCACCGTTCCTTTCGGAATCATTTGATTCATCAGCTAGGAATGGCGATTGCTTCACTAGACCAATCGAAGGCTAGTCGAAAGTAACTCGATGTTCCCAAGAGGTGTGTGGCCCAACTTTTGAAAGAACCGCTAAGTGGAGAACTATTTGGTATTTTTCCGAAGCACTTTTCACCGTAATTGTCATAAGGTTGGTCTCTGCATCCTTAAGCATACCAGAGTCTTCACAGACAAAACAGGCTGAGGCCCAGTAATCTTGGCATTTCCAATAGTTGGTCCTAGAGACTACCAAGAAAGTGTTCTTTTAAGTATTATTCCGTTGTGGTTTCAGCATTATTTTCAGAACCCCAGCAGGGTTCTCGCATTAGCATAAGAATCCTGCCTGGTAGTTGAGATTTCTGGGTGGGGTGTAAGTGCGGGGCTTCTGTCAGCCCTGCCTTTGATTTGTTTACCTCCAGAGTTGGAAAGTGCATATTTGCATGAGATGGGCAAAGTGTGGATCGTGCTTCAGATTTCATCCTGACACTTTGAAATGACCAGTGTGTTGGTAATTATTTGCCATTTCCATGGCGTTTGGCACCGTAATAGTCATGAGGTCGGTGTCTGCATCCTGAAGCCTATGATGCTTTTTGCAGAGAAACCTCTGCTGAAGCCCAGGTAACTTGCTATTTCCCATAGCTGGCACAGGAGCCTTGGAAGATAGGATTGTTTTCAGTATTATTTCACCATCCTTTCACCCCTGTTTCAAGAACGGGAGCCCTTTTCAACCGTTAGCGGAAGAATCCTTCTTTGGAGATGAGATATTTTTCTGGGGTGGCAGGTGCAGGGCCTCTGTCAGTCCTGGGTTTGTTGGACTAGCGCCAGACATGAGAAGTGCGCCTTTGTGGGACAGGTGAAGAGTGCGGATCCTGTTTCAGTCTAAAGACTGAAACAGGATCCGCACTTTTCACCGTTCCTTTCAGAATCATTTGATTCATCAGCTAGGAATGGCGATTGCTTCACCAGACCAATCGAAGGCTAGGCCAAACTAACTCGATCTTTCCAAGAGGTGTGTGGCCCAACTTTTGAAAGAACCGCTAAGTGGAGAACTATTTGGTATTTTTCCGAAGCACTTTTCACCGTAATTGTCATAAGGTTGGTCTCTGCATCCTTAAGCATACCAGAGTCTTCACAGACGAAACAGGCTGAGGCCCAGTAATCTTGGCATTTCCAATAGTTGGTCCTAGAGACTACCAAGAAAGTGTTCTTTTAAGTATCATTCTGTTGTGGTTTCAGCACTATTTTCAGGACCCCAGCAGGGTTCTCGCATTAGCATAAGAATCCTGCCTGGTAGTTGAGATTTCTGGGTGGGGTGTAAGTGCGGGGTTCTATCAGCACTGCCTTTGATTTGTTTACCTCCAGAGTTCGAAAGTGCATATTTGCGTGAGATGGGAAAAGTGTGGATCGCGCTTCAGATTTCATCCTGACACTTTGAAATGACCAGTGTGTTGGTAATTATTTTCCATTTCCATGGCGTTTGGCACCGTAATAGTCATGATGTCGAACTCTGCATCCTGAAGCCTATGATGCTTTTTGCAGAGAAACCTCTGCTGAGGCCCAGGTAACTTGCTATTTCCCATAGCTGGCACAGGAGCCTTGGAAGATAGGATTGTTTTCAGCATTATTTCACCATCTTTTCACCCCTGTTTCAAGAACGGGAGCCCTTTTCAACCGTTAGCGGAAGAATCCTTCTTTGGAGATGAGATATTTTTCTGGGGTGGCAGGTGCAGGGCCTCTGTCAGTCCTGGGTTTGTTGGACTAGCGCCAGACATGAGAAGTGCGCCTTTGTGGGACAGGTGAATAGTGCGGATCCTGTTTCAGTCTAAAGACTGAAACAGGATCCGCACTTTTAACCGTTCCTTTCAGAATCATTTGATTCATCAGCTAGGAATGGCGATTGCTTCACCAGACCAATCGAAGGCTAGGCCAAAATAACTTGATCTTTCCAAGAGGTGTGTGGCCCAACTTTTGAAAGAACCGCTAAGTGGAGAACTATTTGGTATTTTTCCGAAGCACTTTTCACCGTAATTGTCATAAGGTTGGTCTCTGCATCCTTAAGCATATCAGAGTCTTCACAGACGAAACAGGCTGAGGCCCAGTAATCTTGGCATTTCCAATAGTTGGTCCTAGAGACTACCAAGAAAGTGTTCTTTTAAGTATTATTCCGTTGTGGTTTCAGCATTATTTTCAGAACCCGAGCAGGGTTCTGGCATTAGCATAAGAATCCTGCCAGGTAGTTGAGATTTCTGGGTGGGGTGTAAGCGCGGGGCTCCTGTAGGCCCTGCCTTTGATTTGTTTACCTCCAGAGTTGGAAAGTGCATATTTGCGTGAGATGGGCAAAGTGTGGATCGCGCTTCAGATTTCATCCTGACACTTTGAAATGACCAGTGTGTTGGTAATTATAGCCATTTCCATGGCGTCTGGCACCGTAATAGTCATGAGGTCGGTCTCTGCATCCTGAAGCCTATGATGCTTTTTGCAGAGAAACCTCTGCTGAGGCCCAGGTAACTTGCTATTTCCCATAGCTGCCACAAGAGCTTTGGAGGATAGGATTGTTTTCAGTATTATTTCACCATCTTTTCACCCCTGTTTCAAGAACGGGAGCCCTTTTCAACCGTTAGTGGAAGAATCCTTCTTTGGAGATGAGATATTTTTCTGGGGTGGCAGGTGCAGGGCCTCTGTCAGTCCTGGGTTTGTTGGACTAGCGCCAGACATGAGAAGTGCGCCTTTGTGGGACAGGTGAATAGTGCGGATCCTGTTTCAGTCTAAAGACTGAAACAGGATCCGCACTTTTCACCGTTCCTTTCAGAATCATTTGATTCATCAGCTAGGAATGGCGATTGCTTCACCAGACCAATCGAAGGCTAGGCCAAACTAACTCGATCTTTCCAAGAGGTGTGTGGCCGAACTTTTGAAAGAACCGCTAAGTGGAGAACTATTTGGTATTTTTCCGAAGCACTTTTCACCTTAATTGTCATAAGGTTGGTCTCTGCATCACAACGCATAACAGAGTCTTCACAGACGAAACAGGCTGAGGCCCAGTAATCTTGGCATTTCCAATACTTGGTCCTAGACACTACCAAGAATGTGTTCTTTTAAGTATTATTCCGTTGTGGTTTCAGCATTATTTTCAGGACCCCAGCAGGGTTGTCGCATTAGCATAAGAATCCTGCCAGGTAGTTGAGATTTCTGGGTGGGGTGTAAGCGCGGGGCTCCTGTAGGCCCTGCCTTTGATTTGTTTACCTGCAGAGTTGGAAAGTGCATATTTGCGTGAGATGGGCAAAGTGTGGATCGCGCTTCAGATTTCATCCTGACACTTTGAAATGACCAGTGTGTTGGTAATTATAGCCATTTCCATGGCGTCTGGCACAGTAATAGTCATGAGGTCGGTCTCTGCATCCTGAAGCCTATGATGCTTTTTGCAGAGAAACCTCTGCTGAGGCCCAGGTAACTTGCTATTTCCCATAGCTGCCACAAGAGCTTTGGAGGATAGGATTGTTTTCAGTATTATTTCACCATCTTTTCACCCCTGTTTCAAGAACGGGAGCCCTTTTCAACCGTTAGTGGAAGAATCCTTCTTTGGAGATGAGATATTTTTCTGGGGTGGCAGGTGCAGGGCCTCTGTCAGTCCTGGGTTTGTTGGACTAGCGCCAGACATGAGAAGTGCGCCTTTGTGGGACAGGTGAATAGTGCGGATCCTGTTTCAGTCTAAAGACTGAAACAGGATCCGCACTTTTCACCGTTCCTTTCAGAATCATTTGATTCATCAGCTAGGAATGGCGATTGCTTCACCAGACCAATCGAAGGCTAGGCCAAACTAACTCGATCTTTCCAAGAGGTGTGTGGCCGAACTTTTGAAAGAACCGCTAAGTGGAGAACTATTTGGTATTTTTCCGAAGCACTTTTCACCTTAATTGTCATAAGGTTGGTCTCTGCATCACAACGCATAACAGAGTCTTCACAGACGAAACAGGCTGAGGCCCAGTAATCTTGGCATTTCCAATACTTGGTCCTAGACACTACCAAGAATGTGTTCTTTTAAGTATTATTCCGTTGTGGTTTCAGCATTATTTTCAGGACCCCAGCAGGGTTGTCGCATTAGCATAAGAATCCTGCCTGGTAGTTGAGATTTCTGGGTGGGGTGTAAGTGCGGGGCTTCTGTCAGCCCTGCCTTTGATTTGTTTACCTCCAGAGTTGGAAAGTGCATATTTGCCGGAGATGGGAAAAGTGTGGATCGCGCGTCAGATTTCATCCTGACACTTTGAAATGACCAGTGTGTTGGTAATTATTTGCCATTTCCATGGCGTTTGGCACCGTAATAGTCATGAGGTCGGTCTCTGCATCCTGAAGCCTATGATGCTTTTTGCAGAGAAACCTCTGCTGAGGCCCAGGTAACTTGCTATTTCCCATAGCTGGCACAGGAGCCTTGGAAGATAGGATTGTTTTCAGTATTATTTCACCATCCTTTCACCACTGTTTCAAGAACGGGAGCCCTTTTCAACCGTTAGCGGAAGAATCCTTCTTTGGAGATGAGATATTTTTCTGGGGTGGCAAGTGCAGGGCCTCTGTCAGTCCTGGGTTTGTTGGACTAGCGCCAGACATGAGAAGTGCGCCTTAGTGGGACAGGTGAATAGTGCGGATCCTGTTTCAGTCTAAAGCCTGAAACAGGATCCGCACTTTTCACCGTTCCTTTCAGAATCATTTGATTCATCAGCTAGGAATGGCGATTGCTTCACTAGACCAATCGAAGGCTAGTCCAAAGTAACTCGATGTTCCCAAGAGGTGTGTGGCCCAACTTTTGAAAGAATCGCTAAGTGGAGAACTATTTGGTATTTTTCGAAGCACTTTTCACCGTAAATGTCATAAGGTTGGTCTCTGCATCCTTAAGCATACCAGAGTCTTCACAGACGAAACAGGCTGAGGCCCAGTAATCTTGGCATTTCCAATAGTTGGTCCTAGAGACTACCAAGAAAGTGTTCTTTTAAGTATTATTCCGTTGTGGTTTCAGCATTATTTTCAGAACCCGAGCAGGGTTCTCGCATTAGCATAAGAATCCTGCCTGGTAGTTGAGGTTTCTGGGTGGGGTTTAAGGGCGGGGCTTCTGTCAGCCCTTCCTTTGATTTGTTTACCTCCAGAGTTGGAAAGCGCATATTTGCCTGAGATGGGAAAAGTGTGGATCGTGCTTCAGATTTCATCCTGACACTTTGAAATGACCAGTGTGTTGGTAATTATTTGCCATTTCCATGGCGTTTGGCACCGTAATAGTCATGAGGTCGGTCTCTGCATCCTGAAGCCTATGATGCTTTTTGCAGAGAAACCTCTGCTGAGGCCCAGGTAACTTGCTATTTACCATAGCTGGCACAGGAGCCTTGGAAGATAGGATTGTTTTCACTATTATTTCACCATCCTTTCACCACTGTTTCAAGAACGGGAGCCCTTTTCAACCGTTAGTGGAAGAATTCTTCTTTGGAGATGAGATATTTTTCTGGGGTGGCAAGTGCAGGGCCTCTGTCAGTCCTGGGTTTGTTGGACTAGCGCCAGACATGAGAAGTGCGCCTTTGTGGGACAGGTGAATAGTGCGGATCCTGTTTCAGTCTAAAGACTGAAACAGGATCCGCACTTTTCACCGTTCCTTTCAGAATCATTTGATTCATCAGCTAGGAATGGCGGTTGCTTCACTAGACCAATCGAAGGCTAGTCCAAAGTAACTCGATGTTCCCAAGAGGTGTGTGTCCCAACTTTTGAAAGAACCGCTAAGTGGAGAACTATTTGGTATTTTTCCGAAGCACTTTTCACCGTAATTGTCAGAAGATTGGTCTCTGCATCCTTAAGCATACCAGAGTCTTCACAGACGAATCAGGCTGAGGCCCAGTAATCTTGGCATTTCCAATAGTTGGTCCTAGAGACTACCAAGAAAGTGTTCTTTTAAGTATTATTCCGTTGTGGTTTCAGCATTATTATCAGGACCCCAGCAGGGTACTCGCATTAGCATAAGAATCCTGCCTGGTAGTTGAGATTTCTGGGTGGGGTGTAAGTGGGGGGCTTCTGTCAGCCCTGCCTTTGATTTGTTTACCTCCAGAGCTGGAAAGTGCATATTTGCGTGAGATGGGCAAAGTGTGGATCGTGCTTCAGATTTCATCCTGACACTTTGAAATGACCAGTGTGTTGGTAATTATTTGCCATTTCCATGGCGTTTGGCACCGTAATAGTCATGAGGTCGGTCTCTGCATCCTGAAGCCTATGATGCTTTTTGCAGAGAAACCTCTGCTGAGGCCCAGGTAACTTGCTATTTCCCATAGCTGACAGAGGAGCCTTGGAATATAGGATTGTTTTCAGTATTATTTCACTATCTTTTCACCACTGTTTCAAGAACGGGAGCCCTTTTCAACCGTTAGCGGAAGAATCCTTCTTTGGAGATGAGATATTTTTCTGGGGTGGCAAGTACAGAGCCTCTGTCAGTCCTGGGTTTGTTGGACCAGCGCCAGACATGAGAAGTGCGCCTTTGTGGGACAGGTGAATAGTGCGGATCCTGTTTCAGTCTAAAGACTGAAACAGGATCCGCACTTTTCACCGTTCCTTTCAGAATCATTTGATTCATCAGCTAGGAATGGCGATTGATTCACCAGACCAATCGAAGGCTAGGCCAAACTAACTCGATCTTTCCAAGAGGTGTGTGGCCCAATTTTGAAAGAACCGCTAAGTACAGAACTATTTGGTATTTTTCCGAAGCACTTTTCACCGTAATTGTCATAAGGTTGGTCTCTGCATCCTTAAGCATACCAGAGTCTTCACAGACGAAACAGGCTGAGGCCCAGTAATCTTGGCATTTCCAATACTTGGTCCTAGACACTACCAAGAAAGTGTTCTTTTAAGTATTATTCCGTTGTGGTTTCAGCATTATTTTCAGAACCCGAGCAGGGTTCTCGCATTAGCATAAGAATCCTGCCTGGTAGTTGAGATTTCTGGGTGGGGTGTAAGTGCGGGGCTTCTGTCAGCCCTGCCTTTGATTTGTTTACCTCCAGAGTTGGAAAGTGCATATTTGCGTGAGATGGGCAAAGTGTGGATCCTGCTTCAGATTTCATCCTGACACTTTGAAATGACCAGTGTGTTGGTAATTATTTGCCATTTCCATGGCGTTTGGCACCGTAATAGTCATGAGGTCGGTCGCTGCATCCTAAAGCCTATGATGCTTTTTGCAGAGAAACCTCTGCTGAGGCCCAGGTAACTTGCTATTTCCCATAGCTGGCACAGGAGCCTTGGAAGATAGGATTGTTTTCAGTATTATTTCACCATTTTTTCACCACTGTTTCAAGAACGGGAGCCCTTTTCAACCGTTAGCGGAAGAATCCTTCTTTGGAGATGAGATATTTTTCTGGGGTGGCAGGTGCAGGGACTCTGTCAGTCCTGGGTTTGTTGGACTAGCGCCAGACATGAGAAGTGCGCCTTTGTGGGACAGGTGAATAGTGCGGATCCTGTTTCAGTCTAAAGACTGAAACAGGATCCGCACTTTTCACCGTTCCTTTCAGAATCATTTGATTCATCAGCTACGAATGGCGATTGCTTCACTAGACCAATCGAAGGCTAGTCCAAAGTAACTCGATGTTCCCAAGAGGTGTGTGGCCCAACTTTTGAAAGAACCGCTAAGTGAAGAACTATTTGGTATTTTTCCGAAGCACTTTTCACCGTAATTGTCATAAGGTTGGTCTCTGCATCCTTAAGCATACCAGAGTCTTCACAGACGAAACAGGCTGAGGCCCAGTAATCTTGGCATTTCCAATAGTTGGTCCTAGAGACTACCAAGAAAGTGTTCTTTTAAGTATTATTCCGTTGTGGTTTCAGCACTATTTTCAGGACCCCAGCAGGGTTCTCGCATTAGCATAAGAATCCTGCCTGGTAGTTGAGATTTCTGGGTGGGGTGTAAGCTCCGGGCTCCTGTCGGCCCTGCCTTTGATTTGTTTACCTCCAGAGTTGAAAAGTGCATATTTGGGTCAGATGGGCAAAGTGTGGATCGTGCTTCAGATTTCATCCTGACACTTTGAAATGACCAGTGTGTTGGTAATTATTTGCCATTTCCATGGCGTTTGGCACCGTAATAGTCATGAGGTCGGTCTCTGCATCCTGAAGCCTATGATGCTTTTTGCAGAGAAACCTCTGCTGAGGCCCAGGTAACTTGCTATTTCCCATAGCTGGCACAGGAGCCTTGGAAGATAGGATTGTTTTCAGTATTATTTCACCATCTTTTCACCACTGTTTCAAGAACGGGAGCCCTTTTCAACCGTTAGCGAAAGAATCCTTCTTTGGAGATGAGATATTTTTCTGGGGTGGCAGGTGCAGGGACTCTGTCAGTCCTGGGTTTGTTGGACTAACGCCAGACATGAGAAGTGCGCCTTTGTGGGACAGGTGAATAGTGCGGATCCTGTTTCAGTCTAAAGACTGAAACAGGATCCGCACTTTTCACCGTTCCTTTCAGAATCATTTGATTCATCAGCTACGAATGGCGATTGCTTCACCAGACCAATCGAAGGCTAGGCCAAAGTAACTCGATGTTTCCAAGAGGTGTGTGGCCCAACTTTTGAAAGAACCGCTAAGTGGAGAACTATTTGGTATTTTTCCGAAGCACTTTTCACCGTAATTGTCATAAGGTTGGTCTCTGCATCCTTAAGCATACCAGAGTCTTCACAGACGAAACAGGCTGAGGCCCAGTAATCTTGGCAATTCCAATAGTTGGTCCTAGAGACTACCAAGAAAGTGTTCTTTTAAGTATTATTCCGTTGTGGTTTCAGCATTATTTCCAGGACCCCAGCAGGGTTCTCGCATTAGCATAAGAATCCTGCCTGGTAGTTGAGATTTCTGGGTGGGGTGTAAGTGCGGGGCTTCTGTCAGCCCTGCCTTTGATTTGTTTACCTCCAGAGTTGGAAAGTGCATATTTGCGTGAGATGGGCAAAGTGTGGATCCTGCTTCAGATTTCATCCTGACACTTTGAAATGACCAGTGTGTTGGTAATTATTTGCCATTTCCATGGCGTTTGGCACCGTAATAGTCATGAGGTCGGTCTCTGCATCCTGAAGCCTATGATGCTTTTTGCAGAGAAACCTCTGCTGAGGCCCAGGTAACTTGCTATTTCCCATAGCTGGCACAGGAGCCTTGGAAGATAGGATTGTTTTCAGTATTATTTCACCATCCTTTCACCCCTGTTTCAAGAACGGGAGCCCTTTTCAACCGTTAGTGGAAGAATTCTTCTTTGGAGATGAGATATTTTTCTGGGGTGGCAAGTGCAGGGCCTCTGTCAGTCCTGGGTTTGTTGGACTAGCGCCAGACATGAGAAGTGCGCCTTTGTGGGACAGGTGAATAGTGCGGATCCTGTTTCAGTCTAAAGACTGAAACAGGATCCGCACTTTTCACCGTTCCTTTCAGAATCATTTGATTCATCAGCTAGGAATGGCGATTGCTTCACCAGACCAATCGAAGGCTAGGCCAAACTAACTCGATCTTTCCAAGAGGTGTGTGGCCGAACTTTTGAAAGAACCGCTAAGTGGAGAACTATTTGGTATTTTTCCGAAGCACTTTTCACCGTAATTGTCATAAGGTTGGTCTCTGTATCCTTAAGCATACGAGAGTCTTCACAGACGAAACAGGCTGAGGCCCAGTAATCTTGGCATTTCCAATAGTTGGTCCTAGAGACTACCAAGAAAGTGTTCTTTTAAGTATTATTCCGTTGTGGTTTCAGCACTATTTTCAGGACCCCAGCAGGGTTCTCGCATTAGCATAAGAATCCTGCCTGGTAGTTGAGATTTCTGGGTGGGGTGTAAGTGCGGGGCTTCTGTCAGCCCTGCCTTTGATTTGTTTACCTCCAGAGTTGGAAAGTGCATATTTGCGTGAGATGGGCAAAGTGTGGATCCTGCTTCAGATTTCATCCTGACACTTTGAAATGACCAGTGTGTTGGTAATTATTTGCCATTTCCATGGCGTTTGGCACCGTAATAGTCATGAGGTCGGTCTCTGCATCCTGAAGCCTATGATGCTTTTTGCAGAGAAACCTCTGCTGAGGCCCAGGTAACTTGCTATTTCCCATAGCTGGCACAGGAGCCTTGGAAGATAGGATTGTTTTCAGTATTATTTCACCATCTTTTCACAACTGTTTCAAGAACGGGAGCCCTTTGCAACCGTTAGCGGAAGAATCCTTCTTTGGAGATGAGATATTTTTCTGGGGTGGCAGGTGCAGGGCCTCTGTCAGTCCTGGGTTTGTTGGACTAGCGCCAGACATGAGAACTGCGCCTTTGTGGGACAGGTGAATAGTGCGGATCCTGTTTCAGTCTAAAGACTGAAACAGGATCCGCACTTTTCACCGTTCCTTTCAGAATCATTTGATTCATCAGCTAGGAATGGCGATTGCTTCACCAGACCAATCGAAGGCTAGGCCAAACTAACTCGATCTTTCCAAGAGGTGTGTGGCCGAACTTTTGAAAGAACCGCTAAGTGGAGAACTATTTGGTATTTTTCCGAAGCACTTTTCACCGTGATTGTCATAAGGTTGGTCTCTGCATCCTTAAGCATACCAGAGTCTTCACAGACGAAACAGGCTGAGGCCCAGTAATCTTGGCATTTCCAATAGTTGGTCCTAGAGACTACCAAGAAAGTGTTCTTTTAAGTATTATTCCGTTGTGGTTTCAGCATTATTTTCAGGAACCCAGCAGGGTTCTCGCATTAGCATAAGAATCCTGCCTGGTAGTTGAGATTTCTGGGTGGGGTGTAAGTGCGGGGCTTCTGTCAGCCCTGCCTTTGATTTGTTTACCTCCAGAGTTGAAAAGTGCATATTTGCGTGAGATGGGCAAAGTGTGGATCGTGCTTCAGATTTCATCCTGACACTTTGAAATGACCAGTGTGTTGGTAATTATTTGCCATTTCCATGGCGTTTGGCACCGTAATAGTCATGAGGTCGGTCTCTGCATCCTGAAGCCTATGATGCTTTTTGCAGAGAAACCTCTGCTGAGGCCCAGGTAACTTGCTATTTCCCATAGCTGGCACAGGAGCCTTGGAAGATAGGATTGTTTTCAGTATTATTTCACCATCTTTTCACCACTGTTTCAAGAACGGGAGCCCTTTTCAACCGTTAGCGAAAGAATCCTTCTTTGGAGATGAGATATTTTTCTGGGGTGGCAGGTGCAGGGACTCTGTCAGTCCTGGGTTTGTTGGACTAGCGCCAGACATGAGAAGTGCGCCTTTGTGGGACAGGTGAATAGTGCGGATCCTGTTTCAGTCTAAAGACTGAAACAGGATCCGCACTTTTCACCGTTCCTTTCAGAATCATTTGATTCATCAGCTAGGAATGGCGATTGCTTCACTAGACCAATCGAAGGCTAGTCCAAAGTAACTCGATGTTCCCAAGAGGTGTGTGGCCCAACTTTTGAAAGAACCGCTAAGTGGAGAACTATTTGGTATTTTTCCGAAGCACTTTTCACCGTAATTGTCATAAGGTTGGTCTCTGCATCCTTAAGCATACCAGAGTCTTCACAGACGAAACAGGCTGAGGCCCAGTAATCTTGGCATTTCCAATAGTTGGTCCTAGAGACTACCAAGAAAGTGTTCTTTTAAGTATTATTCCGTTGTGGTTTCAGCACTATTTTCAGGACCCCAGCAGGGTTCTCGCATTAGCATAAGAATCCTGCCTGGTAGTTGAGATTTCTGGGTGGGGTGTAAGCACTGGGCTTCTGTCAGCCCTGCCTTTGATTTGTTTACCTCCAGAGTTGGAAAGTGCATATTTGCGTGAGATGGGCAAAGTGTGGATCGCGCTTCAGATTTCATCCTGACACTTTGAAATGACCAGTGTGTTGGTAATTATTTGCCATTTCCATGGCGTTTGGCACCGTAATAGTCATGAGGTCGGTCTCTGCATCCTGAAGCCTATGATGCTTTTTGCAGAGAAACCTCTGCTGAGGCCCAGGTAACTTGCTATTTCCCATAGCTGGCACAGGAGCCTTGGAAGATAGGATTGTTTTCAGTATTATTTCACCATCTTTTCACCACTGTTTCAAGAACGGGAGCCCTTTGCAACCGTTAGCGGAAGAATCCTTCTTTGGAGATGATTAATTTTTCTGGGGTGGCAGGTGCAGGGCCTCTGTCAGTCCTGGGTTTGTTGGTCTAGCGCCAGACATGAGAAGTGCGCCTTTGTGGGACAGGTGAATAGTGCGGATCCTGTTTCAGTCTAAAGACTGAAACAGGATCCGCACTTTTCACCGTTCCTTTCAGAATCATTTGATTCATCAGCTAGGAATGGCGATTGATTCACCAGACCAATCGAAGGCTAGGCCAAACTAACTCGATCTTTCCAAGAGGTGTGTGGCCCAACTTTTGAAAGAACCGCTAAGTGGAGAACTATTTGGTATTTTTCCGAAGCACTTTTCACCGTAATTGTCATAAGGTTGGTCTCTGCATCCTTAAGCATACCAGAGTCTTCACAGACGAAACAGGCTGAGGCCCAGTAATCTTGGCATTTCCAATACTTGGTCCTAGACACTACCAAGAAAGTGTTCTTTTAAGTATTATTCCGTTGTGGTTTCAGCATTATTTTCAGAACCCGAGCAGGGTTCTCGCATTAGCATAAGAATCCTGCCTGGTAGTTGAGATTTCTGGGTGGGGTGTAAGTGCGGGGCTTCTGTCAGCCCTGCCTTTGATTTGTTTACCTCCAGAGTTGGAAAGTGCATATTTGCGTGAGATGGGCAAAGTGTGGATCGTGCTTCAGATTTCATCCTGACACTTTGAAATGACCAGTGTGTTGGTAATTATTTGCCATTTCCATGGCGTTTGGCACCGTAATAGTCATGAGGTCGGTCTCTGCATCCTAAAGCCTATGATGCTTTTTGCAGAGAAACCTCTGCTGAGGCCCAGGTAACTTGCTATTTCCCATAGCTGGCACAGGAGCCTTGGAAGATAGGATTGTTTTCAGTATTATTTCACCATTTTTTCACCACTGTTTCAAGAACGGGAGCCCTTTTCAACCGTTAGTGGAAGAATTCTTCTTTGGAGATGAGATATTTTTCTGGGGTGGCAAGTGCAGGGCCTCTGTCAGTCCTGGGTTTGTTGGACTAGCGCCAGACATGAGAAGTGCGCCTTTGTGGGACAGGTGAATAGTGCTGATGATCCGCACTTTTCACCGTTCCTTTCAGAATCATTTGATTAAACAGCTAGGAATGGCGATTGCTTCACTAGACCAATCGAAGGCTAGTCCAAAGTAACTCGATGTTCCCAAGAGGTGTGTGGCCCAACTTTTGAAAGAACCGCTAAGTGGAGAACTATTTGGTATTTTTCCGAAGCACTTTTCACCGTAATTGTCATAAGGTTGGTCTCTGCATCCTTAAGCATACCAGAGTCTTCACAGACGAAACAGGCTGAGGCCCAGTAATCTTGGCATTTCCAATAGTTGGTCCTAGAGACTACCAAGAAAGTGTTCTTTTAAGTATTATTCCGTTGTGGTTTCAGCATTATTTTCAGGAACCCAGCAGGGTTCTCGCATTAGCATAAGAATCCTGCCTGGTAGTTGAGATTTCTGGGTGGGGTGTAAGTGTGGGGCTTCTGTCAGCCCTGCCTTTGATTTGTTTACCTCCAGAGTTGAAAAGTGCATATTTGCGTGAGATGGGCAAAGTGTGGATCGTGCTTCAGATTTCATCCTGACACTTTGAAATGACCAGTGTGTTGGTAATTATTTGCCATTTCCATGGCGTTTGGCACCGTAATAGTCATGAGGTCGGTCTCTGCATCCTGAAGCCTATGATGCTTTTTGCAGAGAAACCTCTGCTGAGGCCCAGGTAACTTGCTATTTCCCATAGCTGGCACAGGAGCCTTGGAAGATAGGATTGTTTTCAGTATTATTTCACCATCTTTTCACCACTGTTTCAAGAACGGGAGCCCTTTTCAACCGTTAGCGAAAGAATCCTTCTTTGGAGATGAGATATTTTTCTGGGGTGGCAGGTGCAGGGACTCTGTCAGTCCTGGGTTTGTTGGACTAGCGCCAGACATGAGAAGTGCGCCTTTGTGGGACAGGTGAATAGTGCGGATCCTGTTTCAGTCTAAAGACTGAAACAGGATCCGCACTTTTCACCGTTCCTTTCAGAATCATTTGATTCATCAGCTAGGAATGGCGATTGCTTCACTAGACCAATCGAAGGCTAGTCCAAAGTAACTCGATGTTCCCAAGAGGTGTGTGGCCCAACTTTTGAAAGAACCGCTAAGTGGAGAACTATTTGGTATTTTTCCGAAGCACTTTTCACCGTGATTGTCATAAGGTTGGTCTCTGCATCCTTAAGCATACCAGAGTCTTCACAGACGAAACAGGCTGAGGCCCAGTAATCTTGGCATTTCCAATAGTTGGTCCTAGAGACTACCAAGAAAGTGTTCTTTTAAGTATTATTCCGTTGTGGTTTCAGCACTATTTTCAGGACCCCAGCAGGGTTCTCGCATTAGCATAAGAATCCTGCCTGGTAGTTGAGATTTCTGGGTGGGGTGTAAGCACTGGGCTTCTGTCAGCCCTGCCTTTGATTTGTTTACCTCCAGAGTTGGAAAGTGCATATTTGCGTGAGATGGGCAAAGTGTGGATCGCGCTTCAGATTTCATCCTGACACTTTGAAATGACCAGTGTGTTGGTAATTATTTGCCATTTCCATGGCGTTTGGCACCGTAATAGTCATGAGGTCGGTCTCTGCATCCTGAAGCCTATGATGCTTTTTGCAGAGAAACCTCTGCTGAGGCCCAGGTAACTTGCTATTTCCCATAGCTGGCACAGGAGCCTTGGAAGATAGGATTGTTTTCAGTATTATTTCACCATCTTTTCACCACTGTTTCAAGAACGGGAGCCCTTTGCAACCGTTAGCGGAAGAATCCTTCTTTGGAGATGATTAATTTTTCTGGGGTGGCAGGTGCAGGGCCTCTGTCAGTCCTGGGTTTGTTGGACTAGCGCCAGACATGAGAAGTGCGCCTTTGTGGGACAGGTGAATAGTGCGGATCCTGTTTCAGTCTAAAGACTGAAACAGGATCCGCACTTTTCACCGTTCCTTTCAGAATCATTTGATTCATCAGCTAGGAATGGCGATTGATTCACCAGACCAATCGAAGGCTAGGCCAAACTAACTCGATCTTTCCAAGAGGTGTGTGGCCCAACTTTTGAAAGAACCGCTAAGTGGAGAACTATTTGGTATTTTTCCGAAGCACTTTTCACCGTAATTGTCATAAGGTTGGTCTCTGCATCCTTAAGCATACCAGAGTCTTCACAGACGAAACAGGCTGAGGCCCAGTAATCTTGGCATTTCCAATACTTGGTCCTAGACACTACCAAGAAAGTGTTCTTTTAAGTATTATTCCGTTGTGGTTTCAGCATTATTTTCAGAACCCGAGCAGGGTTCTCGCATTAGCATAAGAATCCTGCCTGGTAGTTGAGATTTCTGGGTGGGGTGTAAGTGCGGGGCTTCTGTCAGCCCTGCCTTTGATTTGTTTACCTCCAGAGTTGGAAAGTGCATATTTGCGTGAGATGGGCAAAGTGTGGATCGTGCTTCAGATTTCATCCTGACACTTTGAAATGACCAGTGTGTTGGTAATTATTTGCCATTTCCATGGCGTTTGGCACCGTAATAGTCATGAGGTCGGTCTCTGCATCCTAAAGCCTATGATGCTTTTTGCAGAGAAACCTCTGCTGAGGCCCAGGTAACTTGCTATTTCCCATAGCTGGCACAGGAGCCTTGGAAGATAGGATTGTTTTCAGTATTATTTCACCATTTTTTCACCACTGTTTCAAGAACGGGAGCCCTTTTCAACCGTTAGTGGAAGAATTCTTCTTTGGAGATGAGATATTTTTCTGGGGTGGCAAGTGCAGGGCCTCTGTCAGTCCTGGGTTTGTTGGACTAGCGCCAGACATGAGAAGTGCGCCTTTGTGGGACAGGTGAATAGTGCTGATGATCCGCACTTTTCACCGTTCCTTTCAGAATCATTTGATTAAACAGCTAGGAATGGCGATTGCTTCACTAGACCAATCGAAGGCTAGTCCAAAGTAACTCGATGTTCCCAAGAGGTGTGTGGCCCAACTTTTGAAAGAACCGCTAAGTGGAGAACTATTTGGTATTTTTCCGAAGCACTTTTCACCGTAATTGTCATAAGGTGGGTCTCTGCATCCTTAAGCATACCAGAGTCTTCACAGACGAAACAGGCTGAGGCCCAGTAATCTTGGCATTTCCAATAGTTGGTCCTAGAGACTACCAAGAAAGTGTTCTTTTAAGTATTATTCCGTTGTGGTTTCAGCACTATTTTCAGGACCCCAGCAGGGTTCTCGCATTAGCATAAGAATCCTGGCTGGTAGTTGAGATTTCTGGGTGGGGTGTAAGCCCTGGGCTCCTGTCGGCCCTGCCTTTGATTTGTTTACCTCCAGAGTTGAAAAGTGCATATTTGGGTGAGATGGGCAAAGTGTGGATCGTGCTTCAGATTTCATCCTGACACTTTGAAATGACCAGTGTGTTGGTAATTATTTGCCATTTCCATGGCGTTTGGCACCGTAATAGTCATGAGGTCGGTCTCTGCATCCTGAAGCCTATGATGCTTTTTGCAGAGAAACCTCTGCTGAGGCCCAGGTAACTTGCTATTTCCCATAGCTGGCACAGGAGCCTTGGAAGATAGGATTGTTTTCAGTATTATTTCACCATCTTTTCACCACTGTTTCAAGAACGGGAGCCCTTTTCAACCGTTAGCGAAAGAATCCTTCTTTGGAGATGAGATATTTTTCTGGGGTGGCAGGTGCAGGGACTCTGTCAGTCCTGGGTTTGTTGGACTAACGCCAGACATGAGAAGTGCGCCTTTGTGGGACAGGTGAATAGTGCGGATCCTGTTTCAGTCTAAAGACTGAAACAGGATCCGCACTTTTCACCGTTCCTTTCAGAATCATTTGATTCATCAGCTACGAATGGCGATTGCTTCACCAGACCAATCGAAGGCTAGGCCAAAGTAACTCGATGTTTCCAAGAGGTGTGTGGCCCAACTTTTGAAAGAACCGCTAAGTGGAGAACTATTTGGTATTTTTCCGAAGCACTTTTCACCGTAATTGTCATAAGGTTGGTCTCTGCATCCTTAAGCATACCAGAGTCTTCACAGACGAAACAGGCTGAGGCCCAGTAATCTTGGCAATTCCAATAGTTGGTCCTAGAGACTACCAAGAAAGTGTTCTTTTAAGTATTATTCCGTTGTGGTTTCAGCATTATTTCCAGGACCCCAGCAGGGTTCTCGCATTAGCATAAGAATCCTGCCTGGTAGTTGAGATTTCTGGGTGGGGTGTAAGTGCGGGGCTTCTGTCAGCCCTGCCTTTGATTTGTTTACCTCCAGAGTTGGAAAGTGCATATTTGCGTGAGATGGGCAAAGTGTGGATCCTGCTTCAGATTTCATCCTGACACTTTGAAATGACCAGTGTGTTGGTAATTATTTGCCATTTCCATGGCGTTTGGCACCGTAATAGTCATGAGGTCGGTCTCTGCATCCTGAAGCCTATGATGCTTTTTGCAGAGAAACCTCTGCTGAGGCCCAGGTAACTTGCTATTTCCCATAGCTGGCACAGGAGCCTTGGAAGATAGGATTGTTTTCAGTATTATTTCACCATCCTTTCACCCCTGTTTCAAGAACGGGAGCCCTTTTCAACCGTTAGTGGAAGAATTCTTCTTTGGAGATGAGATATTTTTCTGGGGTGGCAAGTGCAGGGCCTCTGTCAGTCCTGGGTTTGTTGGACTAGCGCCAGACATGAGAAGTGCGCCTTTGTGGGACAGGTGAATAGTGCGGATCCTGTTTCAGTCTAAAGACTGAAACAGGATCCGCACTTTTCACCGTTCCTTTCAGAATCATTTGATTCATCAGCTAGGAATGGCGATTGCTTCACCAGACCAATCGAAGGCTAGGCCAAACTAACTCGATCTTTCCAAGAGGTGTGTGGCCGAACTTTTGAAAGAACCGCTAAGTGGAGAACTATTTGGTATTTTTCCGAAGCACTTTTCACCGTGATTGTCATAAGGTTGGTCTCTGCATCCTTAAGCATACCAGAGTCTTCACAGACGAAACAGGCTGAGGCCCAGTAATCTTGGCATTTCCAATAGTTGGTCCTAGAGACTACCAAGAAAGTGTTCTTTTAAGTATTATTCCGTTGTGGTTTCAGCATTATTTTCAGGAACCCAGCAGGGTTCTCGCATTAGCATAAGAATCCTGCCTGGTAGTTGAGATTTCTGGGTGGGGTGTAAGTGTGGGGCTTCTGTCAGCCCTGCCTTTGATTTGTTTACCTCCAGAGTTGAAAAGTGCATATTTGCGTGAGATGGGCAAAGTGTGGATCGTGCTTCAGATTTCATCCTGACACTTTGAAATGACCAGTGTGTTGGTAATTATTTGCCATTTCCATGGCGTTTGGCACCGTAATAGTCATGAGGTCGGTCTCTGCATCCTGAAGCCTATGATGCTTTTTGCAGAGAAACCTCTGCTGAGGCCCAGGTAACTTGCTATTTCCCATAGCTGGCACAGGAGCCTTGGAAGATAGGATTGTTTTCAGTATTATTTCACCATCTTTTCACAACTGTTTCAAGAACGGGAGCCCTTTTCAACCGTTAGCGAAAGAATCCTTCTTTGGAGATGAGATATTTTTCTGGGGTGGCAGGTGCAGGGACTCTGTCAGTCCTGGGTTTGTTGGACTAACGCCAGACATGAGAAGTGCGCCTTTGTGGGACAGGTGAATAGTGCGGATCCTGTTTCAGTCTAAAGACTGAAACAGGATCCGCACTTTTCACCGTTCCTTTCAGAATCATTTGATTCATCAGCTACGAATGGCGATTGCTTCACCAGACCAATCGAAGGCTAGGCCAAAGTAACTCGATGTTTCCAAGAGGTGTGTGGCCCAACTTTTGAAAGAACCGCTAAGTAGAGAACTATTTGGTATTTTTCCGAAGCACTTTTCACCGTAATTGTCATAAGCTTGGTCTCTGCATCCTTAAGCATACCAGAGTCTTCACAGACGAAACAGGCTGAGGCCCAGTAATCTTGGCAATTCCAATAGTTGGTCCTAGAGACTACCAAGAAAGTGTTCTTTTAAGTATTATTCCGTTGTGGTTTCAGCATTATTTCCAGGACCCCAGCAGGGTTCTCGCATTAGCATAAGAATCCTGCCTGGTAGTTGAGATTTCTGGGTGGGGTGTAAGTGGGGGGCTTCTGTCAGCCCTGCCTTTGATTTGTTTACCTCCAGAGTTGGAAAGTGCATATTTGCTTGAGATGGGAAAAGTGTGGATCGTGCTTCAGATTTCATCCTGACACTTTGAAATGACCAGTGTGTTGGTAATTATTTGCCATTTCCATGGCGTTTGGCACCGTAATAGTCATGATGTCGGTCTCTGCATCCTGAAGCCTATGATGCTTTTTGCAGAGAAACCTCTGCTGAGGCCCAGGTAACTTGCTATTTCCCATAGCTGGCACAGGAGCCTTGGAAGATAGGATTGTTTTCAGTATTATTTCACCATCTTTTCACCCCTGTTTCAAGATCGGGAGCCCTTTTCAACCGTTAGCGGAAGAATCCTTGTTTGGAGATGAGATATTTTTCTGGGGTGGCAGGTGCAGGGCCTCTGTCAGTCCTGGGTTTGTTGGACTAGCGCCAGACATGAGAAGTGCGCCTTTGTGGGACAGGTGAATAGTGCGGATCCTGTTTCAGTCTAAAGACTGAAACAGGATCCGCACTTTTCACCGTTCCTTTCAGAATCATTTGATTCATCAGCTAGGAATGGCGATTGCTTCACCAGACCAATCGAAGGCTAGGCCAAACTAACTCGATCTTTCCAAGAGGTGTGTGGCCGAACTTTTGAAAGAACCGCTAAGTGGAGAACTATTTGGTATTTTTCCGAAGCACTTTTCACCGTGATTGTCATAAGGTTGGTCTCTGCATCCTTAAGCATACCAGAGTCTTCACAGACGAAACAGGCTGAGGCCCAGTAATCTTGGCATTTCCAATAGTTGGTCCTAGAGACTACCAAGAAAGTGTTCTTTTAAGTATTATTCCGTTGTGGTTTCAGCATTATTTCCAGGACCCCAGCAGGGTTCTCGCATTAGCATTAGAATCCTGCCTGGTAGTTGAGATTTCTGGGTGGGGTGTAAGCACTGGGCTTCTGTCAGCCCTGCCTTTGATTTGTTTACCTCCAGAGTTGGAAAGTGCATATTTGCGTGAGATGGGCAAAGTGTGGATCGCGCTTCAGATTTCATCCTGACACTTTGAAATGACCAGTGTGTTGGTAATTATTTGCCATTTCCATGGCGTTTGGCACCGTAATAGTCATGAGGTCGGTCTCTGCATCCTAAAGCCTATGATGCTTTTTGCAGAGAAACCTCTGCTGAGGCCCAGGTAACTTGCTATTTCCCATAGCTGGCACAGGAGCCTTGGAAGATAGGATTGTTTTCAGTATTATTTCACCATTTTTTCACCACTGTTTCAAGAACGGGAGCCCTTTTCAACCGTTAGTGGAAGAATTCTTCTTTGGAGATGAGATATTTTTCTGGGGTGGCAAGTGCAGGGCCTCTGTCAGTCCTGGGTTTGTTGGACTAGCGCCAGACATGAGAAGTGCGCCTTTGTGGGACAGGTGAATAGTGCGGATCCTGTTTCAGTCTAAAGACTGAAACAGGATCCACACTTTTCACCGTTCCTTTCAGAATCATTTGATTCATCAGCTAGGAATGGCGATTGCTTCACTAGACCAATCGAAGGCTAGTCCAAAGTAACTCGATGTTCCCAAGAGGTGTGTGGCCCAACTTTTGAAAGAACCGCTAAGTGGAGAACTATTTGGTATTTTTCCGAAGCACTTTTCACCGTGATTGTCATAAGGTTGGTCTCTGCATCCTTAAGCATACCAGAGTCTTCACAGACGAAACAGGCTGAGGCCCAGTAATCTTGGCATTTCCAATAGTTGGTCCTAGAGACTACCAAGAAAGTGTTCTTTTAAGTATTAATCCGTTGTGGTTTCAGCACTATTTTCAGGACCCCAGCAGGGTTCTCGCATTAGCATAAGAATCCTGCCTGGTAGTTGTGATTTCTGGGTGGGGTGTAAGTGCGGGGCTTCTGTCAGCCCTGCCTTTGATTTGTTTACCTCCAGAGTTGGAAAGTGCATATTTGCGTGAGATGGGCAAAGTGTGGATCGCGCTTCAGATTTCATCCTGACACTTTGAAATGACCAGTGTGTTGGTAATTATTTGCCATTTCCATGGCGTTTGGCACCGTAATAGTCATGAGGTCGGTCTCTGCATCCTGAAGCCTATGATGCTTTTTGCAGAGAAACCTCTGCTGAGGCCCAGGTAACTTGCTATTTCCCATAGCTGGCACAGGAGCCTTGGAAGATAGGATTGTTTTCAGTATTATTTCACCATCTTTTCACAACTCTTTCAAGAACGGGAGCCCTTTGCAACCGTTAGCGGAAGAATCCTTCTTTGGAGATGAGATATTTTTCTGGGGTGGCAGGTGCAGGGACTCTGTCAGTCCTGGGTTTGTTGGACTAGCGCCAGACATGAGAAGTGCGCCTTTGTGGGACAGGTGAATAGTGCGGATCCTGTTTCAGTCTAAAGACTGAAACAGGATCCGCACTTTTCACCGTTCCTTTCAGAATCATTTGATGCATCAGCTACGAATGGCGATTGCTTCACTAGACCAATCGAAGGCTAGTCCAAAGTAACTCGATGTTCCCAAGAGGTGTGTGGCCCAACTTTTGAAAGAACCGCTAAGTGGAGAACTATTTGGTATTTTTCCGAAGCACTTTTCACCGTAATTGTCATAAGGTTGGTCTCTGCATCCTTAAGCATACCAGAGTCTTCACAGACGAAACAGGCTGAGGCCCAGTAATCTTGGCATTTCCAATAGTTGGTCCTAGAGACTACCAAGAAAGTGTTCTTTTAAGTATTATTCCGTTGTGGTTTCAGCACTATTTTCAGGACCGCAGCAGGGTTCTCGCATTAGCATAAGAATCCTGCCTGGTAGTTGAGAATTCTCGGTGGGGTGTAAGTGCGGGGCTTCTGTCAGCCCTGCCTTTGATTTGTTTACCTCCAGAGTTGGAAAGTGCATATTTGCGTGAGATGGGCAAAGTGTGGATCCTGCTTCAGATTTCATCCTGACACTTTGAAATGACCAGTGTGTTGGTAATTATTTGCCATTTCCATGGCGTTTGGCACCGTAATAGTCATGAGGTCGGTCTCTGCATCCTGAAGCCTATGATGCTTTTTGCAGAGAAACCTCTGCTGAAGCCCAGGTAACTTGCTATTTCCCATAGCTGGCACAGGAGCCTTGGAAGATAGGATTGTTTTCAGTATTATTTCACCATCTTTTCACCACTGTTTCAAGAACGGGAGCCCTTTTCAACCGTTAGCGGAAGAATCCTTCTTTGGAGATGAGATATTTTTCTGGGGTGGCAGGTGCAGGGACTCTGTCAGTCCTGGGTTTGTTGGACTAACGCCAGACATGAGAAGTGCGCCTTTGTGGGACAGGTGAATAGTGCGGATCCTGTTTCAGTCTAAAGACTGAAACAGGATCCGCACTTTTCACCGTTCCTTTCAGAATCATTTGATTCATCAGCTAGGAATGGCGATTGCTTCACCAGACCAATCGAAGGCTAGGCCAAACTAACTCGATCTTTCCAAGAGGTGTGTGGCCGAACTTTTGAAAGAACCGCTAAGTGGAGAAATATTTGGTATTTTTCCGAAGCACTTTTCACCGTGATTGTCATAAGGTTGGTCTCTGCATCCTTAAGCATACCAGAGTCTTCACAGACGAAACAGGCTGAGGCCCAGTAATCTTGGCATTTCCAATAGTTGGTCCTAGAGACTACCAAGAAAGTGTTCTTTTAAGTATTATTCCGTTGTGGTTTCAGCACTATTTTCAGGACCCCAGCAGGGTTCTCGCATTAGCATAAGAATCCTGCCTGGTAGTTGAGATTTCTGGGTGGGTTGTAAGCACTGGGCTTCTGTCAGCCCTGCCTTTGATTTGTTTACCTCCAGAGTTGGAAAGTGCATATTTGCGTGAGATGGGCAAAGTGTGGATCGCGCTTCAGATTTCATCCTGACACTTTGAAATGACCAGTGTGTTGGTAATTATTTGCCATTTCCATGGCGTTTGGCACCGTAATAGTCATGAGGTCGGTCTCTGCATCCTGAAGCCTATGATGCTTTTTGCAGAGAAACCTCTGCTGAGGCCCAGGTAACTTGCTATTTCCCATAGCTGGCACAGGAGCCTTGGAAGATAGGATTGTTTTCAGTATTATTTCACCATCTTTTCACCCCTGTTTCAAGAACGGGAGCCCTTTGCAACCGTTAGCGGAAGAATCCTTCTTTGGAGATGATTAATTTTTCTGGGGTGGCAGGTGCAGGGCCTCTGTCAGTCCTGGGTTTGTTGGTCTAGCGCCAGACATGAGAAGTGCGCCTTTGTGGGACAGGTGAATAGTGCGGATCCTGTTTCAGTCTAAAGACTGAAACAGGATCCGCACTTTTCACCGTTCCTTTCAGAATCATTTGATTCATCAGCTAGGAATGGCGATTGATTCACCAGACCAATCGAAGGCTAGGCCAAACTAACTCGATCTTTCCAAGAGGTGTGTGGCCCAACTTTTGAAAGAACCGCTAAGTGGAGAACTATTTGGTATTTTTCCGAAGCACTTTTCACCGTAATTGTCATAAGGTTGGTCTCTGCATCCTTAAGCATACCAGAGTCTTCACAGACGAAACAGGCTGAGGCCCAGTAATCTTGGCATTTCCAATACTTGGTCCTAGACACTACCAAGAAAGTGTTCTTTTAAGTATTATTCCGTTGTGGTTTCAGCATTATTTTCAGGACCCCAGCAGGGTTCTCGCATTAGCATAAGAATCCTGCCTGGTAGTTGAGATTTCTCGGTGGGGTGTAAGTGTGGGGCTTCTGTCAGCCCTGCCTTTGATTTGTTTACCTCCAGAGTTGAAAAGTGCATATTTGCGTGAGATAGGCAAAGTGTGGATCGTGCTTCAGATTTCATCCTGACACTTTGAAATGACCAGTGTGTTGGTAATTATTTGCCATTTCCATGGCGTTTGGCACCGTAATAGTCATGAGGTCGGTCTCTGCATCCTGAAGCCTATGATGCTTTTTGCAGAGAAACCTCTGCTGAGGCCCAGGTAACTTGCTATTTCCCATAGCTGGCACAGGAGCCTTGGAAGATAGGATTGTTTTCAGTATTATTTCACCATCTTTTCACCACTGTTTCAAGAACGGGAGCCCTTTTCAACCGTTAGCGAAAGAATCCTTCTTTGGAGATGAGATATTTTTCTGGGGTGGCAGGTGCAGGGACTCTGTCAGTCCTGGGTTTGTTGGACTAGCGCCAGACATGAGAAGTGCGCCTTTGTGGGACAGGTGAATAGTGCGGATCCTGTTTCAGTCTAAAGACTGAAACAGGATCCGCACTTTTCACCGTTCCTTTCAGAATCATTTGATTCATCAGCTAGGAATGGCGATTGCTTCACTAGACCAATCGAAGGCTAGTCCAAAGTAACTCGATGTTCCCAAGAGGTGTGTGGCCCAACTTTTGAAAGAACCGCTAAGTGGAGAACTATTTGGTATTTTTCCGAAGCACTTTTCACCGTGATTGTCATAAGGTTGGTCTCTGCATCCTTAAGCATACCAGAGTCTTCACAGACGAAACAGGCTGAGGCCCAGTAATCTTGGCATTTCCAATAGTTGGTCCTAGAGACTACCAAGAAAGTGTTCTTTTAAGTATTAATCCGTTGTGGTTTCAGCACTATTTTCAGGACCCCAGCAGGGTTCTCCCATTAGCATAAGAATCCTGCCTGGTAGTTGTGATTTCTGGGTGGGGTGTAAGTGCGGGGCTTCTGTCAGCCCTGCCTTTGATTTGTTTACCTCCAGAGTTGGAAAGTGCATATTTGCGTGAGATGGGCAAAGTGTGGATCGCGCTTCAGATTTCATCCTGACACTTTGAAATGACCAGTGTGTTGGTAATTATTTGCCATTTGCATGGCGTTTGGCACCGTAATAGTCATGAGGTCGGTCTCTGCATCCTGAAGCCTATGATGCTTTTTGCAGAGAAACCTCTGCTGAGGCCCAGGTAACTTGCTATTTCCCATAGCTGGCACAGGAGCCTTGGAAGATAGGATTGTTTTCAGTATTATTTCACCATGTTTTCACAACTGTTTCAAGAACGGGAGCCCTTTGCAACCGTTAGCGGAAGAATCCTTCTTTGGAGATGATTAATTTTTCTGGGGTGGCAGGTGCAGGGCCTCTGTCAGTCCTGGGTTTGTTGGACTAGCGCCAGACATGAGAAGTGCGCCTTTGTGGGACAGGTGAATAGTGCGGATCCTGTTTCAGTCTAAAGACTGAAACAGGATCCGCACTTTTCACCGTTCCTTTCAGAATCATTTGATTCATCAGCTAGGAATGGCGATTGCTTCACTAGACCAATCGAAGGCTAGTCCAAAGTAACTCGATGTTCCCAAGAGGTGTGTGGCCCAACTTTTGAAAGAACCGCTAAGTGGAGAACTATTTGGTATTTTTCCGAAGCACTTTTCACCGTAATTGTCATAAGGTTGGTCTCTGCATCCTTAAGCATACCAGAGTCTTCACAGACGAAACAGGCTGAGGCCCAGTAATCTTGGCATTTCCAATAGTTGGTCCTACAGACTACCAAGAAAGTGTTCTTTTAAGTATTATTCCGTTGTGGTTTCAGCACTATTTTCAGGACCGCAGCAGGGTTCTCGCATTAGCATAAGAATCCTGCCTGGTAGTTGAGATTTCTGGGTGGGGTGTAAGTGCGGGGCTTCTGTCAGCCCTGCCTTTGATTTGTTTACCTCCAGAGTTGGAAAGTGCATATTTGCGTGAGATGGGCAAAGTGTGGATCCTGCTTCAGATTTCATCCTGACACTTTGAAATGACCAGTGTGTTGGTAATTATTTGCCATTTCCATGGCGTTTGGCACCGTAATAGTCATGAGGTCGGTCTCTGCATCCTGAAGCCTATGATGCTTTTTGCAGAGAAACCTCTGCTGAAGCCCAGGTAACTTGCTATTTCCCATAGCTGGCACAGGAGCCTTGGAAGATAGGATTGTTTTCAGTATTATTTCAGCATCTTTTCACCACTGTTTCAAGAACGGGAGCCCTTTTCAACCGTTAGCGGAAGAATCCTTCTTTGGAGATGAGATATTTTTCTGGGGTGGCAGGTGCAGGGACTCTGTCAGTCCTGGGTTTGTTGGACTAGCGCCAGACATGAGAAGTGCGCCTTTGTGGGACAGGTGAATAGTGCGGATCCTGTTTCAGTCTAAAGACTGAAACAGGATCCGCACTTTTCACCGTTCCTTTCAGAATCATTTGATTCATCAGCTAGGAATGGCGATTGCTTCACCAGACTAATCGAAGGCTAGGCCAAACTAACTGGATCTTTCCAAGAGGTGTGTGGCCGAACTTTTGAAAGAACCGCTAAGTGGAGAAATATTTGGTATTTTTCCGAAGCACTTTTCACCGTGATTGTCATAAGGTTGGTCTCTGCATCCTTAAGCATACCAGAGTCTTCACAGACGAAACAGGCTGAGGCCCAGTAATCTTGGCATTTCCAATAGTTGGTCCTAGAGACTACCAAGAAAGTGTTCTTTTAAGTATTATTCCGTTGTGGTTTCAGCACTATTTTCAGGACCCCAGCAGGGTTCTCGCATTAGCATAAGAATCCTGCCTGGTAGTTGAGATTTCTGGGTGGGGTGTAAGCACTGGGCTTCTGTCAGCCCTGCCTTTGATTTGTTTACCTCCAGAGTTGGAAAGTGCATATTTGCGTGAGATGGGCAAAGTGTGGATCGCGCTTCAGATTTCATCCTGACACTTTGAAATGACCAGTGTGTTGGTAATTATTTGCCATTTCCATGGCGTTTGGCACCGTAATAGTCATGAGGTCGGTCTCTGCATCCTGAAGCCTATGATGCTTTTTGCAGAGAAACCTCTGCTGAGGCCCAGGTAACTTGCTATTTCCCATAGCTGGCACAGGAGCCTTGGAAGATAGGATTGTTTTCAGTATTATTTCACCATCTTTTCACCACTGTTTCAAGAACGGGAGCCCTTTGCAACCGTTAGCGGAAGAATCCTTCTTTGGAGATGATTAATTTTTCTGGGGTGGCAGGTGCAGGGCCTCTGTCAGTCCTGGGTTTGTTGGTCTAGCGCCAGACATGAGAAGTGCGCCTTTGTGGGACAGGTGAATAGTGCGGATCCTGTTTCAGTCTAAAGACTGAAACAGGATCCGCACTTTTCACCGTTCCTTTCAGAATCATTTGATTCATCAGCTAGGAATGGCGATTGATTCACCAGACCAATCGAAGGCTAGGCCAAACTAACTCGATCTTTCCAAGAGGTGTGTGGCCCAACTTTTGAAAGAACTGCTAAGTGGAGAACTATTTGGTGTTTTTCCGAAGCACTTTTCACCGTAATTGTCATAAGGTTGGTCTCTGCATCCTTAAGCATACCAGAGTCTTCACAGACGAAACAGGCTGAGGCCCAGTAATCTTGGCATTTCCAATACTTGGTCCTAGACACTACCAAGAAAGTGTTCTTTTAAGTATTATTCCGTTGTGGTTTCAGCACTATTTTCAGGACCCCAGCAGGGTTCTCGCATTAGCATAAGAATCCTGCCTGGTAGTTGAGATTTCTCGGTGGGGTGTAAGTACAGGGCTTTTGTCAGCCCTGCCTTTGATTTGTTTACCTCCAGAGTTGGAAAGTGCATATTTGCGTGAGATGGGCAAAGTGTGGATCGCGCTTCAGATTTCATCCTGACACTTTGAAATGACCAGTGTGTTGGTAATTATTTGCCATTTCCATGGCGTTTGGCACCGTAATAGTCATGAGGTCGGTCTCTGCATCCTGAAGCCTATGATGCTTTTTGCAGAGAAACCTCTGCTGAGGCCCAGGTAACTTGCTATTTCCCATAGCTGGCACAGGAGCCTTGGAAGATAGGATTGTTTTCAGTATTATTTCACCATCTTTTCACAACTCTTTCAAGAACGGGAGCCCTTTGCAACCGTTAGCGGAAGAATCCTTCTTTGGAGATGAGATATTTTTCTGGGGTGGCAGGTGCAGGGACTCTGTCAGTCCTGGGTTTGTTGGACTAGCGCCAGACATGAGAAGTGCGCCTTTGTGGGACAGGTGAATAGTGCGGATCCTGTTTCAGTCTAAAGACTGAAACAGGATCCGCACTTTTCACCGTTCCTTTCAGAATCATTTGATGCATCAGCTACGAATGGCGATTGCTTCACTAGACCAATCGAAGGCTAGTCCAAAGTAACTCGATGTTCCCAAGAGGTGTGTGGCCCAACTTTTGAAAGAACCGCTAAGTGGAGAACTATTTGGTATTTTTCCGAAGCACTTTTCACCGTAATTGTCATAAGGTTGGTCTCTGCATCCTTAAGCATACCAGAGTCTTCACAGACGAAACAGGCTGAGGCCCAGTAATCTTGGCATTTCCAATAGTTGGTCCTAGAGACTACCAAGAAAGTGTTCTTTTAAGTATTATTCCGTTGTGGTTTCAGCACTATTTTCAGGACCGCAGCAGGGTTCTCGCATTAGCATAAGAATCCTGCCTGGTAGTTGAGAATTCTCGGTGGGGTGTAAGTGCGGGGCTTCTGTCAGCCCTGCCTTTGATTTGTTTACCTCCAGAGTTGGAAAGTGCATATTTGCGTGAGATGGGCAAAGTGTGGATCCTGCTTCAGATTTCATCCTGACACTTTGAAATGACCAGTGTGTTGGTAATTATTTGCCATTTCCATGGCGTTTGGCACCGTAATAGTCATGAGGTCGGTCTCTGCATCCTGAAGCCTATGATGCTTTTTGCAGAGAAACCTCTGCTGAAGCCCAGGTAACTTGCTATTTCCCATAGCTGGCACAGGAGCCTTGGAAGATAGGATTGTTTTCAGTATTATTTCAGCATCTTTTCACCACTGTTTCAAGAACGGGAGCCCTTTTCAACCGTTAGCGGAAGAATCCTTCTTTGGAGATGAGATATTTTTCTGGGGTGGCAGGTGCAGGGACTCTGTCAGTCCTGGGTTTGTTGGACTAACGCCAGACATGAGAAGTGCGCCTTTGTGGGACAGGTGAATAGTGCGGATCCTGTTTCAGTCTAAAGACTGAAACAGGATCCGCACTTTTCACCGTTCCTTTCAGAATCATTTGATTCATCAGCTAGGAATGGCGATTGCTTCACCAGACCAATCGAAGGCTAGGCCAAACTAACTCGATCTTTCCAAGAGGTGTGTGGCCGAACTTTTGAAAGAACCGCTAAGTGGAGAAATATTTGGTATTTTTCCGAAGCACTTTTCACCGTGATTGTCATAAGGTTGGTCTCTGCATCCTTAAGCATACCAGAGTCTTCACAGACGAAACAGGCTGAGGCCCAGTAATCTTGGCATTTCCAATAGTTGGTCCTAGAGACTACCAAGAAAGTGTTCTTTTAAGTATTATTCCGTTGTGGTTTCAGCACTATTTTCAGGACCCCAGCAGGGTTCTCGCATTAGCATAAGAATCCTGCCTGGTAGTTGAGATTTCTGGGTGGGTTGTAAGCACTGGGCTTCTGTCAGCCCTGCCTTTGATTTGTTTACCTCCAGAGTTGGAAAGTGCATATTTGCGTGAGATGGGCAAAGTGTGGATCGCGCTTCAGATTTCATCCTGACACTTTGAAATGACCAGTGTGTTGGTAATTATTTGCCATTTCCATGGCGTTTGGCACCGTAATAGTCATGAGGTCGGTCTCTGCATCCTGAAGCCTATGATGCTTTTTGCAGAGAAACCTCTGCTGAGGCCCAGGTAACTTGCTATTTCCCATAGCTGGCACAGGAGCCTTGGAAGATAGGATTGTTTTCAGTATTATTTCACCATCTTTTCACCACTGTTTCAAGAATGGGAGCCCTTTTCAACCGTTAGCGGAAGAATCCTTCTTTGGAAATGAGATATTTTTCTGGGGTGGCAGGTGCAGGGACTCTGTCAGTCCTGGGTTTGTTGGACTAGCGCCAGACATGAGAAGTGCGCCTTTGTGGGACAGGTGAATAGTGCGGATCCTGTTTCAGTCTAAAGACTGAAACAGGATCCGCACTTTTCACCGTTCCTTTCAGAATCATTTGATTCATCAGCTAGGAATGGCGATTGATTCACCAGACCAATCGAAGGCTAGGCCAAACTAACTCGATCTTTCCAAGAGGTGTGTGGCCCAACTTTTGAAAGAACCGCTAAGTGGAGAACTATTTGGTGTTTTTCCGAAGCACTTTTCACCGTAATTGTCATAAGGTTGGTCTCTGCATCCTTAAGCATACCAGAGTCTTCACAGACGAAACAGGCTGAGGCCCAGTAATCTTGGCATTTCCAATACTTGGTCCTAGACACTACCAAGAAAGTGTTCTTTTAAGTATTATTCCGTTGTGGTTTCAGCACTATTTTCAGGACCCCAGCAGGGTTCTCGCATTAGCATAAGAATCCTGCCTGGTAGTTGAGATTTCTCGGTGGGGTGTAAGTACAGGGCTTTTGTCAGCCCTGCCTTTGATTTGTTTACCTCCAGAGTTGGAAAGTGCATATTTGCGTGAGATGGGCAAAGTGTGGATCGCGCTTCAGATTTCATCCTGACACTTTGAAATGACCAGTGTGTTGGTAATTATTTGCCATTTCCATGGCGTTTGGCACCGTAATAGTCATGAGGTCGGTCTCTGCATCCTGAAGCCTATGATGCTTTTTGCAGAGAAACCTCTGCTGAGGCCCAGGTAACTTGCTATTTCCCATAGCTGGCACAGGAGCCTTGGAAGATAGGATCGTTTTCAGTATTATTTCACCATCTTTTCACAACTCTTTCAAGAACGGGAGCCCTTTGCAACCGTTAGCGGAAGAATCCTTCTTTGGAGATGAGATATTTTTCTGGGGTGGCAGGTGCAGGGACTCTGTCAGTCCTGGGTTTGTTGGACTAGCGCCAGACATGAGAAGTGCGCCTTTGTGGGACAGGTGAATAGTGCGGATCCTGTTTCAGTCTAAAGACTGAAACAGGATCCGCACTTTTCACCGTTCCTTTCAGAATCATTTGATGCATCAGCTACGAATGGCGATTGCTTCACTAGACCAATCGAAGGCTAGTCCAAAGTAACTCGATGTTCCCAAGAGGTGTGTGGCCCAACTTTTGAAAGAACCGCTAAGTGGAGAACTATTTGGTATTTTTCCGAAGCACTTTTCACCGTAATTGTCATAAGGTTGGTCTCTGCATCCTTAAGCATACCAGAGTCTTCACAGACGAAACAGGCTGAGGCCCAGTAATCTTGGCATTTCCAATAGTTGGTCCTAGAGACTACCAAGAAAGTGTTCTTTTAAGTATTATTCCGTTGTGGTTTCAGCACTATTTTCAGGACCGCAGCAGGGTTCTCGCATTAGCATAAGAATCCTGCCTGGTAGTTGAGAATTCTCGGTGGGGTGTAAGTGCGGGGCTTCTGTCAGCCCTGCCTTTGATTTGTTTACCTCCAGAGTTGGAAAGTGCATATTTGCGTGAGATGGGCAAAGTGTGGATCCTGCTTCAGATTTCATCCTGACACTTTGAAATGACCAGTGTGTTGGTAATTATTTGCCATTTCCATGGCGTTTGGCACCGTAATAGTCATGAGGTCGGTCTCTGCATCCTGAAGCCTATGATGCTTTTTGCAGAGAAACCTCTGCTGAAGCCCAGGTAACTTGCTATTTCCCATAGCTGGCACAGGAGCCTTGGAAGATAGGATTGTTTTCAGTATTATTTCACCATCTTTTCACCACTGTTTCAAGAACGGGAGCCCTTTTCAACCGTTAGCGGAAGAATCCTTCTTTGGAGATGAGATATTTTTCTGGGGTGGCAGGTGCAGGGACTCTGTCAGTCCTGGGTTTGTTGGACTAACGCCAGACATGAGAAGTGCGCCTTTGTGGGACAGGTGAATAGTGCGGATCCTGTTTCAGTCTAAAGACTGAAACAGGATCCGCACTTTTCACCGTTCCTTTCAGAATCATTTGATTCATCAGCTAGGAATGGCGATTGCTTCACCAGACCAATCCAAGGCTAGGCCAAACTAACTGGATCTTTCCAAGAGGTGTGTGGCCGAACTTTTGAAAGAACCGCTAAGTGGAGAAATATTTGGTATTTTTCCGAAGCACTTTTCACCGTGATTGTCATAAGGTTGGTCTCTGCATCCTTAAGCATACCAGAGTCTTCACAGACGAAACAGGCTGAGGCCCAGTAATCTTGGCATTTCCAATAGTTGGTCCTAGAGACTACCAAGAAAGTGTTCTTTTAAGTATTATTCCGTTGTGGTTTCAGCACTATTTTCAGGACCCCAGCAGGGTTCTCGCATTAGCATAAGAATCCTGCCTGGTAGTTGAGATTTCTGGGTGGGTTGTAAGCACTGGGCTTCTGTCAGCCCTGCCTTTGATTTGTTTACCTCCAGAGTTGGAAAGTGCATATTTGCGTGAGATGGGCAAAGTGTGGATCGCGCTTCAGATTTCATCCTGACACTTTGAAATGACCAGTGTGTTGGTAATTATTTGCCATTTCCATGGCGTTTGGCACCGTAATAGTCATGAGGTCGGTCTCTGCATCCTGAAGCCTATGATGCTTTTTGCAGAGAAACCTCTGCTGAGGCCCAGGTAACTTGCTATTTCCCATAGCTGGCACAGGAGCCTTGGAAGATAGGATTGTTTTCAGTATTATTTCACCATCTTTTCACCACTGTTTCAAGAACGGGAGCCCTTTGCAACCGTTAGCGGAAGAATCCTTCTTTGGAGATGATTAATTTTTCTGGGGTGGCAGGTGCAGGGCCTCTGTCAGTCCTGGGTTTGTTGGTCTAGCGCCAGACATGAGAAGTGCGCCTTTGTGGGACAGGTGAATAGTGCGGATCCTGTTTCAGTCTAAAGACTGAAACAGGATCCGCACTTTTCACCGTTCCTTTCAGAATCATTTGATTCATCAGCTAGGAATGGCGATTGATTCACCAGACCAATCGAAGGCTAGGCCAAACTAACTCGATCTTTCCAAGAGGTGTGTGGCCCAACTTTTGAAAGAACCGCTAAGTGGAGAACTATTTGGTATTTTTCCGAAGCACTTTTCACCGTAATTGTCATAAGGTTGGTCTCTGCATCCTTAAGCATACCAGAGTCTTCACAGACGAAACAGGCTGAGGCCCAGTAATCTTGGCATTTCCAATATTTGGTCCTAGACACTACCAAGAAAGTGTTCTTTTAAGTATTATTCCGTTGTGGTTTCAGCACTATTTTCAGGACCCCAGCAGGGTTCTCGCATTAGCATAAGAATCCTGCCTGGTAGTTGAGATTTCTCGGTGGGGTGTAAGTACAGGGCTTTTGTCAGCCCTGCCTTTGATTTGTTTACCTCCAGAGTTGGAAAGTGCATATTTGCGTGAGATGGGCAAAGTGTGGATCGTGCTTCAGATTTCATCCTGACACTTTGAAATGACCAGTGTGTTGGTAATTATTTGCCATTTCCATGGCGTTTGGCACCGTAATAGTCATGAGGTCGGTCTCTGCATCCTGAAGCCTATGATGCTTTTTGCAGAGAAACCTCTGCTGAGGCCCAGGTAACTTGCTATTTCCCATAGCTGGCACAGGAGCCTTGGAAGATAGGATTGTTTTCAGTATTATTTCACCATCCTTTCACCCCTGTTTCAAGAACGGGAGCCCTTTTCAACCGTTAGCGGAAGAATCCTTGTTTGGAGATGAGATATTTTTCTGGGGTGGCAGGTGCAGGGCCTCTGTCAGTCCTGGGTTTGTTGGACTAGCGCCAGACATGAGAAGTGCGCCTTTGTGGGACAGGTGAATAGTGCGGATCCTGTTTCAGTCTAAAGACTGAAACAGGATCCGCACTTTTCACCGTTCCTTTCAGAATCATTTGATTCATCAGCTACGAATGGCGATTGCTTCACCAGACCAATCGAAGGCTAGGCCAAACTAACTCGATCTTTCCAAGAGGTGTGTGGCCGAACTTTTGAAAGAACCGCTAAGTGGAGAACTATTTGGTATTTTTCCGAAGCACTTTTCACCGTGATTGTCATAAGGTTGGTCTCTGCATCCTTAAGCATACCAGAGTCTTCACAGACGAAACAGGCTGAGGCCCAGTAATCTTGGCATTTCCAATAGTTGGTCCTAGAGACTACCAAGAAAGTGTTCTTTTAAGTATTATTCCGTTGTGGTTTCAGCATTATTTTCAGGACCCCAGCAGGGTTCTCGCATTAGCATAAGAATCCTGCCTGGTAGTTGAGATTTCTGGGTGGGGTGTAAGTGTGGGGCTTCTGTCAGCCCTGCCTTTGATTTGTTTACCTCCAGAGTTGAAAAGTGCATATTTGCGTGAGATGGGCAAAGTGTGGATCGTGCTTCAGATTTCATCCTGACACTTTGAAATGACCAGTGTGTTGGTAATTATTTGCCATTTCCATGGCGTTTGGCACCGTAATAGTCATGAGGTCGGTCTCTGCATCCTGAAGCCTATGATGCTTTTTGCAGAGAAACCTCTGCTGAGGCCCAGGTAACTTGCTATTTCCCATAGCTGGCACAGGAGCCTTGGAAGATAGGATTGTTTTCAGTATTATTTCACCATCTTTTCACCACTGTTTCAAGAACGGGAGCCCTTTTCAACCGTTAGCGAAAGAATCCTTCTTTGGAGATGAGATATTTTTCTGGGGTGGCAGGTGCAGGGACTCTGTCAGTCCTGGGTTTGTTGGACTAGCGCCAGACATGAGAAGTGCGCCTTTGTGGGACAGGTGAATAGTGCGGATCCTGTTTCAGTCTAAAGACTGAAACAGGATCCGCACTTTTCACCGTTCCTTTCAGAATCATTTGATTCATCAGCTAGGAATGGCGATTGCTTCACCAGACCAATCGAAGGCTAGGCCAAACTAACTCGATCTTTCCAAGAGGTGTGTGGCCGAACTTTTGAAAGAACCGCTAAGTGGAGAACTATTTGGTATTTTTCCGAAGCACTTTTCACCGTGATTGTCATAAGGTTGGTCTCTGCATCCTTAAGCATACCAGAGTCTTCACAGACGAAACAGGCTGAGGCCCAGTAATCTTGGCATTTCCAATAGTTGGTCCTAGAGACTACCAAGAAAGTGTTCTTTTAAGTATTATTCCGTTGTGGTTTCAGCATTATTTCCAGGACCCCAGCAGGGTTCTCGCATTAGCATTAGAATCCTGCCTGGTAGTTGAGATTTCTGGGTGGGGTGTAAGCACTGGGCTTCTGTCAGCCCTGCCTTTGATTTGTTTACCTCCAGAGTTGGAAAGTGCATATTTGCCTGAGATGGGCAAAGTGTGGATCGCGCTTCAGATTTCATCCTGACACTTTGAAATGACCAGTGTGTTGGTAATTATTTGCCATTTCCATGGCGTTTGGCACCGTAGTAGTCATGAGGTCGGTCTCTGCATCCTAAAGCCTATGATGCTTTTTGCAGAGAAACCTCTGCTGAGGCCCAGGTAACTTGCTATTTCCCATAGCTGGCACAGGAGCCTTGGAAGATAGGATTGTTTTCAGTATTATTTCACCATTTTTTCACCACTGTTTCAAGAACGGGAGCCCTTTTCAACCGTTAGTGGAAGAATTCTTCTTTGGAGATGAGATATTTTTCTGGGGTGGCAAGTGCAGGGCCTCTGTCAGTCCTGGGTTTGTTGGACTAGCGCCAGACATGAGAAGTGCGCCTTTGTGGGACAGGTGAATAGTGCGGATCCTGTTTCAGTCTAAAGACTGAAACAGGATCCGCACTTTTCACCGTTCCTTTCAGAATCATTTGATTCATCAGCTAGGAATGGCGATTGCTTCACTAGACCAATCGAAGGCTAGTCCAAAGTAACTCGATGTTCCCAAGAGGTGTGTGGCCCAACTTTTGAAAGAACCGCTAAGTGGAGAACTATTTGGTATTTTTCCGAAGCACTTTTCACCGTGATTGTCATAAGGTTGGTCTCTGCATCCTTAAGCATACCAGAGTCTTCACAGACGAAACAGGCTGAGGCCCAGTAATCTTGGCATTTCCAATAGTTGGTCCTAGAGACTACCAAGAAAGTGTTCTTTTAAGTATTAATCCGTTGTGGTTTCAGCACTATTTTCAGGACCCCAGCAGGGTTCTCGCATTAGCATAAGAATCCTGCCTGGTAGTTGTGATTTCTGGGTGGGGTGTAAGTGCGGGGCTTCTGTCAGCCCTGCCTTTGATTTGTTTACCTCCAGAGTTGGAAAGTGCATATTTGCGTGAGATGGGCAAAGTGTGGATCGCGCTTCAGATTTCATCCTGACACTTTGAAATGACCAGTGTGTTGGTAATTATTTGCCATTTGCATGGCGTTTGGCACCGTAATAGTCATGAGGTCGGTCTCTGCATCCTGAAGCCTATGATGCTTTTTGCAGAGAAACCTCTGCTGAGGCCCAGGTAACTTGCTATTTCCCATAGCTGGCACAGGAGCCTTGGAAGATAGGATTGTTTTCAGTATTATTTCACCATCTTTTCACAACTGTTTCAAGAACGGGAGCCCTTTGCAACCGTTAGCGGAAGAATCCTTCTTTGGAGATGATTAATTTTTCTGGGGTGGCAGGTGCAGGGCCTCTGTCAGTCCTGGGTTTGTTGGACTAGCGCCAGACATGAGAAGTGCGCCTTTGTGGGACAGGTGAATAGTGCGGATCCTGTTTCAGTCTAAAGACTGAAACAGGATCCGCACTTTTCACCGTTCCTTTCAGAATCATTTGATTCATCAGCTAGGAATGGCGATTGCTTCACTAGACCAATCGAAGGCTAGTCCAAAGTAACTCGATGTTCCCAAGAGGTGTGTGGCCCAACTTTTGAAAGAACCGCTAAGTGGAGAACTATTTGGTATTTTTCCGAAGCACTTTTCACCGTAATTGTCATAAGGTTGGTCTCTGCATCCTTAAGCATACCAGAGTCTTCACAGACGAAACAGGCTGAGGCCCAGTAATCTTGGCATTTCCAATAGTTGGTCCTACAGACTACCAAGAAAGTGTTCTTTTAAGTATTATTCCGTTGTGGTTTCAGCACTATTTTCAGGACCGCAGCAGGGTTCTCGCATTAGCATAAGAATCCTGCCTGGTAGTTGAGATTTCTGGGTGGGGTGTAAGTGCGGGGCTTCTGTCAGCCCTGCCTTTGATTTGTTTACCTCCAGAGTTGGAAAGTGCATATTTGCGTGAGATGGGCAAAGTGTGGATCCTGCTTCAGATTTCATCCTGACACTTTGAAATGACCAGTGTGTTGGTAATTATTTGCCATTTCCATGGCGTTTGGCACCGTAATAGTCATGAGGTCGGTCTCTGCATCCTGAAGCCTATGATGCTTTTTGCAGAGAAACCTCTGCTGAAGCCCAGGTAACTTGCTATTTCCCATAGCTGGCACAGGAGCCTTGGAAGATAGGATTGTTTTCAGTATTATTTCACCATCTTTTCACCACTGTTTCAAGAACGGGAGCCCTTTTCAACCGTTAGCGGAAGAATCCTTCTTTGGAGATGAGATATTTTTCTGGGGTGGCAGGTGCAGGGCCTCTGTCAGTCCTGGGTTTGTTGGTCTAGCGCCAGACATGAGAAGTGCGCCTTTGTGGGACAGGTGAATAGTGCGGATCCTGTTTCAGTCTAAAGACTGAAACAGGATCCGCACTTTTCACCGTTCCTTTCAGAATCATTTGATTCATCAGCTAGGAATGGCGATTGCTTCACCAGACTAATCGAAGGCTAGGCCAAACTAACTGGATCTTTCCAAGAGGTGTGTGGCCGAACTTTTGAAAGAACCGCTAAGTGGAGAAATATTTGGTATTTTTCCGAAGCACTTTTCACCGTGATTGTCATAAGGTTGGTCTCTGCATCCTTAAGCATACCAGAGTCTTCACAGACGAAACAGGCTGAGGCCCAGTAATCTTGGCATTTCCAATAGTTGGTCCTAGAGACTACCAAGAAAGTGTTCTTTTAAGTATTATTCCGTTGTGGTTTCAGCACTATTTTCAGGACCCCAGCAGGGTTCTCGCATTAGCATAAGAATCCTGCCTGGTAGTTGAGATTTCTGGGTGGGGTGTAAGCACTGGGCTTCTGTCAGCCCTGCCTTTGATTTGTTTACCTCCAGAGTTGGAAAGTGCATATTTGCGTGAGATGGGCAAAGTGTGGATCGCGCTTCAGATTTCATCCTGACACTTTGAAATGACCAGTGTGTTGGTAATTATTTGCCATTTCCATGGCGTTTGGCACCGTAATAGTCATGAGGTCGGTCTCTGCATCCTGAAGCCTATGATGCTTTTTGCAGAGAAACCTCTGCTGAGGCCCAGGTAACTTGCTATTTCCCATAGCTGGCACAGGAGCCTTGGAAGATAGGATTGTTTTCAGTATTATTTCACCATCTTTTCAGCACTGTTTCAAGAACGGGAGCCCTTTGCAACCGTTAGCGGAAGAATCCTTCTTTGGAGATGATTAATTTTTCTGGGGTGGCAGGTGCAGGGCCTCTGTCAGTCCTGGGTTTGTTGGTCTAGCGCCAGACATGAGAAGTGCGCCTTTGTGGGACAGGTGAATAGTGCGGATCCTGTTTCAGTCTAAAGACTGAAACAGGATCCGCACTTTTCACCGTTCCTTTCAGAATCATTTGATTCATCAGCTAGGAATGGCGATTGATTCACCAGACCAATCGAAGGCTAGGCCAAACTAACTCGATCTTTCCAAGAGGTGTGTGGCCCAACTTTTGAAAGAACCGCTAAGTGGAGAACTATTTGGTGTTTTTCCGAAGCACTTTTCACCGTAATTGTCATAAGGTTGGTCTCTGCATCCTTAAGCATACCAGAGTCTTCACAGACGAAACAGGCTGAGGCCCAGTAATCTTGGCATTTCCAATACTTGGTCCTAGACACTACCAAGAAAGTGTTCTTTTAAGTATTATTCCGTTGTGGTTTCAGCACTATTTTCAGGACCCCAGCAGGGTTCTCGCATTAGCATAAGAATCCTGCCTGGTAGTTGAGATTTCTGGGTGGGGTGTAAGTGCGGGGCTTCTGTCAGCCCTGCCTTTGATTTGTTTACCTCCAGAGTTGGAAAGTGCATATTTGCGTGAGATGGGCAAAGTGTGGATCCTGCTTCAGATTTCATCCTGACACTTTGAAATGACCAGTGTGTTGGTAATTATTTGCCATTTCCATGGCGTTTGGCACCGTAATAGTCATGAGGTCGGTCTCTGCATCCTGAAGCCTATGATGCTTTTTGCAGAGAAACCTCTGCTGAAGCCCTGGTAACTTGCTATTTCCCATAGCTGGCACAGGAGCCTTGGAAGATAGGATTGTTTTCAGTATTATTTCAGCATCTTTTCACCACTGTTTCAAGAACGGGAGCCCTTTTCAACCGTTAGCGGAAGAATCCTTCTTTGGAGATGAGATATTTTTCTGGGGTGGCAGGTGCAGGGCCTCTGTCAGTCCTGGGTTTGTTGGACTAGCGCCAGACATGAGAAGTGCGCCTTTGTGGGACAGGTGAATAGTGCGGATCCTGTTTCAGTCTAAAGACTGAAACAGGATCCGCACTTTTCACCGTTCCTTTCAGAATCATTTGATTCATCAGCTAGGAATGGCGATTGCTTCACCAGACCAATCGAAGGCTAGGCCAAACTAACTCGATCTTTCCAAGAGGTGTGTGGCCGAACTTTTGAAAGAACCGCTAAGTGGAGAACTATTTGGTATTTTTCCGAAGCACTTTTCACCGTAATTGTCATAAGGTTGGTCTCTGCATCCTTAAGCATACCAGAGTCTTCACAGACGAAACAGGCTGAGGCCCAGTAATCTTGGCATTTCCAATAGTTGGTCCTAGAGACTACCAAGAAAGTGTTCTTTTAAGTATTATTCCCTTGTGGTTTCAGCACTATTTTCAGGACCCCAGCAGGGTTCTCGCATTAGCATAAGAATCCTGCCTGGTAGTTGAGGTTTCTCGGTGGGGTGTAAGTGCAGGGCTTTTGTCAGCCCTGCCTTTGATTTGTTTACCTCCAGAGTTGGAAAGTGCCTATTTGCGTGAGATGGGAAAAGTGTGGATCGCGCTTCAGATTTCATCCTGACACTTTGAAATGACCAGTGTGTTGGTAATTATTTGCCATTTCCATGGCGTTTGGCACCGTAATAGTCATGAGGTCGGTCTCTGCATCCTGAAGCCTATGATGCTTTTTGCAGAGAAACCTCTGCTGAGGCCCAGGTAACTTGCTATTTCCCATAGCTGGCACAGGAGCCTTGGAAGATAGGATTGTTTTCAGTATTATTTCACCATCCTTTCACCCCTGTTTCAAGAACGGGAGCCCTTTTCAACCGTTAGTGGAAGAATTCTTCTTTGGAGATGAGATAATTTTCTGGGGTGGGAAGTGCAGGGCCTCTGTCAGTCCTGGGTTTGTTGGACTAGCGCCAGACATGAGAAGTGCGCCTTTGTGGGACAGGTGAATAGTGCGGATCCTGTTTCAGTCTAAAGACTGAAACAGGATCCGCACTTTTCACCATTCCTTTCAGAATCATTTGATTCATCAGCTAGGAATGGCGATTGCTTCACTAGACCAATCGAAGGCTAGTCCAAACTAACTCGATGTTCCCAAGAGGTGTGTGGCCCAACTTTTGAAAGAACCGCTAAGTGGAGAACTATTTGGTATTTTTCCGAAGCACTTTTCACCGTAATTGTCATAAGGTTGGTCTCTGCATCCTTAAGCATACCGAATCTTCACAGACGAAACAGGCTGACGCCCAGTAATCTTGGCATTTCCAATAGTTGGTCCTAGAGACTACCAAGAAAGTGTTCTTTTAAGTATTATTCCGTTGTGGTTTCAGCACTATTTTCAGGACCCCAGCAGGGTTCTCGCATTAGCATAAGAATCCTGCCTGGTAGTTGAGATTTCTGGGTGGGGTGTAAGTGCGGGGCTTCTGTCAGCCCTGCCTTTGATTTGTTTACCTCCAGAGTTGGAAAGTGCATATTTGCGTGAGATGGGCAAAGTGTGGATCCTGCTTCAGATTTCATCCTGACACTTTGAAATGACCAGTGTGTTGGTAATTATTTGCCATTTCCATGGCGTTTGGCACCGTAATAGTCATGAGGTCGGTCTCTGCATCCTGAAGCCTATGATGCTTTTTGCAGAGAAACCTCTGCTGAGGCCCAGGTAACTTGCTATTTCCCATAGCTGGCACAGGAGCCTTGGAAGATAGGATTGTTTTCAGTATTATTTCACCATCCTTTCACCACTGTTTCAAGAACGGGAGCCCTTTTCAACCGTTAGTGGAAGAATTCTCCTTTGGAGATGAGATATTTTTCTGGGGTGGCAAGTGCAGGGCCTCTGTCAGTCCTGGGTTTGTTGGACTAGCGCCAGTCATGAGAAGTGCGCCTTTGTGGGACAGGTGAATAGTGCGGATCCTGTTTCAGTCTAAAGACTGAAACAGGATCCGCACTTTTCACCGTTCCTTTCAGAATCATTTGATTCATCAGCTAGGAATGGCGATTGCTTCACTAGACCAATCGAAGGCTAGTCCAAAGTAACTCGATGTTCCCAAGAGGTGTGTGGCCCAACTTTCGAAAGAACCGCTAAGTGGAGAACTATTTGGTATTTTTCCGAAGCACTTTTCACCATAATTGTCATAAGGTTGGTCTCTGCATCCTTAAGCATACCAGAGTCTTCACAGACGAAACAGGCTGAGGCCCAGTAATCTTGGCATTTCCAATACTTGGTCCTAGACACTACCAAGAAAGTGTTCTTTTAAGTATTATTCCGTTGTGGTTTCAGCACTATTTTCAGGACCCCAGCAGGGTTCTCGCATTAGCATAAGAATCCTGCCTGGTAGTTGAGATTTCTCGGTGGGGTGTAAGTGCGGGGCTTTTGTCAGCCCTGCCTTTGATTTGTTTACCTCCAGAGTTGGAAAGTGCATATTTGCGTGAGATGGGCAAAGTGTGGATCGTGCTTCAGATTTCATCCTGACACTTTGAAATGACCAGTGTGTTGTAATTATTTGCCATTTCCATGGCGTTTGGCACCGTAATAGTCATGAGGTCGGTCTCTGCATCCTGAAGCCTATGATGCTTTTTGCAGAGAAACCTCTGCTGAGGCCCAGGTAACTTGCTATTTCCCATAGCTGGCACAGGAGCCTTGGAAGATAGGACTGTTTTCAGTATTATTTCACCATCCTTTCACCCCTGTTTCAAGAACGGGAGCCCTTTTCAACCGTTAGTGGAAGAATTCTTCTTTGGAGATGAGATAATTTTCTGGGGTGGCAAGTGCAGGGCCTCTGTCAGTCCTGGGTTTGTTGGACTAGCGCCAGACATGAGAAGTGCGCCTTTGTGGGACAGGTGAATAGTGCGGATCCTGTTTCAGTCTAAAGACTGAAACAGGATCCGCACTTTTCACCGTTCCTTTCAGAATCATTTGATTCATCAGCTAGGAATGGCGATTGCTTCACTAGACCAATCGAAGGCTAGTCCAAAGTAACTCGATGTTCCCAAGAGGTGTGTGGCCCAACTTTTGAAAGAACCGCTAAGTGGAGAACTATTTGGTATTTTTCCGAAGCACTTTTCACCGTAATTGTCATAAGGTTGGTCTCTGCATCCTTAAGCATACCAGAGTCTTCACAGACGAAACAGGCTGAGGCCCAGTAATCTTGGCATTTCCAATAGTTGGTCCTAGAGACTACCAAGAAAGTGTTCTTTTAAGTATTATTCCGTTGTGGTTTCAGCACTATTTTCAGGACCCCAGCAGGGTTCTCGCATTAGCATAAGAATCCTGCCTGGTAGTTGAGATTTCTGGGTGGGGTGTAAGTGCGGGGCTTCTGTCAGCCCTGCCTTTGATTTGTTTACCTCCAGAGTTGGAAAGTGCATATTTGCGTGAGATGGGCAAAGTGTGGATCCTGCTTCAGATTTCATCCTGACACTTTGAAATGACCAGTGTGTTGGTAATTATTTGCCATTTCCATGGCGTTTGGCACCGTAATAGTCATGAGGTCGGTCTCTGCATCCTGAAGCCTATGATGCTTTTTGCAGAGAAACCTCTGCTGAAGCCCAGGTAACTTGCTATTTCCCATAGCTGGCACAGGAGCCTTGGAAGATAGGATTGTTTTCAGTATTATTTCAGCATCTTTTCACCACTGTTTCAAGAACGGGAGCCCTTTTCAACCGTTAGCGGAAGAATCCTTCTTTGGAGATGAGATATTTTTCTGGGGTGGCAGGTGCAGGGACTCTGTCAGTCCTGGGTTTGTTGGACTAGCGCCAGACATGAGAAGTGCGCCTTTGTGGGACAGGTGAATAGTGCGGATCCTGTTTCAGTCTAAAGACTGAAACAGGATCCGCACTTTTCACCGTTCCTTTCAGAATCATTTGATTCATCAGCTAGGAATGGCGATTGCTTCACCAGACTAATCGAAGGCTAGGCCAAACTAACTCGATCTTTCCAAGAGGTGTGTGGCCGAACTTTTGAAAGAACCGCTAAGTGGAGAAATATTTGGTATTTTTCCGAAGCACTTTTCACCGTGATTGTCATAAGGTTGGTCTCTGCATCCTTAAGCATACCAGAGTCTTCACAGACGAAACAGGCTGAGGCCCAGTAATCTTGGCATTTCCAATAGTTGGTCCTAGAGACTACCAAGAAAGTGTTCTTTTAAGTATTATTCCGTTGTGGTTTCAGCACTATTTTCAGGACCCCAGCAGGGTTCTCGCATTAGCATAAGAATCCTGCCTGGTAGTTGAGATTTCTGGGTGGGGTGTAAGCACTGGGCTTCTGTCAGCCCTGCCTTTGATTTGTTTACCTCCAGAGTTGGAAAGTGCATATTTGCGTGAGATGGGCAAAGTGTGGATCGCGCTTCAGATTTCATCCTGACACTTTGAAATGACCAGTGTGTTGGTAATTATTTGCCATTTCCATGGCGTTTGGCACCGTAATAGTCATGAGGTCGGTCTCTGCATCCTGAAGCCTATGATGCTTTTTGCAGAGAAACCTCTGCTGAGGCCCAGGTAACTTGCTATTTCCCATAGCTGGCACAGGAGCCTTGGAAGATAGGATTGTTTTCAGTATTATTTCACCAACTTTTCACCACTGTTTCAAGAACGGGAGCCCTTTGCAACCGTTAGCGGAAGAATCCTTCTTTGGAGATGATTAATTTTTCTGGGGTGGCAGGTGCAGGGCCTCTGTCAGTCCTGGGTTTGTTGGTCTAGCGCCAGACATGAGAAGTGCGCCTTTGTGGGACAGGTGAATAGTGCGGATCCTGTTTCAGTCTAAAGACTGAAACAGGATCCGCACTTTTCACCGTTCCTTTCAGAATCATTTGATTCATCAGCTAGGAATGGCGATTGATTCACCAGACCAATCGAAGGCTAGGCCAAACTAACTCGATCTTTCCAAGAGGTGTGTGGCCCAACTTTTGAAAGAACCGCTAAGTGGAGAACTATTTGGTATTTTTCCGAAGCACTTTTCACCGTAATTGTCATAAGGTTGGTCTCTGCATCCTTAAGCATACCAGAGTCTTCACAGACGAAACAGGCTGAGGCCCAGTAATCTTGGCATTTCCAATAGTTGGTCCTAGAGACTACCAAGAAAGTGTTCTTTTAAGTATTATTCCGTTGTGGTTTCAGCATTATTTTCAGAACCCGAACAGGGTTCTCGCATTAGCATAAGAATCCTGCCTGGTAGTTGAGATTTCTGGGTGGGGTGTAAGCTCGGGGCTCCTGTAGGCCCTGCCTTTGATTTCTTTACCTCCAGAGTTGGAAAGTGCATATTTGCGTGAGATGGGCAAAGTGTGGATCGTGTTTCAGATTTCATCCTGACACTTTGAAATGACCAGTGTGTTGGTAATTATTTGCCATTTCCATGGCGTTTGGCACCGTAATAGTCATGAGGTCGGTGTCTGCATCCTGAAGCCTATGATGCTTTTTGCAGAGAAACCTCTGCTGAGGCCCAGGTAACTTGCTATTTCCCATAGCTGGCACAGGAGCCTTCGAAGGTAGGATTGTTTTCAGTATTATTTCACCATCTTTTCACCACTGTTTCAAAAACGGGAGCCCTTTTCAACCGTTAGCGGAAGAATCCTTCTTTGGAGATGAGATATTTTTCTGGGGTGGCAGGTGCAGGGACTCTGTCAGTCCTGGGTTTGTTGGACTAGCGCCAGACATGAGAAGTGCGCCTTTGTGGGACAGGTGAATAGTGCGGATCCTGTTTCAGTCTAAAGACTGAAACAGGATCCGCACTTTTCACCGTTCCTTTCAGAATCATTTGATTCATCAGCTAGGAATGGCGATTGCTTCACCAGACCAATCGAAGGCTAGGCCAAACTAACTCGATCTTTCCAAGAGGTGTGTGGCCGAACTTTTGAAAGAACCGCTAAGTGGAGAACTATTTGGTATTTTTGCGAAGCACTTTTCACCGTGATTGTCATAAGGTTGGTCTCTGCATCCTTAAGCATACCAGAGTCTTCACAGACGAAACAGGCTGAGGCCCAGTAATCTTGGCATTTCCAATAGCTGGTCCTAGAGACTACCAAGAAAGTGTTCTTTTAAGTATTATTCCGTTGTGGTTTCAGCACTATTTTCAGGACCCCAGCAGGGTTCTCGCATTAGCATAAGAATCCTGCCTGGTAGTTGAGGTTTCTCGGTGGGGTGTAAGTGTGGGGCTTCTGTCAGCCCTGCCTTTGATTTGTTTACCTCCAGAGTTGGAAAGTGCATATTTGCGTGAGATGGGAAAAGTGTGGATCGCGCTTCAGATTTCATCCTGACACTTTGAAATGACCAGTGTGTTGGTAATTATTTGCCATTTCCATGGCGTTTGGCACCGTAATAGTCATGAGGTCGGTCTCTGCATCCTGAAGCCTATGAAGCTTTTTGCAGAGAAACCTCTGCTGAGGCCCAGGTAACTTGCTATTTCCCATAGCTGGCACAGGAGCCTTGGAAGATAGGATTGTTTTCAGTATTATTTCACCATCCTTTCACCACTGTTTCAAGAACGGGAGCCCTTTTCAACCGTTAGTGGAAGAATTCTTCTTTGGAGATGAGATATTTTTCTGGGGTGGCAAGTGCAGGGCCTCTGTCAGTCCTGGGTTTGTTGGACTAGCGCCAGACATGAGAAGTGCGCCTTTGTGGCACAGGTGAATAGTGCGGATCCTGTTTCAGTCTAAAGACTGAAACAGGATCCGCACTTTTCACCGTTCCTTTCAGAATCATTTGATTCAACAGCTAGGAATGGCGATTGCTTCACTAGACCAATCGAAGGCTAGTCCAAAGTAACTCGATGTTCCCAAGAGGTGTGTGGCCCAACTTTTGAAAGAACCGCTAAGTGGAGAACTATTTGGTATTTTTCCGAAGCACTTTTCACCGTAATTGTCATAAGGTTGGTCTCTGCATCCTTAAGCATACCAGAGTCTTCACAGACGAAACAGGCTGAGGCCCAGTAATCTTGGCATTTCCAATAGTTGGTCCTAGAGACTACCAAGAAAGTGTTCTTTTAAGTATTATTCCGTTGTGGTTTCAGCATTATTTTCAGAACCCGAACAGGGTTCTCGCATTAGCATAAGAATCCTGCCTGGTAGTTGAGATTTCTGGGTGGGGTGTAAGCTCGGGGCTCCTGTAGGCCCTGCCTTTGATTTCTTTACCTCCAGAGTTGGAAAGTGCATGTTTGCGTGAGATGGCCAAAGTGTGGATCGTGTTTCAGATTTCATCCTGACACTTTGAAATGACCAGTGTGTTGGTAATTATTTGCCATTTCCATGGCGTTTGGCACCGTAATAGTCATGAGGTCGGTGTCTGCATCCTGAAGCCTATGATGCTTTTTGCAGAGAAACCTCTGCTGAGGCCCAGGTAACTTGCTATTTCCCATAGCTGGCACAGGAGCCTTCGAAGGTAGGATTGTTTTCAGTATTATTTCACCATCTTTTCACCACTGTTTCAAAAACGGGAGCCCTTTTCAACCGTTAGCGGAAGAATCCTTCTTTGGAGATGAGATATTTTTCTGGGGTGGCAGGTGCAGGGACTCTGTCAGTCCTGGGTTTGTTGGACTAGCGCCAGACATGAGAAGTGCGCCTTTGTGGGACAGGTGAATAGTGCGGATCCTGTTTCAGTCTAAAGACTGAAACAGGATCCGCACTTTTCACCGTTCCTTTCAGAATCATTTGATTCATCAGCTAGGAATGGCGATTGCTTCACCAGACCAATCGAAGGCTAGGCCAAACTAACTCGATCTTTCCAAGAGGTGTGTGGCCCAACTTTTGAAAGAACCGCTAAGTGGAGAACTATTTGGTATTTTTCCGAAGCACTTTTCACCGTAATTGTCATAAGGTTGGTCTCTGCATCCTTAAGCATACCAGAGTCTTCACAGACGAAACAGGCTGAGGCCCAGTAATCTTGGCATTTCCAATAGTTGGTCCTAGAGACTACTAAGAAAGTGTTCTTTTAAGTATCATTCTGTTGTGGTTTCAGCACTATTTTCAGGACCCCAGCAGGGTTCTCGCATTAGCATAAGAATCCTGCCTGGTAGTTGAGATTTCTGGGTGGGGTGTAAGTGCGGGGTTCTATCAGCACTGCCTTTGATTTGTTTACCTCCAGAGTTCGAAAGTGCATATTTGCGTGAGATGGGAAAAGTGTGGATCGCGCTTCAGATTTCATCCTGACACTTTGAAATGACCAGTGTGTTGGTAATTATTTGCCATTTCCATGGCGTTTGGCACCGTAATAGTCATGATGTCGATCTCTGCATCCTGAAGCCTATGATGCTTTTTGCAGAGAAACCTCTGCTGAGGCCCAGGTAACTTGCTATTTCCCATAGCTGGCACAGGAGCCTTGGAAGATAGGATTGTTTTCAGCATTATTTCACCATCTTTTCACCCCTGTTTCAAGAACGGGAGCCCTTTTCAACCGTTAGCGGAAGAATCCTTCTTTGGAGATGAGATATTTTTCTGGGGTGGCAGGTGCAGGGCCTCTGTCAGTCCTGGGTTTGTTGGACTAGCGCCAGACATGAGAAGTGCGCCTTTGTGGGACAGGTGAATAGTGCGGATCCTGTTTCAGTCTAAAGACTGAAACAGGATCCGCACTTTTCACCGTTCCTTTCAGAATCATTTGATTCATCAGCTAGGAATGGCGATTGCTTCACCAGACCAATCGAAGGCTAGGCCAAAATAACTTGATCTTTCCAAGAGGTGTGTGGCCCAACTTTTGAAAGAACCGCTAAGTGGAGAACTATTTGGTATTTTTCCGAAGCACTTTTCACCGTAATTGTCATAAGGTTGGTCTCTGCATCCTTAAGCATATCAGAGTCTTCACAGACGAAACAGGCTGAGGCCAATAATCTTGGCATTTCCAATAGTTGGTCCTAGAGACTACCAAGAAAGTGTTCTTTTAAGTATTATTCCGTTGTGGTTTCAGCATTATTTTCAGAACCCGAGCAGGGTTCTGGCATTAGCATAAGAATCCTGCCAGGTAGTTGAGATTTCTGGGTGGGGTGTAAGCGCGGGGCTCCTGTAGGCCCTGCCTTTGATTTGTTTACCTCCAGAGTTGGAAAGTGCATATTTGCGTGAGATGGGCAAAGTGTGGATCGCGCTTCAGATTTCATCCTGACACTTTGAAATGACCAGTGTGTTGGTAATTATAGCCATTTCCATGGCGTCTGGCACAGTAATAGTCATGAGGTCGGTCTCTGCATCCTGAAGCCTATGATGCTTTTTGCAGAGAAACCTCTGCTGAGGCCCAGGTAACTTGTTATTTCCCATAGCTGCCAGAAGAGCTTTGGAGGATAGGATTGTTTTCAGTATTATTTCACCATCTTTTCACCCCTGTTTCAAGAACGGGAGCCCTTTTCAACCGTTAGTGGAAGAATCCTTCTTTGGAGATGAGATATTTTTCTGGGGTGGCAGGTGCAGGGCCTCTGTCAGTCCTGGGTTTGTTGGACTAGCGCCAGACATGAGAAGTGCGCCTTTGTGGGACAGGTGAATAGTGCGGATCCTGTTTCAGTCTAAAGACTGAAACAGGATCCGCACTTTTCACCGTTCCTTTCAGAATCATTTGATTCATCAGCTAGGAATGGCGATTGCTTCACCAGACCAATCGAAGGCTAGGCCAAACTAACTCGATCTTTCCAAGAGGTGTGTGGCGGAACTTTTGAAAGAACCGCTAAGTGGAGAACTATTTGGTATTTTTCCGAAGCACTTTTCACCTTAATTGTCATAAGGTTGGTCTCTGCATCACAACGCATAACAGAGTCTTCACAGACGAAACAGGCTGAGGCCCAGTAATCTTGGCATTTCCAATAGTTGGTCCTAGAGACTACCAAGAAAGTGTTCTTTTAAGTATTATTCCGTTGTGGTTTCAGCATTATTTTCAGAACCCGAGCAGGGTTCTCGCATTAGCATAAGAATCCTGCCTGGTAGTTGAGGTTTCTGGGTGGGGTTTAAGAGCGGGGCTTCTGTCAGCCCTTCCTTTGATTTGTTTACCTCCAGAGTTGGAAAGCGCATATTTGCCTGAGATGGGAAAAGTGTGGATCGTGCTTCAGATTTCATCCTGACACTTTGAAATGACCAGTGTGTTGGTAATTATTTGCCATTTCCATGGCGTTTGGCACCGTAATAGTCATGAGGTCGGTCTCTGCATCCTGAAGCCTATGATGCTTTTTGCAGAGAAACCTCTGCTGAGGCCCAGGTAACTTGCTATTTACCATAGCTGGCACAGGAGCCTTGGAAGATAGGATTGTTTTCACTATTATTTCACCATCCTTTCACCACTGTTTCAAGAACGGGAGCCCTTTTCAACCGTTAGTGGAAGAATTCTTCTTTGGAGATGAGATATTTTTCTGGGGTGGCAAGTGCAGGGCCTCTGTCAGTCCTGGGTTTGTTGGACTAGCGCCAGACATGAGAAGTGCGCCTTTGTGGGACAGGTGAATAGTGCGGATCCTGTTTCAGTCTAAAGACTGAAACAGGATCCGCACTTTTCACCGTTCCTTTCAGAATCATTTGATTCATCAGCTAGGAATGGCGGTTGCTTCACTAGACCAATCGAAGGCTAGTCCAAAGTAACTCGATGTTCCCAAGAGGTGTGTGTCCCAACTTTTGAAAGAACCGCTAAGTGGAGAACTATTTGGTATTTTTCCGAAGCACTTTTCACCGTAATTGTCAGAAGATTGGTCTCTGCATCCTTAAGCATACCAGAGTCTTCACAGACGAATCAGGCTGAGGCCCAGTAATCTTGGCATTTCCAATAGTTGGTCCTAGAGACTACCAAGAAAGTGTTCTTTTAAGTATTATTCCGTTGTGGTTCAGCATTATTATCAGGACCCCAGCAGGGTACTCGCATTAGCATAAGAATCCTGCCTGGTAGTTGAGATTTCTGGGTGGGGTGTAAGTGGGGGGCTTCTGTCAGCCCTGCCTTTGATTTGTTTACCTCCAGAGCTGGAAAGTGCATATTTGGGTCAGATGGGCAAAGTGTGGATCGTGCTTCAGATTTCATCCTGACACTTTGAAATGACCAGTGTGTTGGTAATTATTTGCCATTTCCATGGCGTTTGGCACCGTAATAGTCATGAGGTCGGTCTCTGCATCCTGAAGCCTATGATGCTTTTTGCAGAGAAACCTCTGCTGAGGCCCAGGTAACTTGCTATTTCCCATAGCTGACAGAGGAGCCTTGGAATATAGGATTGTTTTCAGTATTATTTCACTATCTTTTCACCACTGTTTCAAGAACGGGAGCCCTTTTCAACCGTTAGCGGAAGAATCCTTCTTTGGAGATGAGATATTTTTCTGGGGTGGCAAGTACAGAGCCTCTGTCAGTCCTGGGTTTGTTGGACCAGCGCCAGACATGAGAAGTGCGCCTTTGTGGGACAGGTGAATAGTGCGGATCCTGTTTCAGTCTAAAGACTGAAACAGGATCCGCACTTTTCACCGTTCCTTTCAGAATCATTTGATTCATCAGCTAGGAATGGCGATTGATTCACCAGACCAATCGAAGGCTAGGCCAAACTAACTCGATCTTTCCAAGAGGTGTGTGGCCCAACTTTTGAAAGAACCGCTAAGTGGAGAACTATTTGGTATTTTTCCGAAGCACTTTTCACCGTAATTGTCATAAGGTTGGTCTCTGCATCCTTAAGCATACCAGAGTCTTCACAGACGAAACAGGCTGAGGCCCAGTAATCTTGGCATTTCCAATACTTGGTCCTAGACACTACCAAGAAAGTGTTCTTTTAAGTATTATTCCGTTGTGGTTTCAGCATTATTTTCAGAACCCGAGCAGGGTTCTCGCATTAGCATAAGAATCCTGCCTGGTAGTTGAGATTTCTGGGTGGGGTGTAAGTGCGGGGCTTCTGTCAGCCCTGCCTTTGATTTGTTTACCTCCAGAGTTGGAAAGTGCATATTTGCGTGAGATGGGCAAAGTGTGGATCGTGCTTCAGATTTCATCCTGACACTTTGAAATGACCAGTGTGTTGGTAATTATTTGCCATTTCCATGGCGTTTGGCACCGTAATAGTCATGAGGTCGGTCTCTGCATCCTAAAGCCTATGATGCTTTTTGCAGAGAAACCTCTGCTGAGGCCCAGGTAACTTGCTATTTCCCATAGCTGGCACAGGAGCCTTGGAAGATAGGATTGTTTTCAGTATTATTTCACCATTTTTTCACCACTGTTTCAAGAACGGGAGCCCTTTTCAACCGTTAGTGGAAGAATTCTTCTTTGGAGATGAGATAATTTTCTGGGGTGGCAAGTGCAGGGCCTCTGTCAGTCCTGGGTTTGTTGGACTAGCGCCAGACATGAGAAGTGCGCCTTTGTGGGACAGGTGAATAGTGCGGATCCTGTTTCAGTCTAAAGACTGAAACAGGATCCGCACTTTTCACCGTTCCTTTCAGAATCATTTGATTCATCAGCTACGAATGGCGATTGCTTCACTAGACCAATCGAAGGCTAGTCCAAAGTAACTCGATGTTCCCAAGAGGTGTGTGGCCCAACTTTTGAAAGAACCGCTAAGTGAAGAACTATTTGGTATTTTTCCGAAGCACTTTTCACCGTAATTGTCATAAGGTTGGTCTCTGCATCCTTAAGCATACCAGAGTCTTCACAGACGAAACAGGCTGAGGCCCAGTAATCTTGGCATTTCCAATAGTTGGTCCTAGAGACTACCAAGAAAGTGTTCTTTTAAGTATTATTCCGTTGTGGTTTCAGCACTATTTTCAGGACCCCAGCAGGGTTCTCGCATTAGCATAAGAATCCTGCCTGGTAGTTGAGATTTCTGGGTGGGGTGTAAGCTCCGGGCTCCTGTCGGCCCTGCCTTTGATTTGTTTACCTCCAGAGTTGAAAAGTGCATATTTGGGTCAGATGGGCAAAGTGTGGATCGTGCTTCAGATTTCATCCTGACACTTTGAAATGACCAGTGTGTTGGTAATTATTTGCCATTTCCATGGCGTTTGGCACCGTAATAGTCATGAGGTCGGTCTCTGCATCCTGAAGCCTATGATGCTTTTTGCAGAGAAACCTCTGCTGAGGCCCAGGTAACTTGCTATTTCCCATAGCTGGCACAGGAGCCTTGGAAGATAGGATTGTTTTCAGTATTATTTCACCATCTTTTCACCACTGTTTCAAGAACGGGAGCCCTTTTCAACCGTTAGCGAAAGAATCCTTCTTTGGAGATGAGATATTTTTCTGGGGTGGCAGGTGCAGGGACTCTGTCAGTCCTGGGTTTGTTGGACTAACGCCAGACATGAGAAGTGCGCCTTTGTGGGACAGGTGAATAGTGCGGATCCTGTTTCAGTCTAAAGACTGAAACAGGATCCGCACTTTTCACCATTCCTTTCAGAATCATTTGATTCATCAGCTACGAATGGCGATTGCTTCACCAGACCAATCGAAGGCTAGGCCAAAGTAACTCGATGTTTCCAAGAGGTGTGTGGCCCAACTTTTGAAAGAACCGCTAAGTGGAGAACTATTTGGTATTTTTCCGAAGCACTTTTCACCGTAATTGTCATAAGGTTGGTCTCTGCATCCTTAAGCATACCAGAGTCTTCACAGACGAAACAGGCTGAGGCCCAGTAATCTTGGCAATTCCAATAGTTGGTCCTAGAGACTACCAAGAAAGTGTTCTTTTAAGTATTATTCCGTTGTGGTTTCAGCATTATTTTCAGGACCCCAGCAGGGTTCTCGCATTAGCATAAGAATCCTGCCTGGTAGTTGAGATTTCTGGGTGGGGTGTAAGTGCGGGGCTTCTGTCAGCCCTGCCTTTGATTTGTTTACCTCCAGAGTTGGAAAGTGCATATTTGCGTGAGATGGGCAAAGTGTGGATCCTGCTTCAGATTTCATCCTGACACTTTGAAATGACCAGTGTGTTGGTAATTATTTGCCATTTCCATGGCGTTTGGCACCGTAATAGTCATGAGGTCGGTCTCTGCATCCTGAAGCCTATGATGCTTTTTGCAGAGAAACCTCTGCTGAGGCCCAGGTAACTTGCTATTTCCCATAGCTGGCACAGGAGCCTTGGAAGATAGGATTGTTTTCAGTATTATTTCACCATCCTTTCACCCCTGTTTCAAGAACGGGAGCCCTTTTCAACCGTTAGTGGAAGAATTCTTCTTTGGAGATGAGATATTTTTCTGGGGTGGCAAGTGCAGGGCCTCTGTCAGTCCTGGGTTTGTTGGACTAGCGCCAGACATGAGAAGTGCGCCTTTGTGGGACAGGTGAATAGTGCGGATCCTGTTTCAGTCTAAAGACTGAAACAGGATCCGCACTTTTCACCGTTCCTTTCAGAATCATTTGATTCATCAGCTAGGAATGGCGATTGCTTCACCAGACCAATCGAAGGCTAGGCCAAACTAACTCGATCTTTCCAAGAGGTGTGTGGCCGAACTTTTGAAAGAACCGCTAAGTGGAGAACTATTTGGTATTTTTCCGAAGCACTTTTCACCGTAATTGTCATAAGGTTGGTCTCTGTATCCTTAAGCATACGAGAGTCTTCACAGACGAAACAGGCTGAGGCCCAGTAATCTTGGCATTTCCAATAGTTGGTCCTAGAGACTACCAAGAAAGTGTTCTTTTAAGTATTATTCCGTTGTGGTTTCAGCACTATTTTCAGGACCCCAGCAGGGTTCTCGCATTAGCATAAGAATCCTGCCTGGTAGTTGAGATTTCTGGGTGGGGTGTAAGTGCGGGGCTTCTGTCAGCCCTGCCTTTGATTTGTTTACCTCCAGAGTTGGAAAGTGCATATTTGCGTGAGATGGGCAAAGTGTGGATCCTGCTTCAGATTTCATCCTGACACTTTGAAATGACCAGTGTGTTGGTAATTATTTGCCATTTCCATGGCGTTTGGCACCGTAATAGTCATGAGGTCGGTCTCTGCATCCTGAAGCCTATGATGCTTTTTGCAGAGAAACCTCTGCTGAGGCCCAGGTAACTTGCTATTTCCCATAGCTGGCACAGGAGCCTTGGAAGATAGGATTGTTTTCAGTATTATTTCACCATCCTTTCACCACTGTTTCAAGAACGGGAGCCCTTTGCAACCGTTAGTGGAAGAATTCTTCTTTGGAGATGAGATATTTTTCTGGGGTGGCAAGTGCAGGGCCTCTGTCAGTCCTGGGTTTGTTGGACTAGTGCCAGACATGAGAAGTGCGCCTTTGTGGGACAGGTGAATAGTGCGGATCCTGTTTCAGTCTAAAGACTGAAACAGGATCCGCACTTTTCACCGTTCCTTTCAGAATCATTTGATTCATCAGCTAGGAATGGCGATTGCTTCACTAGACCAATCGAAGGCTAGTCCAAAGTAACTCGATGTTCCCAAGAGGTGTGTGGCCCAACTTTCGAAAGAACCGCTAAGTGGAGAACTATTTGGTATTTTTCCGAAGCACTTTTCACCGTAATTGTCATAAGGTTGGTCTCTGCATCCTTAAGCATACCAGAGTCTTCACAGACGAAACAGGCTGAGGCCCAGTAATATTGGCATTTCCAATAGTTGGTCCTAGAGACTACCAAGAAAGTGTTCTTTTAAGTATTATTCCGTTGTGGTTTCAGCATTATTTTCAGAACCCGAGCAGGGTTCTCGCATTAGCATAAGAATCCTGCCTGGTAGTTGAGATTTCTGGGTGGGGTGTAAGTGGGGGGCTTCTGTCAGCCCTGCCTTTGATTTGTTTACCTCCAGAGTTGGAAAGTGCATATTTGCGTGAGATGGGCAAAGTGTGGATCCTGCTTCAGATTTCATCCTGACACTTTGAAATGACCAGTGTATTGGTAATTATTTGCCATTTCCATGGCGTTTGGCACCGTAATAGTCATGAGGTCGGTCTCTGCATCCTGAAGCCTATGATGCTTTTTGCAGAGAAACCTCTGCTGAAGCCCAGGTAACTTGCTATTTCCCATAGCTGGCACAGGAGCCTTTGCAAGATATTATTGTTTTCAGTATTATTTCAGCATCTTTTCACCACTGTTTCAAGAACGGGAGCCCTTTTCAACCGTTAGCGGAAGAATCCTTCTTTGGAGATGAGATATTTTCTGGGGTGGCAGGTGCAGGGACTCTGTCAGTCCTGGGTTTGTTGGACTAGCGCCAGACATGAGAAGTGCGCCTTTGTGGGACAGGTGAATAGTGCGGATCCTGTTTCAGTCTAAAGACTGAAACAGGATCCGCACTTTTCACCGTTCCTTTCAGAATCATTTGATTCATCAGCTAGGAATGGCGATTGCTTCACCAGACCAATCGAAGGCTAGGCCAAACTAACTCGATCTTTCCAAGAGGTGTGTGGCCCAACTTTTGAAAGAACCGCTAAGTGGAGAACTATTTGGTATTTTTCCGAAGCACTTTTCACCGTGATTGTCATAAGGTTGGTCTCTGCATCCTTAAGCATACCAGAGTCTTCACAGACGAAACAGGCTGAGGCCCAGTAATCTTGGCATTTCCAATAGTTGGTCCTAGAGACTACCAAGAAAGTGTTCTTTTAAGTATTATTCCGTTGTGGTTTCAGCACTATTTTCAGGACCCCAGCAGGGTTCTCGCATTAGCATAAGAATCCTGCCTGGTAGTTGAGATTTCTGGGTGGGGTGTAAGCACTGGGCTTCTGTCAGCCCTGCCTTTGATTTGTTTACCTCCAGAGTTGGAAAGTGCATATTTGCGTGAGATGGGCAAAGTGTGGATCGCGCTTCAGATTTCATCCTGACACTTTGAAATGACCAGTGTGTTGGTAATTATTTGCCATTTCCATGGCGTTTGGCACCGTAATAGTCATGAGGTCGGTCTCTGCATCCTGAAGCCTATGATGCTTTTTGCAGAGAAACCTCTGCTGAGGCCCAGGTAACTTGCTATTTCCCATAGCTGGCACAGGAGCCTTGGAAGATAGGATTGTTTTCAGTATTATTTCACCATCTTTTCACAACTGTTTCAAGAACGGGAGCCCTTTGCAACCGTTAGCGGAAGAATCCTTCTTTGGAGATGAGATATTTTTCTGGGGTGGCAGGTGCAGGGCCTCTGTCAGTCCTGGGTTTGTTGGACTAGCGCCAGACATGAGAAGTGCGCCTTTGTGGGACAGGTGAATAGTGCGGATCCTGTTTCAGTCTAAAGACTGAAACAGGATCCGCACTTTTCACCGTTCCTTTCAGAATCATTTGATTCATCAGCTAGGAATGGCGATTGATTCACCAGACCAATCGAAGGCTAGGCCAAACTAACTCGATCTTTCCAAGAGGTGTGTGGCCGAACTTTTGAAAGAACCGCTAAGTGGAGAACTATTTGGTATTTTTCCGAAGCACTTTTCACCGTGATTGTCATAAGGTTGGTCTCTGCATCCTTAAGCATACCAGAGTCTTCACAGACGAAACAGGCTGAGGCCCAGTAATCTTGGCATTTCCAATAGTTGGTCCTAGAGACTACCAAGAAAGTGTTCTTTTAAGTATTATTCCGTTGTGGTTTCAGCATTATTTTCAGGAACCCAGCAGGGTTCTCGCATTAGCATAAGAATCCTGCCTGGTAGTTGAGATTTCTGGGTGGGGTGTAAGTGTGGGGCTTCTGTCAGCCCTGCCTTTGATTTGTTTACCTCCAGAGTTGAAAAGTGCATATTTGCGTGAGATGGGCAAAGTGTGGATCGTGCTTCAGATTTCATCCTGACACTTTGAAATGACCAGTGTGTTGGTAATTATTTGCCATTTCCATGGCGTTTGGCACCGTAATAGTCATGAGGTCGGTCTCTGCATCCTGAAGCCTATGATGCTTTTTGCAGAGAAACCTCTGCTGAGGCCCAGGTAACTTGCTATTTCCCATAGCTGGCACAGGAGCCTTGGAAGATAGGATTGTTTTCAGTATTATTTCACCATCTTTTCACCACTGTTTCAAGAACGGGAGCCCTTTTCAACCGTTAGCGAAAGAATCCTTCTTTGGAGATGAGATATTTTTCTGGGGTGGCAGGTGCAGGGACTCTGTCAGTCCTGGGTTTGTTGGACTAGCGCCAGACATGAGAAGTGCGCCTTTGTGGGACAGGTGAATAGTGCGGATCCTGTTTCAGTCTAAAGACTGAAACAGGATCCGCACTTTTCACCGTTCCTTTCAGAATCATTTGATTCATCAGCTAGGAATGGCGATTGCTTCACTAGACCAATCGAAGGCTAGTCCAAAGTAACTCGATGTTCCCAAGAGGTGTGTGGCCCAACTTTTGAAAGAACCGCTAAGTGGAGAACTATTTGGTATTTTTCCGAAGCACTTTTCACCGTAATTGTCATAAGGTTGGTCTCTGCATCCTTAAGCATACCAGAGTCTTCACAGACGAAACAGGCTGAGGCCCAGTAATCTTGGCATTTCCAATAGTTGGTCCTAGAGACTACCAAGAAAGTGTTCTTTTAAGTATTATTCCGTTGTGGTTTCAGCACTATTTTCAGGACCCCAGCAGGGTTCTCGCATTAGCATAAGAATCCTGCCTGGTAGTTGAGATTTCTGGGTGGGGTGTAAGCACTGGGCTTCTGTCAGCCCTGCCTTTGATTTGTTTACCTCCAGAGTTGGAAAGTGCATATTTGCGTGAGATGGGCAAAGTGTGGATCGCGCTTCAGATTTCATCCTGACACTTTGAAATGACCAGTGTGTTGGTAATTATTTGCCATTTCCATGGCGTTTGGCACCGTAATAGTCATGAGGTCGGTCTCTGCATCCTGAAGCCTATGATGCTTTTTGCAGAGAAACCTCTGCTGAGGCCCAGGTAACTTGCTATTTCCCATAGCTGGCACAGGAGCCTTGGAAGATAGGATTGTTTTCAGTATTATTTCAGCATCTTTTCACCACTGTTTCAAGAACGGGAGCCCTTTGCAACCGTTAGCGGAAGAATCCTTCTTTGGAGATGATTAATTTTTCTGGGGTGGCAGGTGCAGGGCCTCTGTCAGTCCTGGGTTTGTTGGTCTAGCGCCAGACATGAGAAGTGCGCCTTTGTGGGACAGGTGAATAGTGCGGATCCTGTTTCAGTCTAAAGACTGAAACAGGATCCGCACTTTTCACCGTTCCTTTCAGAATCATTTGATTCATCAGCTAGGAATGGCGATTGATTCACCAGACCAATCGAAGGCTAGTCCAAAGTAACTCGATGTTCCCAAGAGGTGTGTGGCCCAACTTTTGAAAGAACCGCTAAGTGGAGAACTATTTGGTATTTTTCCGAAGCACTTTTCACCGTAATTGTCATAAGGTTGGTCTCTGCATCCTTAAGCATACCAGAGTCTTCACAGACGAAACAGGCTGAGGCCCAGTAATCTTGGCATTTCCAATAGTTGGTCCTAGAGACTACCAAGAAAGTGTTCTTTTAAGTATTATTCCGTTGTGGTTTCAGCACTATTTTCAGGACCCCAGCAGGGTTCTCGCATTAGCATAAGAATCCTGGCTGGTAGTTGAGATTTCTGGGTGGGGTGTAAGCTCTGGGCTCCTCTCGGCCCTGCCTTTGATTTGTTTACCTCCAGAGTTGAAGAGTGCATATTTGGGTGAGATGGGCAAAGTGTGGATCGTGCTTCAGATTTCATCCTGACACTTTGAAATGACCAGTGTGTTGGTAATTATTTGCCATTTCCATGGCGTTTGGCACCGTAATAGTCATGAGGTCGGTCTCTGCATCCTGAAGCCTATGATGCTTTTTGCAGAGAAACCTCTGCTGAGGCCCAGGTAACTTGCTATTTCCCATAGCTGGCACAGGAGCCTTGGAAGATAGGATTGTTTTCAGTATTATTTCACCATCTTTTCACCACTGTTTCAAGAACGGGAGCCCTTTTCAACCGTTAGCGAAAGAATCCTTCTTTGGAGATGAGATATTTTTCTGGGGTGGCAGGTGCAGGGACTCTGTCAGTCCTGGGTTTGTTGGACTAACGCCAGACATGAGAAGTGCGCCTTTGTGGGACAGGTGAATAGTGCGGATCCTGTCTCAGTCTAAAGACTGAAACAGGATCCGCACTTTTCACCGTTCCTTTCAGAATCATTTGATTCATCAGCTACGAATGGCGATTGCTTCACCAGACCAATCGAAGGCTAGGCCAAAGTAACTCGATCTTTCCAAGAGGTGTGTGGCCCAACTTTTGAAAGAACCGCTAAGTGGAGAACTATTTGGTATTTTTCCGAAGCACTTTTCACCGTAATTGTCATAAGGTTGGTCTCTGCATCCTTAAGCATACCAGAGTCTTCACAGACGAAACAGGCTGAGGCCCAGTAATCTTGGCATTTCCAATAGTTGGTCCTAGAGACTAGCAAGAAAGTGTTCTTTTAAGTATTATTCCGTTGTGGTTTCAGCACTATTTTCAGGACCCCAGCATGGTTCTCGCATTAGCATAAGAATCCTGCCTGGTAGTTGAGATTTCTGGGTGGGGTGTAAGTGTGGGGCTTCTGTCAGCCCTGCCTTTGATTTGTTTACCTCCACAGTTGGAAAGTGCATATTTGCGTGAGATGGGCAAAGTGTGGATCGCGCTTCAGATTTCATCCTGACACTTTGAAATGACCAGTGTGTTGGTAATTATTTGCCATTTCCATGGCGTTTGGCACCGTAATAGTCATGAGGTCGGTCTCTGCATCCTGAAGCCTATGATGCTTTTTGCAGAGAAACCTCTGCTGAGGCCCAGGTAACTTGCTATTTCCCATAGCTGGCACAGGAGCCTTGGAAGATAGGATTGTTTTCAGTATTATTTCACCATCTTTTCACAACTGTTTCAAGAACGGGAGCCCTATGCAACCGTTAGCGGAAGAATCCTTCTTTGGAGATGAGATATTTTTCTGGGGTGGCAGGTGCAGGGCCTCTGTCAGTCCTGGGTTTGTTGGACTAGCGCCAGACATGAGAAGTGCGCCTTTGTGGGACAGGTGAATAGTGCGGATCCTGTTTCAGTCTAAAGACTGAAACAGGATCCGCACTTTTCACCGTTCCTTTCAGAATCATTTGATTCATCAGCTAGGAATGGCGATTGCTTCACCAGACCAATCGAAGGCTAGGCCAAACTAACTCGATCTTTCCAAGAGGTGTGTGGCCGAACTTTTGAAAGAACCGCTAAGTGGAGAACTATTTGGTATTTTTCCGAAGCACTTTTCACCGTGATTGTCATAAGGTTGGTCTCTGCATCCTTAAGCATACCAGAGTCTTCACAGACGAAACAGGCTGAGGCCCAGTAATCTTGGCATTTCCAATAGTTGGTCCTAGAGACTACCAAGAAAGTGTTCTTTTAAGTATTATTCCGTTGTGGTTTCAGCATTATTTTCAGGACCCCAGCAGGGTTCTCGCATTAGCATAAGAATCCTGCCTGGTAGTTGAGATTTCTGGGTGGGGTGTAAGTGTGGGGCTTCTGTCAGCCCTGCCTTTGATTTGTTTACCTCCAGAGTTGAAAAGTGCATATTTGCGTGAGATGGGCAAAGTGTGGATCGTGCTTCAGATTTCATCCTGACACTTTGAAATGACCAGTGTGTTGGTAATTATTTGCCATTTCCATGGCGTTTGGCACCGTAATAGTCATGAGGTCGGTCTCTGCATCCTGAAGCCTATGATGCTTTTTGCAGAGAAACCTCTGCTGAGGCCCAGGTAACTTGCTATTTCCCATAGCTGGCACAGGAGCCTTGGAAGATAGGATTGTTTTCAGTATTATTTCACCATTTTTTCACCACTGTTTCAAGAACGGGAGCCCTTTTCAACCGTTAGTGGAAGAATTCTTCTTTGGAGATGAGATATTTTTCTGGGGTGGCAAGTGCAGGGCCTCTGTCAGTCCTGGGTTTGTTGGACTAGCGCCAGACATGAGAAGTGCGCCTTTGTGGGACAGGTGAATAGTGCGGATCCTGTTTCAGTCTAAAGACTGAAACAGGATCCGCACTTTTCACCGTTCCTTTCAGAATCATTTGATTCATCAGCTAGGAATGGCGATTGCTTCACTAGACCAATCGAAGGCTAGTCCAAAGTAACTCGATGTTCCCAAGAGGTGTGTGGCCCAACTTTTGAAAGAACCGCTAAGTGGAGAACTATTTGGTATTTTTCCGAAGCACTTTTCACCGTAATTGTCATATGGTTGGTCTCTGCATCCTTAAGCATACCAGAGTCTTCACAGACGAAACAGGCTGAGGCCCAGTAATCTTGGCATTTCCAATAGTTGGTCCTAGAGACTACCAAGAAAGTGTTCTTTTAAGTATTAATCCGTTGTGGTTTCAGCACTATTTTCAGGACCCCAGCAGGGTTCTCGCATTAGCATAAGAATCCTGCCTGGTAGTTGTGATTTCTGGGTGGGGTGTAAGTGCGGGGCTTCTGTCAGCCCTGCCTTTGATTTGTTTACCTCCAGAGTTGGAAAGTGCATATTTGCGTGAGATGGGCAAAGTGTGGATCGCGCTTCAGATTTCATCCTGACACTTTGAAATGACCAGTGTGTTGGTAATTATTTGCCATTTCCATGGCGTTTGGCACCGTAATAGTCATGAGGTCGGTCTCTGCATCCTGAAGCCTATGATGCTTTTTGCAGAGAAACCTCTGCTGAGGCCCAGGTAACTTGCTATTTCCCATAGCTGGCACAGGAGCCTTGGAAGATAGGATTGTTTTCAGTATTATTTCACCATCTTTTCACCACTGTTTCAAGAACGGGAGCCCTTTGCAACCGTTAGCGGAAGAATCCTTCTTTGGAGATGAGATATTTTTCTGGGGTGGCAGGTGCAGGGCCTCTGTCAGTCCTGGGTTTGTTGGACTAGCGCCAGACATGAGAAGTGCGCCTTTGTGGGACAGGTGAATAGTGCGGATCCTGTTTCAGTCTAAAGACTGAAACAGGATCCGCACTTTTCACCGTTCCTTTCAGAATCATTTGATTCATCAGCTAGGAATGGCGATTGCTTCACTAGACCAATCGAAGGCTAGTCCAAAGTAACTGGATGTTCCCAAGAGGTGTGTGGCCCAACTTTTGAAAGAACCGCTAAGTGGAGAACTATTTGGTATTTTTCCGAAGCACTTTTCACCGTAATTGTCATAAGGTTGGTCTCTGCATCCTTAAGCATACCAGAGTCTTCACAGACGAAACAGGCTGAGGCCCAGTAATCTTGGCATTTCCAATAGTTGGTCCTACAGACTACCAAGAAAGTGTTCTTTTAAGTATTATTCCGTTGTGGTTTCAGCACTATTTTCAGGACCGCAGCAGGGTTCTCGCATTAGCATAAGAATCCTGCCTGGTAGTTGAGATTTCTGGGTGGGGTGTAAGTGCGGGGCTTCTGTCAGCCCTGCCTTTGATTTGTTTACCTCCAGAGTTGGAAAGTGCATATTTGCGTGAGATGGGCAAAGTGTGGATCCTGCTTCAGATTTCATCCTGACACTTTGAAATGACCAGTGTGTTGGTAATTATTTGCCATTTCCATGGCGTTTGGCACCGTAATAGTCATGAGGTCGGTCTCTGCATCCTGAAGCCTATGATGCTTTTTGCAGAGAAACCTCTGCTGAAGCCCAGGTAACTTGCTATTTCCCATAGCTGGCACAGGAGCCTTGGAAGATAGGATTGTTTTCAGTATTATTTCAGCATCTTTTCACCACTGTTTCAAGAACGGGAGCCCTTTTCAACCGTTAGCGGAAGAATCCTTCTTTGGAGATGAGATATTTTTCTGGGGTGGCAGGTGCAGGGACTCTGTCAGTCCTGGGTTTGTTGGACTAGTGCCAGACATGAGAAGTGCGCCTTTGTGGGACAGGTGAATAGTGCGGATCCTGTTTCAGTCTAAAGACTGAAACAGGATCCGCACTTTTCACCGTTCCTTTCAGAATCATTTGATTCATCAGCTAGGAATGGCGATTGCTTCACCAGACCAATCGAAGGCTAGGCCAAACTAACTCGATCTTTCCAAGAGGTGTGTGGCCGAACTTTTGAAAGAACCGCTAAGTGGAGAAATATTTGGTATTTTTCCGAAGCACTTTTCACCGTGATTGTCATAAGGTTGGTCTCTGCATCCTTAAGCATACCAGAGTCTTCACAGACGAAACAGGCTGAGGCCCAGTAATCTTGGCATTTCCAATAGTTGGTCCTAGAGACTACCAAGAAAGTGTTCTTTTAAGTATTATTCCGTTGTGGTTTCAGCACTATTTTCAGGACCCCAGCAGGGTTCTCGCATTAGCATAAGAATCCTGCCTGGTAGTTGAGATTTCTGGGTGGGGTGTAAGCACTGGGCTTCTGTCAGCCCTGCCTTTGATTTGTTTACCTCCAGAGTTGGAAAGTGCATATTTGCGTGAGATGGGCAAAGTGTGGATCGCGCTTCAGATTTCATCCTGACACTTTGAAATGACCAGTGTGTTGGTAATTATTTGCCATTTCCATGGCGTTTGGCACCGTAATAGTCATGAGGTCGGTCTCTGCATCCTGAAGCCTATGATGCTTTTGCAGAGAAACCTCTGCTGAGGCCCAGGTAACTTGCTATTTCCCATAGCTGGCACAGGAGCCTTGGAAGATAGGATTGTTTTCAGTATTATTTCACCATCTTTTCACCACTGTTTCAAGAACGGGAGCCCTTTGCAACCGTTAGCGGAAGAATCCTTCTTTGGAGATGATTAATTTTTCTGGGGTGGCAGGTGCAGGGCCTCTGTCAGTCCTGGGTTTGTTGGTCTAGCGCCAGACATGAGAAGTGCGCCTTTGTGGGACAGGTGAATAGTGCGGATCCTGTTTCAGTCTAAAGACTGAAACAGGATCCGCACTTTTCACCGTTCCTTTCAGAATCATTTGATTCATCAGCTAGGAATGGCGATTGATTCACCAGACCAATCGAAGGCTAGGCCAAACTAACTCGATCTTTCCAAGAGGTGTGTGGCCCAACTTTTGAAAGAACCGCTAAGTGGAGAACTATTTGGTGTTTTTCCGAAGCACTTTTCACCGTAATTGTCATAAGGTTGGTCTCTGCATCCTTAAGCATACCAGAGTCTTCACAGACGAAACAGGCTGAGGCCCAGTAATCTTGGCATTTCCAATACTTGGTCCTAGACACTACCAAGAAAGTGTTCTTTTAAGTATTATTCCGTTGTGGTTTCAGCACTATTTTCAGGACCCCAGCAGGGTTCTCGCATTAGCATAAGAATCCTGCCTGGTAGTTGAGATTTCTCGGTGGGGTGTAAGTACAGGGCTTTTGTCAGCCCTGCCTTTGATTTGTTTACCTCCAGAGTTGGAAAGTGCATATTTGCGTGAGATGGGCAAAGTGTGGATCGCGCTTCAGATTTCATCCTGACACTTTGAAATGACCAGTGTGTTGGTAATTATTTGCCATTTCCATGGCGTTTGGCACCGTAATAGTCATGAGGTCGGTCTCTGCATCCTGAAGCCTATGATGCTTTTTGCAGAGAAACCTCTGCTGAGGCCCAGGTAACTTGCTATTTCCCATAGCTGGCACAGGAGCCTTGGAAGATAGGATTGTTTTCAGTATTATTTCACCATCCTTTCACCCCTGTTTCAAGAACGGGAGCCCTTTTCAACCGTTAGTGGAAGAATTCTTCTTTGGAGATGAGATAATTTTCTGGGGTGGCAAGTGCAGGGCCTCTGTCAGTCCTGGGTTTGTTGGACTAGCGCCAGACATGAGAAGTGCGCCTTTGTGGGACAGGTGAATAGTGCGGATCCTGTTTCAGTCTAAAGACTGAAACAGGATCCGCACTTTTCACCGTTCCTTTCAGAATCATTTGATTCATCAGCTAGGAATGGCGATTGCTTCACTAGACCAATCGAAGGCTAGTCCAAAGTAACTCGATGTTCCCAAGAGGTGTGTGGCCCAACTTTTGAAAGAACCGCTAAGTGGAGAACTATTTGGTATTTTTCCGAAGCACTTTTCACCGTAATTGTCATAAGGTTGGTCTCTGCATCCTTAAGCATACCAGAGTCTTCACAGACGAAACAGGCTGAGGCCCAGTAATCTTGGCATTTCCAATAGTTGGTCCTAGAGACTACCAAGAAAGTGTTCTTTTAAGTATTATTCCGTTGTGGTTTCAGCACTATTTTCAGGACCCCAGCAGGGTTCTCGCATTAGCATAAGAATCCTGCCTGGTAGTTGAGATTTCTGGGTGGGGTGTAAGTGCGGGGCTTCTGTCAGCCCTGCCTTTGATTTGTTTACCTCCAGAGTTGGAAAGTGCATATTTGCGTGAGATGGGCAAAGTGTGGATCGCGCTTCAGATTTCATCCTGACACTTTGAAATGACCAGTGTGTTGGTAATTATTTGCCATTTCCATGGCGTTTGGCACCGTAATAGTCATGAGGTCGGTCTCTGCATCCTGAAGCCTATGATGCTTTTTGCAGAGAAACCTCTGCTGAAGCCCTGGTAACTTGCTATTTCCCATAGCTGGCACAGGAGCCTTGGAAGATAGGATTGTTTTCAGTATTATTTCAGCATCTTTTCACCACTGTTTCAAGAACGGGAGCCCTTTTCAACCGTTAGCGGAAGAATCCTTCTTTGGAGATGAGATATTTTTCTGGGGTGGCAGGTGCAGGGACTCTGTCAGTCCTGGGTTTGTTGGACTAGCGCCAGACATGAGAAGTGCGCCTTTGTGGGACAGGTGAATAGTGCGGATCCTGTTTCAGTCTAAAGACTGAAACAGGATCCGCACTTTTCACCGTTCCTTTCAGAATCATTTGATTCATCAGCTAGGAATGGCGATTGCTTCACCAGACCAATCGAAGGCTAGGCCAAACTAACTCGATCTTTCCAAGAGGTGTGTGGCCGAACTTTTGAAAGAACCGCTAAGTGGAGAAATATTTGGTATTTTTCCGAAGCACTTTTCACCGTGATTGTCATAAGGTTGGTCTCTGCATCCTTAAGCATACCAGAGTCTTCACAGACGAAACAGGCTGAGGCCCAGTAATCTTGGCATTTCCAATAGTTGGTCCTAGATACTACCAAGAAAGTGTTCTTTTAAGTATTATTCCGTTGTGGTTTCAGCACTATTTTCAGGACCCCAGCAGGGTTCTCGCATTAGCATAAGAATCCTGCCTGGTAGTTGAGATTTCTGGGTGGGGTGTAAGCACTGGGCTTCTGTCAGCCCTGCCTTTGATTTGTTTACCTCCAGAGTTGGAAAGTGCATATTTGCGTGAGATGGGCAAAGTGTGGATCGCGCTTCAGATTTCATCCTGACACTATGAAATGACCAGTGTGTTGGTAATTATTTGCCATTTCCATGGCGTTTGGCACCGTAATAGTCATGAGGTCGGTCTCTGCATCCTGAAGCCTATGATGCTTTTTGCAGAGAAACCTCTGCTGAGGCCCAGGTAACTTGCTATTTCCCATAGCTGGCACAGGAGCCTTGGAAGATAGGATTGTTTTCAGTATTATTTCACCATCCTTTCACCACTGTTTCAAGAACGGGAGCCCTTTTCAACCGTTAGTGGAAGAATTCTCCTTTGGAGATGAGATATTTTTCTGGGGTGGCAAGTGCAGGGCCTCTGTCAGTCCTGGGTTTGTTGGACTAGCGCCAGTCATGAGAAGTGCGCCTTTGTGGGACAGGTGAATAGTGCGGATCCTGTTTCAGTCTAAAGACTGAAACAGGATCCGCACTTTTCACCGTTCCTTTCAGAATCATTTGATTCAGCAGCTAGGAATGGCGATTGCTTCACTAGACCAATCGAAGGCTAGTCCAAAGTAACTCGATGTTCCCAAGAGGTGTGTGGCCCAACTTTCGAAAGAACCGCTAAGTGGAGAACTATTTGGTATTTTTCCGAAGCACTTTTCACCGTAATTGTCATAAGGTTGGTCTCTGCATCCTTAAGCATACCAGAGTCTTCACAGACGAAACAGGCTGAGGCCCAGTAATCTTGGCATTTCCAATACTTGGTCCTAGACACTACCAAGAAAGTGTTCTTTTAAGTATTATTCCGTTGTGGTTTCAGCACTATTTTCAGGACCCCAGCAGGGTTCTCGCATTAGCATAAGAATCCTGCCTGGTAGTTGAGATTTCTCGGTGGGGTGTAAGTGCGGGGCTTTTGTCAGCCCTGCCTTTGATTTGTTTACCTCCAGAGTTGGAAAGTGCATATTTGCGTGAGATGGGCAAAGTGTGGATCGTGCTTCAGATTTCATCCTGACACTTTGAAATGACCAGTGTGTTGGTAATTATTTGCCATTTCCATGGCGTTTGGCACCGTAATAGTCATGAGGTCGGTCTCTGCATCCTGAAGCCTATGATGCTTTTTGCAGAGAAACCTCTGCTGAGGCCCAGGTAACTTGCTATTTCCCATAGCTGGCACAGGAGCCTTGGAAGATAGGATTGTTTTCAGTATTATTTCACCATCCTTTCACCCCTGTTTCAAGAACGGGAGCCCTTTTCAACCGTTAGTGGAAGAATTCTTCTTTGGAGATGAGATAATTTTCTGGGGTGGCAAGTGCAGGGCCTCTGTCAGTCCTGGGTTTGTTGGACTAGCGCCAGACATGAGAAGTGCGCCTTTGTGGGACAGGTGAATAGTGCGGATCCTGTTTCAGTCTAAAGACTGAAACAGGATCCGCACTTTTCACCGTTCCTTTCAGAATCATTTGATTCATCAGCTAGGAATGGCGATTGCTTCACTAGACCAATCGAAGGCTAGTCCAAAGTAACTCGATGTTCCCAAGAGGTGTGTGGCCCAACTTTTGAAAGAACCGCTAAGTGGAGAACTATTTGGTATTTTTCCGAAGCACTTTTCACCGTAATTGTCATAAGGTTGGTCTCTGCATCCTTAAGCATACCGAGTCTTCACAGACGAAACAGGCTGAGGCCCAGTAATCTTGGCATTTCCAATAGTTGGTCCTAGAGACTACCAAGAAAGTGTTCTTTTAAGTATTATTCCGTTGTGGTTTCAGCACTATTTTCAGGACCCCAGCAGGGTTCTCGCATTAGCATAAGAATCCTGCCTGGTAGTTGAGATTTCTGGGTGGGGTGTAAGTGCGGGGCTTCTGTCAGCCCTGCCTTTGATTTGTTTACCTCCAGAGTTGGAAAGTGCATATTTGCGTGAGATGGGCAAAGTGTGGATTCTGCTTCAGATTTCATCCTGACACTTTGAAATGACCAGTGTGTTGGTAATTATTTGCCATTTCCATGGCGTTTGGCACCGTAATAGTCATGAGGTCGGTCTCTGCATCCTGAAGCCTATGATGCTTTTTGCAGAGAAACCTCTGCTGAAGCCCAGGTAACTTGCTATTTCCCATAGCTGGCACAGGAGCCTTGGAAGATAGGATTGTTTTCAGTATTATTTCACCATCCTTTCACCACTGTTTCAAGAACGGGAGCCCTTTTCAACCGTTAGTGGAAGAATTCTCCTTTGGAGATGAGATATTTTTCTGGGGTGGCAAGTGCAGGGCCTCTGTCAGTCCTGGGTTTGTTGGACTAGCGCCAGACATGAGAAGTGCGCCTTTGTGGGACAGGTGAATAGTGCGGATCCTGTTTCAGTCTAAAGACTGAAACAGGATCCGCACTTTTCACCGTTCCTTTCAGAATCATTTGATTCATCAGCTAGGAATGGCGATTGCTTCACCAGACCAATCGAAGGCTAGGCCAAACTAACTCGATCTTTCCAAGAGGTGTGTGGCCGAACTTTTGAAAGAACCGCTAAGTGGAGAAATATTTGGTATTTTTCCGAAGCACTTTTCACCGTGATTGTCATAAGGTTGGTCTCTGCATCCTTAAGCATACCAGAGTCTTCACAGACGAAACAGGCTGAGGCCCAGTAATCTTGGCATTTCCAATAGTTGGTCCTAGAGACTACCAAGAAAGTGTTCTTTTAAGTATTATTCCCTTGTGGTTTCAGCACTATTTTCAGGACCCCAGCAGGGTTCTCGCATTAGCATAAGAATCCTGCCTGGTAGTTGAGATTTCTGGGTGGGGTGTAAGCACTGGGCTTCTGTCAGCCCTGCCTTTGATTTGTTTACCTCCAGAGTTGGAAAGTGCATATTTGCGTGAGATGGGCAAAGTGTGGATCGCGCTTCAGATTTCATCCTGACACTTTGAAATGACCAGTGTGTTGGTAATTATTTGCCATTTCCATGGCGTTTGGCACCGTAATAGTCATGAGGTCGGTCTCTGCATCCTGAAGCCTATGATGCTTTTTGCAGAGAAACCTCTGCTGAGGCCCAGGTAACTTGCTATTTCCCATAGCTGGCACAGGAGCCTTGGAAGATAGGATTGTTTTCAGTATTATTTCACCATCTTTTCACCACTGTTTCAAGAACGGGAGCCCTTTGCAACCGTTAGCGGAAGAATCCTTCTTTGGAGATGATTAATTTTTCTGGGGTGGCAGGTGCAGGGCCTCTGTCAGTCCTGGGTTTGTTGGTCTAGCGCCAGACATGAGAAGTGCGCCTTTGTGGGACAGGTGAATAGTGCGGATCCTGTTTCAGTCTAAAGACTGAAACAGGATCCGCACTTTTCACCGTTCCTTTCAGAATCATTTGATTCATCAGCTAGGAATGGCGATTGATTCACCAGACCAATCGAAGGCTAGGCCAAACTAACTCGATCTTTCCAAGAGGTGTGTGGCCCAACTTTTGAAAGAACCGCTAAGTGGAGAACTATTTGGTATTTTTCCGAAGCACTTTTCACCGTAATTGTCATAAGGTTGGTCTCTGCATCCTTAAGCATACCAGAGTCTTCACAGACGAAACAGGCTGAGGCCCAGTAATCTTGGCATTTCCAATAGTTGGTCCTAGAGACTACCAAGAAAGTGTTCTTTTAAGTATTATTCCGTTGTGGTTTCAGCACTATTTTCAGGACCCCAGCAGGGTTCTCGCATTAGCATAAGAATCCTGCCTGGTAGTTGAGATTTCTCGGTGGGGTGTAAGTGCAGGGCTTTTGTCAGCCCTGCCTTTGATTTGTTTACCTCCAGAGTTGGAAAGTGCATATTTGCGTGAGATGGGAAAAGTGTGGATCGCGCTTCAGATTTCATCCTGACACTTTGAAATGACCAGTGTGTTGGTAATTATTTGCCATTTCCATGGCGTTTGGCACCGTAATAGTCATGAGGTCGGTCTCTGCATCCTGAAGCCTATGAAGCTTTTTGCAGAGAAACCTCTGCTGAGGCCCAGGTAACTTGCTATTTCCCATAGCTGGCACAGGAGCCTTGGAAGATAGGATTGTTTTCAGTATTATTTCACCATCCTTTCACCACTGTTTCAAGAACGGGAGCCCTTTTCAACCGTTAGTGGAAGAATTCTTCTTTGGAGATGAGATATTTTTCTGGGGTGGCAAGTGCAGGGCCTCTGTCAGTCCTGGGTTTGTTGGACTAGCGCCAGACATGAGAAGTGCGCCTTTGTGGGACAGGTGAATAGTGCGGATCCTGTTTCAGTCTAAAGACTGAAACAGGATCCGCACTTTTCACCGTTCCTTTCAGAATCATTTGATTCAACAGCTAGGAATGGCGATTGCTTCACTAGACCAATCGAAGGCTAGTCCAAAGTAACTCGATGTTCCCAAGAGGTGTGTGGCCCAACTTTTGAAAGAACCGCTAAGTGGAGAACTATTTGGTATTTTTCCGAAGCACTTTTCACCGTAATTGTCATAAGGTTGGTCTCTGCATCCTTAAGCATACCAGAGTCTTCACAGACGAAACAGGCTGAGGCCCAGTAATCTTGGCATTTCCAATAGTTGGTCCTAGAGACTACCAAGAAAGTGTTCTTTTAAGTATTATTCCGTTGTGGTTTCAGCATTATTTTCAGAACCCGAACAGGGTTCTCGCATTAGCATAAGAATCCTGCCTGGTAGTTGAGATTTCTGGGTGGGGTGTAAGCTCGGGGCTCCTGTAGGCCCTGCCTTTGATTTCTTTACCTCCAGAGTTGGAAAGTGCATATTTGCGTGAGATGGGCAAAGTGTGGATCGTGTTTCAGATTTCATCCTGACACTTTGAAATGACCAGTGTGTTGGTAATTATTTGCCATTTCCATGGCGTTTGGCACCGTAATAGTCATGAGGTCGGTGTCTGCATCCTGAAGCCTATGATGCTTTTTGCAGAGAAACCTCTGCTGAGGCCCAGGTAACTTGCTATTTCCCATAGCTGGCACAGGAGCCTTCGAAGGTAGGATTGTTTTCAGTATTATTTCACCATCTTTTCACCACTGTTTCAAAAACGGGAGCCCTTTTCAACCGTTAGCGGAAGAATCCTTCTTTGGAGATGAGATATTTATCTTGGGTGGCAGGTGCAGGGACTCTGTCAGTCCTGGGTTTGTTGGACTAGCGCCAGACATGAGAAGTGCGCCTTTGTGGGACAGGTGAATAGTGCGGATCCTGTTTCAGTCTAAAGACTGAAACAGGATCCGCACTTTTCACCGTTCCTTTCAGAATCATTTGATTCATCAGCTAGGAATGGCGATTGCTTCACCAGACCAATCGAAGGCTAGGCCAAACTAACTCGATCTTTCCAAGAGGTGTGTGGCCGAACTTTTGAAAGAACCGCTAAGTGGAGAACTATTTGGTATTTTTGCGAAGCACTTTTCACCGTGATTGTCATAAGGTTGGTCTCTGCATCCTTAAGCATACCAGAGTCTTCACAGACGAAACAGGCTGAGGCCCAGTAATCTTGGCATTTCCAATAGTTGGTCCTAGAGACTACCAAGAAAGTGTTCTTTTAAGTATTATTCCGTTGTGGTTTCAGCACTATTTTCAGGACCCCAGCAGGGTTCTCGCATTAGCATAAGAATCCTGCCTGGTAGTTGAGGTTTCTCGGTGGGGTGTAAGTGCAGGGCTTTTGTCAGCCCTGCCTTTGATTTGTTTACCTCCAGAGTTGGAAAGTGCATATTTCCGTGAGATGGGAAAAGTGTGGATCGCGCTTCAGATTTCATCCTGACACTTTGAAATGACCAGTGTGTTGGTAATTATTTGCCATTTCCATGGCGTTTGGCACCGTAATAGTCATGAGGTCGGTCTCTGCATCCTGAAGCCTATGATGCTTTTTGCAGAGAAACCTATGCTGAGGCCCAGGTAACTTGCTATTTCCCATAGCTGGCACAGGAACCTTGGAAGATAGGATTGTTTTCAGTATTATTTCACCATCCTTTCACCCCTGTTTCAAGAACGAGAGCCCTTTTCAACCGTTAGTGGAAGAATTCTCCTTTGGAGATGAGATATTTTTCTGGGGTGGCAAGTGCAGGGCCTCTGTGAGTCCTGGGTTTGTTGGACTAGCGCCAGTCATGAGAAGTGCGCCTTTGTGGGACAGGTGAATAGTGCGGATCCTGTTTCAGTCTAAAGACTGAAACAGGATCCGCACTTTTCACCGTTCCTTTCAGAATCATTTGATTCATCAGCTAGGAATGGCGATTGCTTCACTAGACCAATCGAAGGCTAGTCCAAAGTAACTCGATGTTCCCAAGAGGTGTGTGGCCCAACTTTCGAAAGAACCGCTAAGTGGAGAACTATTTGGTATTTTTCCGAAGCACTTTTCACCGTAATTGTCATAAGGTTGGTCTCTGCATCCTTAAGCATACCAGAGTCTTCACAGACGAAACAGGCTGAGGCCCAGTAATCTTGGCATTTCCAATACTTGGTCCTAGACACTACCAAGAAAGTGTTCTTTTAAGTATTATTCCGTTGTGGTTTCAGCACTATTTTCAGGACCCCAGCAGGGTTCTCGCATTAGCATAAGAATCCTGCCTGGTAGTTGAGATTTCTCGGTGGGGTGTAAGTGCGGGGCTTTTGTCAGCCCTGCCTTTGATTTGTTTACCTCCAGAGTTGGAAAGTGCATATTTGCGTGAGATGGGCAAAGTGTGGATCGTGCTTCAGATTTCATCCTGACACTTTGAAATGACCAGTGTGTTGGTAATTATTTGCCATTTCCATGGCGTTTGGCACCGTAATAGTCATGAGGTCGGTCTCTGCATCCTGAAGCCTATGATGCTTTTTGCAGAGAAACCTCTGCTGAGGCCCAGGTAACTTGCTATTTCCCATAGCTGGCACAGGAGCCTTGGAAGATAGGATTGTTTTCAGTATTATTTCACCATCCTTTCACCCCTGTTTCAAGAACGGGAGCCCTTTTCAACCGTTAGTGGAAGAATTCTTCTTTGGAGATGAGATAATTTTCTGGGGTGGCAAGTGCAGGGCCTCTGTCAGTCCTGGGTTTGTTGGACTAGCGCCAGACATGAGAAGTGCGCCTTTGTGGGACAGGTGAATAGTGCGGATCCTGTTTCAGTCTAAAGACTGAAACAGGATCCGCACTTTTCACCGTTCCTTTCAGAATCATTTGATTCATCAGCTAGGAATGGCGATTGCTTCACCAGACCAATCGAAGGCTAGGCCAAACTAACTCGATCTTTCCAAGAGGTGTGTGGCCCAACTTTTGAAAGAACCGCTAAGTGGAGAACTCTTTGGTATTTTTCCGAAGCATTTTTCACCGTAATGGTCATAAGGTTGGTCTCTGCATCCTTAAGCATACCAGAGTCTTCACAGACGAAACAGGCTGAGGCCCAGTAATCTTGGCATTTCCAATAGTTGGTCCTAGAGACTACCAAGAAAGTGTTCTTTTAAGTATTATTCCGTTGTCGTTTCAGCATTATTTTCAGAACCCGAGCAGGGTTCTGGCATTAGCATAAGAATCCTGCCAGGTAGTTGAGATTTCTGGGTGGGGTGTAAGCGCGGGGCTCCTGTAGGCCCTGCCTTTGATTTGTTTACCTCCAGAGTTGGAAAGTGCATATTTGCGTGAGATGGGCAAAGTGTGGATCGCGCTTCAGATTTCATCCTGACACTTTGAAATGACCAGTGTGTTGGTAATTATAGCCATTTCCATGGCGTCTGGCACCGTAATAGTCATGAGGTCGGTCTCTGCATCCTGAAGCCTATGATGCTTTTTGCAGAGAAACCTCTGCTGAGGCCCAGGTAACTTGCTATTTCCCATAGCTGCCACAAGAGCTTTGGAGGATAGGATTGTTTTCAGTATTATTTCACCATCTTTTCACCCCTGTTTCAAGAACGGGAGCCCTTTTCAACCGTTAGTGGAAGAATCCTTCTTTGGAGATGAGATATTTTTCTGGGGTGGCAGGTGCAGGGCCTCTGTCAGTCCTGGGTTTGTTGGACTAGCGCCAGACATGAGAAGTGCGCCTTTGTGGGACAGGTGAATAGTGCGGATCCTGTTTCAGTCTAAAGACTGAAACAGGATCCGCACTTTTCACCGTTCCTTTCAGAATCATTTGATTCATCAGCTAGGAATGGCGATTGCTTCACCAGACCAATCGAAGGCTAGGCCAAACTAACTCGATCTTTCCAAGAGGTGTGTGGCCGAACTTTTGAAAGAACCGCTAAGTGGAGAACTATTTGGTATTTTTCCGAAGCACTTTTCACCTTAATTGTCATAAGGTTGGTCTCTGCATCACAACGCATAACAGAGTCTTCACAGACGAAACAGGCTGAGGCCCAGTAATCTTGGCATTTCCAATACTTGGTCCTAGACACTACCAAGAATGTGTTCTTTTAAGTATTATTCCGTTGTGGTTTCAGCATTATTTTCAGGACCCCAGCAGGGTTGTCGCATTAGCATAAGAATCCTGCCAGGTAGTTGAGATTTCTGGGTGGGGTGTAAGCGCGGGGCTCCTGTAGGCCCTGCCTTTGATTTGTTTACCTGCAGAGTTGGAAAGTGCATATTTGCGTGAGATGGGCAAAGTGTGGATCGCGCTTCAGATTTCATCCTGACACTTTGAAATGACCAGTGTGTTGGTAATTATAGCCATTTCCATGGCGTCTGGCACAGTAATAGTCATGAGGTCGGTCTCTGCATCCTGAAGCCTATGATGCTTTTTGCAGAGAAACCTCTGCTGAGGCCCAGGTAACTTGCTATTTCCCATAGCTGCCACAAGAGCTTTGGAGGATAGGATTGTTTTCAGTATTATTTCACCATCTTTTCACCCCTCTTTCAAGAACGGGAGCCCTTTTCAACCGTTAGTGGAAGAATCCTTCTTTGGAGATGAGATATTTTTCTGGGGTGGCAGGTGCAGGGCCTCTGTCAGTCCTGGGTTTGTTGGACTAGTGCCAGACATGAGAAGTGCGCCTTTGTGGGACAGGTGAATAGTGCGGATCCTGTTTCAGTCTAAAGACTGAAACAGGATCCGCACTTTTCACCGTTCCTTTCAGAATCATTTGATTCATCAGCTAGGAATGGCGATTGCTTCACCAGACCAATCGAAGGCTAGGCCAAACTAACTCGATCTTTCCAAGAGGTGTGTGGCCGAACTTTTGAAAGAACCGCTAAGTGGAGAACTATTTGGTATTTTTCCGAAGCACTTTTCACCTTAATTGTCATAAGGTTGGTCTCTGCATCACAACGCATAACAGAGTCTTCACAGACGAAACAGGCTGAGGCCCAGTAATCTTGGCATTTCCAATACTTGGTCCTAGACACTACCAAGAATGTGTTCTTTTAAGTATTATTCCGTTGTGGTTTCAGCATTATTTTCAGGACCCCAGCAGGGTTGTCGCATTAGCATAAGAATCCTGCCTGGTAGTTGAGATTTCTGGGTGGGGTGTAAGTGCGGGGCTTCTGTCAGCCCTGCCTTTGATTTGTTTACCTCCAGAGTTGGAAAGTGCATATTTGCCGGAGATGGGAAAAGTGTGGATCGCGCGTCAGATTTCATCCTGACACTTTGAAATGACCAGTGTGTTGGTAATTATTTGCCATTTCCATGGCGTTTGGCACCGTAATAGTCATGAGGTCGGTCTCTGCATCCTGAAGCCTATGATGCTTTTTGCAGAGAAACCTCTGCTGAGGCCCAGGTAACTTGCTATTTCCCATAGCTGGCACAGGAGCCTTGGAAGATAGGATTGTTTTCAGTATTATTTCACCATCCTTTCACCACTGTTTCAAGAACGGGAGCCCTTTTCAACCGTTAGCGGAAGAATCCTTCTTTGGAGATGAGATATTTTTCTGGGGTGGCAAGTGCAGGGCCTCTGTCAGTCCTGGGTTTGTTGGACTAGCGCCAGACATGAGAAGTGCGCCTTAGTGGGACAGGTGAATAGTGCGGATCCTGTTTCAGTCTAAAGCCTGAAACAGGATCCGCACTTTTCACCGTTCCTTTCAGAATCATTTGATTCATCAGCTAGGAATGGCGATTGCTTCACTAGACCAATCGAAGGCTAGTCCAAAGTAACTCGATGTTCCCAAGAGGTGTGTGGCCCAACTTTTGAAAGAATCGCTAAGTGGAGAACTATTTGGTATTTTTCGAAGCACTTTTCACCGTAAATGTCATAAGGTTGGTCTCTGCATCCTTAAGCATACCAGAGTCTTCACAGACGAAACAGGCTGAGGCCCAGTAATCTTGGCATTTCCAATAGTTGGTCCTAGAGACTACCAAGAAAGTGTTCTTTTAAGTATTATTCCGTTGTGGTTTCAGCATTATTTTCAGAACCCGAGCAGGGTTCTCGCATTAGCATAAGAATCCTGCCTGGTAGTTGAGGTTTCTGGGTGGGGTTTAAGGGCGGGGCTTCTGTCAGCCCTTCCTTTGATTTGTTTACCTCCAGAGTTGGAAAGCGCATATTTGCCTGAGATGGGAAAAGTGTGGATCGTGCTTCAGACTTCATCCTGACACTTTGAAATGACCAGTGTGTTGGTAATTATTTGCCATTTCCATGGCGTTTGGCACCGTAATAGTCATGAGGTCGGTCTCTGCATCCTGAAGCCTATGATGCTTTTTGCAGAGAAACCTCTGCTGAGGCCCAGGTAACTTGCTATTTACCATAGCTGGCACAGGAGCCTTGGAAGATAGGATTGTTTTCACTATTATTTCACCATCCTTTCACCACTGTTTCAAGAACGGGAGCCCTTTTCAACCGTTAGTGGAAGAATTCTTCTTTGGAGATGAGATATTTTTCTGGGGTGGCAAGTGCAGGGCCTCTGTCAGTCCTGGGTTTGTTGGACTAGCGCCAGACATGAGAAGTGCGCCTTTGTGGGACAGGTGAATAGTGCGGATCCTGTTTCAGTCTAAAGACTGAAACAGGATCCGCACTTTTCACCGTTCCTTTCAGAATCATTTGATTCATCAGCTAGGAATGGCGGTTGCTTCACTAGACCAATCGAAGGCTAGTCCAAAGTAACTCGATGTTCCCAAGAGGTGTGTGTCCCAACTTTTGAAAGAACCGCTAAGTGGAGAACTATTTGGTATTTTTCCGAAGCACTTTTCACCGTAATTGTCAGAAGATTGGTCTCTGCATCCTTAAGCATACCAGAGTCTTCACAGACGAATCAGGCTGAGGCCCAGTAATCTTGGCATTTCCAATAGTTGGTCCTAGAGACTACCAAGAAAGTGTTCTTTTAAGTATTATTCCGTTGTGGTTTCAGCATTATTATCAGGACCCCAGCAGGGTACTCGCATTAGCATAAGAATCCTGCCTGGTAGTTGAGATTTCTGGGTGGGGTGTAAGTGGGGGGCTTCTGTCAGCCCTGCCTTTGATTTGTTTACCTCCAGAGCTGGAAAGTGCATATTTGCGTGAGATGGGCAAAGTGTGGATCGTGCTTCAGATTTCATCCTGACACTTTGAAATGACCAGTGTGTTGGTAATTATTTGCCATTTCCATGGCGTTTGGCACCGTAATAGTCATGAGGTCGGTCTCTGCATCCTGAAGCCTATGATGCTTTTTGCAGAGAAACCTCTGCTGAGGCCCAGGTAACTTGCTATTTCCCATAGCTGACAGAGGAGCCTTGGAATATAGGATTGTTTTCAGTATTATTTCACTATCTTTTCACCACTGTTTCAAGAACGGGAGCCCTTTTCAACCGTTAGCGGAAGAATCCTTCTTTGGAGATGAGATATTTTTCTGGGGTGGCAAGTACAGAGCCTCTGTCAGTCCTGGGTTTGTTGGACCAGCGCCAGACATGAGAAGTGCGCCTTTGTGGGACAGGTGAATAGTGCGGATCCTGTTTCAGTCTAAAGACTGAAACAGGATCCGCACTTTTCACCGTTCCTTTCAGAATCATTTGATTCATCAGCTAGGAATGGCGATTGATTCACCAGACCAATCGAAGGCTAGGCCAAACTAACTCGATCTTTCCAAGAGGTGTGTGGCCCAATTTTGAAAGAACCGCTAAGTACAGAACTATTTGGTATTTTTCCGAAGCACTTTTCACCGTAATTGTCATAAGGTTGGTCTCTGCATCCTTAAGCATACCAGAGTCTTCACAGACGAAACAGGCTGAGGCCCAGTAATGTTGGCATTTCCAATACTTGGTCCTAGACACTACCAAGAAAGTGTTCTTTTAAGTATTATTCCGTTGTGGTTTCAGCATTATTTTCAGAACCCGAGCAGGGTTCTCGCATTAGCATAAGAATCCTGCCTGGTAGTTGAGATTTCTGGGTGGGGTGTAAGTGCGGGGCTTCTGTCAGCCCTGCCTTTGATTTGTTTACCTCCAGAGTTGGAAAGTGCATATTTGCGTGAGATGGGCAAAGTGTGGATCCTGCTTCAGATTTCATCCTGACACTTTGAAATGACCAGTGTGTTGGTAATTATTTGCCATTTCCATGGCGTTTGGCACCGTAATAGTCATGAGGTCGGTCGCTGCATCCTAAAGCCTATGATGCTTTTTGCAGAGAAACCTCTGCTGAGGCCCAGGTAACTTGCTATTTCCCATAGCTGGCACAGGAGCCTTGGAAGATAGGATTGTTTTCAGTATTATTTCACCATTTTTTCACCACTGTTTCAAGAACGGGAGCCCTTTTCAACCGTTAGTGGAAGAATTCTTCTTTGGAGATGAGATATTTTTCTGGGGTGGCAAGTGCAGGGCCTCTGTCAGTCCTGGGTTTGTTGGACTAGCGCCAGACATGAGAAGTGCGCCTTTGTGGGACAGGTGAATAGTGCGGATCCTGTTTCAGTCTAAAGACTGAAACAGGATCCGCACTTTTCACCGTTCCTTTCAGAATCATTTGATTCATCAGCTACGAATGGCGATTGCTTCACTAGACCAATCGAAGGCTAGTCCAAAGTAACTCGATGTTCCCAAGAGGTGTGTGGCCCAACTTTTGAAAGAACCGCTAAGTGAAGAACTATTTGGTATTTTTCCGAAGCACTTTTCACCGTAATTGTCATAAGGTTGGTCTCTGCATCCTTAAGCATACCAGAGTCTTCACAGACGAAACAGGCTGAGGCCCAGTAATCTTGGCATTTCCAATAGTTGGTCCTAGAGACTACCAAGAAAGTGTTCTTTTAAGTATTATTCCGTTGTGGTTTCAGCACTATTTTCAGGACCCCAGCAGGGTTCTCGCATTAGCATAAGAATCCTGCCTGGTAGTTGAGATTTCTGGGTGGGGTGTAAGCTCCGGGCTCCTGTCGGCCCTGCCTTTGATTTGTTTACCTCCAGAGTTGAAAAGTGCATATTTGGGTCAGATGGGCAAAGTGTGGATCGTGCTTCAGATTTCATCCTGACACTTTGAAATGACCAGTGTGTTGGTAATTATTTGCCATTTCCATGGCGTTTGGCACCGTAATAGTCATGAGGTCGGTCTCTGCATCCTGAAGCCTATGATGCTTTTTGCAGAGAAACCTCTGCTGAGGCCCAGGTAACTTGCTATTTCCCATAGCTGGCACAGGAGCCTTGGAAGATAGGATTGTTTTCAGTATTATTTCACCATCTTTTCACCACTGTTTCAAGAACGGGAGCCCTTTTCAACCGTTAGCGAAAGAATCCTTCTTTGGAGATGAGATATTTTTCTGGGGTGGCAGGTGCAGGGACTCTGTCAGTCCTGGGTTTGTTGGACTAACGCCAGACATGAGAAGTGCGCCTTTGTGGGACAGGTGAATAGTGCGGATCCTGTTTCAGTCTAAAGACTGAAACAGGATCCGCACTTTTCACCGTTCCTTTCAGAATCATTTGATTCATCAGCTACGAATGGCGATTGCTTCACCAGACCAATCGAAGGCTAGGCCAAAGTAACTCGATGTTTCCAAGAGGTGTGTGGCCCAACTTTTGAAAGAACCGCTAAGTGGAGAACTATTTGGTATTTTTCCGAAGCACTTTTCACCGTAATTGTCATAAGGTTGGTCTCTGCATCCTTAAGCATACCAGAGTCTTCACAGACGAAACAGGCTGAGGCCCAGTAATCTTGGCAATTCCAATAGTTGGTCCTAGAGACTACCAAGAAAGTGTTCTTTTAAGTATTATTCCGTTGTGGTTTCAGCATTATTTCCAGGACCCCAGCAGGGTTCTCGCATTAGCATAAGAATCCTGCCTGGTAGTTGAGATTTCTGGGTGGGGTGTAAGTGCGGGGCTTCTGTCAGCCCTGCCTTTGATTTGTTTACCTCCAGAGTTGGAAAGTGCATATTTGCGTGAGATGGGCAAAGTGTGGATCCTGCTTCAGATTTCATCCTGACACTTTGAAATGACCAGTGTGTTGGTAATTATTTGCCATTTCCATGGCGTTTGGCACCGTAATAGTCATGAGGTCGGTCTCTGCATCCTGAAGCCTATGATGCTTTTTGCAGAGAAACCTCTGCTGAGGCCCAGGTAACTTGCTATTTCCCATAGCTGGCACAGGAGCCTTGGAAGATAGGATTGTTTTCAGTATTATTTCACCATCCTTTCACCCCTGTTTCAAGAACGGGAGCCCTTTTCAACCGTTAGTGGAAGAATTCTTCTTTGGAGATGAGATATTTTTCTGGGGTGGCAAGTGCAGGGCCTCTGTCAGTCCTGGGTTTGTTGGACTAGCGCCAGACATGAGAAGTGCGCCTTTGTGGGACAGGTGAATAGTGCGGATCCTGTTTCAGTCTAAAGACTGAAACAGGATCCGCACTTTTCACCGTTCCTTTCAGAATCATTTGATTCATCAGCTAGGAATGGCGATTGCTTCACCAGACCAATCGAAGGCTAGGCCAAACTAACTCGATCTTTCCAAGAGGTGTGTGGCCGAACTTTTGAAAGAACCGCTAAGTGGAGAACTATTTGGTATTTTTCCGAAGCACTTTTCACCGTAATTGTCATAAGGTTGGTCTCTGTATCCTTAAGCATACGAGAGTCTTCACAGACGAAACAGGCTGAGGCCCAGTAATCTTGGCATTTCCAATAGTTGGTCCTAGAGACTACCAAGAAAGTGTTCTTTTAAGTATTATTCCGTTGTGGTTTCAGCACTATTTTCAGGACCCCAGCAGGGTTGTCGCATTAGCATAAGAATCCTGCCTGGTAGTTGAGATTTCTGGGTGGGGTGTAAGTGCGGGGCTTCTGTCAGCCCTGCCTTTGATTTGTTTACCTCCAGAGTTGGAAAGTGCATATTTGCGTGAGATGGGCAAAGTGTGGATCCTGCTTCAGATTTCATCCTGACACTTTGAAATGACCAGTGTGTTGGTAATTATTTGCCATTTCCATGGCGTTTGGCACCGTAATAGTCATGAGGTCGGTCTCTGCATCCTGAAGCCTATGATGCTTTTTGCAGAGAAACCTCTGCTGAGGCCCAGGTAACTTGCTATTTCCCATAGCTGGCACAGGAGCCTTGGAAGATAGGATTGTTTTCAGTATTATTTCACCATCTTTTCACAACTGTTTCAAGAACGGGAGCCCTTTGCAACCGTTAGCGGAAGAATCCTTCTTTGGAGATGAGATATTTTTCTGGGGTGGCAGGTGCAGGGCCTCTGTCAGTCCTGGGTTTGTTGGACTAGCGCCAGACATGAGAACTGCGCCTTTGTGGGACAGGTGAATAGTGCGGATCCTGTTTCAGTCTAAAGACTGAAACAGGATCCGCACTTTTCACCGTTCCTTTCAGAATCATTTGATTCATCAGCTAGGAATGGCGATTGCTTCACCAGACCAATCGAAGGCTAGGCCAAACTAACTCGATCTTTCCAAGAGGTGTGTGGCCGAACTTTTGAAAGAACCGCTAAGTGGAGAACTATTTGGTATTTTTCCGAAGCACTTTTCACCGTGATTGTCATAAGGTTGGTCTCTGCATCCTTAAGCATACCAGAGTCTTCACAGACGAAACAGGCTGAGGCCCAGTAATCTTGGCATTTCCAATAGTTGGTCCTAGAGACTACCAAGAAAGTGTTCTTTTAAGTATTATTCCGTTGTGGTTTCAGCATTATTTTCAGGAACCCAGCAGGGTTCTCGCATTAGCATAAGAATCCTGCCTGGTAGTTGAGATTTCTGGGTGGGGTGTAAGTGCGGGGCTTCTGTCAGCCCTGCCTTTGATTTGTTTACCTCCAGAGTTGAAAAGTGCATATTTGCGTGAGATGGGCAAAGTGTGGATCGTGCTTCAGATTTCATCCTGACACTTTGAAATGACCAGTGTGTTGGTAATTATTTGCCATTTCCATGGCGTTTGGCACCGTAATAGTCATGAGGTCGGTCTCTGCATCCTGAAGCCTATGATGCTTTTTGCAGAGAAACCTCTGCTGAGGCCCAGGTAACTTGCTATTTCCCATAGCTGGCACAGGAGCCTTGGAAGATAGGATTGTTTTCAGTATTATTTCACCATCTTTTCACCACTGTTTCAAGAACGGGAGCCCTTTTCAACCGTTAGCGAAAGAATCCTTCTTTGGAGATGAGATATTTTTCTGGGGTGGCAGGTGCAGGGACTCTGTCAGTCCTGGGTTTGTTGGACTAGCGCCAGACATGAGAAGTGCGCCTTTGTGGGACAGGTGAATAGTGCGGATCCTGTTTCAGTCTAAAGACTGAAACAGGATCCGCACTTTTCACCGTTCCTTTCAGAATCATTTGATTCATCAGCTAGGAATGGCGATTGCTTCACTAGACCAATCGAAGGCTAGTCCAAAGTAACTCGATGTTCCCAAGAGGTGTGTGGCCCAACTTTTGAAAGAACCGCTAAGTGGAGAACTATTTGGTATTTTTCCGAAGCACTTTTCACCGTAATTGTCATAAGGTTGGTCTCTGCATCCTTAAGCATACCAGAGTCTTCACAGACGAAACAGGCTGAGGCCCAGTAATCTTGGCATTTCCAATAGTTGGTCCTAGAGACTACCAAGAAAGTGTTCTTTTAAGTATTATTCCGTTGTGGTTTCAGCACTATTTTCAGGACCCCAGCAGGGTTCTCGCATTAGCATAAGAATCCTGCCTGGTAGTTGAGATTTCTGGGTGGGGTGTAAGCACTGGGCTTCTGTCAGCCCTGCCTTTGATTTGTTTACCTCCAGAGTTGGAAAGTGCATATTTGCGTGAGATGGGCAAAGTGTGGATCGCGCTTCAGATTTCATCCTGACACTTTGAAATGACCAGTGTGTTGGTAATTATTTGCCATTTCCATGGCGTTTGGCACCGTAATAGTCATGAGGTCGGTCTCTGCATCCTGAAGCCTATGATGCTTTTTGCAGAGAAACCTCTGCTGAGGCCCAGGTAACTTGCTATTTCCCATAGCTGGCACAGGAGCCTTGGAAGATAGGATTGTTTTCAGTATTATTTCACCATCTTTTCACCACTGTTTCAAGAACGGGAGCCCTTTGCAACCGTTAGCGGAAGAATCCTTCTTTGGAGATGATTAATTTTTCTGGGGTGGCAGGTGCAGGGCCTCTGTCAGTCCTGGGTTTGTTGGTCTAGCGCCAGACATGAGAAGTGCGCCTTTGTGGGACAGGTGAATAGTGCGGATCCTGTTTCAGTCTAAAGACTGAAACAGGATCCGCACTTTTCACCGTTCCTTTCAGAATCATTTGATTCATCAGCTAGGAATGGCGATTGATTCACCAGACCAATCGAAGGCTAGGCCAAACTAACTCGATCTTTCCAAGAGGTGTGTGGCCCAACTTTTGAAAGAACCGCTAAGTGGAGAACTATTTGGTACTTTTCCGAAGCACTTTTCACCGTAATTGTCATAAGGTTGGTCTCTGCATCCTTAAGCATACCAGAGTCTTCACAGACGAAACAGGCTGAGGCCCAGTAATCTTGGCATTTCCAATACTTGGTCCTAGACACTACCAAGAAAGTGTTCTTTTAAGTATTATTCCGTTGTGGTTTCAGCATTATTTTCAGAACCCGAGCAGGGTTCTCGCATTAGCATAAGAATCCTGCCTGGTAGTTGAGATTTCTGGGTGGGGTGTAAGTGCGGGGCTTCTGTCAGCCCTGCCTTTGATTTGTTTACCTCCAGAGTTGGAAAGTGCATATTTGCGTGAGATGGGCAAAGTGTGGATCGTGCTTCAGATTTCATCCTGACACTTTGAAATGACCAGTGTGTTGGTAATTATTTGCCATTTCCATGGCGTTTGGCACCGTAATAGTCATGAGGTCGGTCTCTGCATCCTAAAGCCTATGATGCTTTTTGCAGAGAAACCTCTGCTGAGGCCCAGGTAACTTGCTATTTCCCATAGCTGGCACAGGAGCCTTGGAAGATAGGATTGTTTTCAGTATTATTTCACCATTTTTTCACCACTGTTTCAAGAACGGGAGCCCTTTTCAACCGTTAGTGGAAGAATTCTTCTTTGGAGATGAGATATTTTTCTGGGGTGGCAAGTGCAGGGCCTCTGTCAGTCCTGGGTTTGTTGGACTAGCGCCAGACATGAGAAGTGCGCCTTTGTGGGACAGGTGAATAGTGCTGATGATCCGCACTTTTCACCGTTCCTTTCAGAATCATTTGATTAAACAGCTAGGAATGGCGATTGCTTCACTAGACCAATCGAAGGCTAGTCCAAAGTAACTCGATGTTCCCAAGAGGTGTGTGGCCCAACTTTTGAAAGAACCGCTAAGTGGAGAACTATTTGGTATTTTTCCGAAGCACTTTTCACCGTAATTGTCATAAGGTTGGTCTCTGCATCCTTAAGCATACCAGAGTCTTCACAGACGAAACAGGCTGAGGCCCAGTAATCTTGGCATTTCCAATAGTTGGTCCTAGAGACTACCAAGAAAGTGTTCTTTTAAGTATTATTCCGTTGTGGTTTCAGCATTATTTTCAGGAACCCAGCAGGGTTCTCGCATTAGCATAAGAATCCTGCCTGGTAGTTGAGATTTCTGGGTGGGGTGTAAGTGTGGGGCTTCTGTCAGCCCTGCCTTTGATTTGTTTACCTCCAGAGTTGAAAAGTGCATATTTGCGTGAGATGGGCAAAGTGTGGATCGTGCTTCAGATTTCATCCTGACACTTTGAAATGACCAGTGTGTTGGTAATTATTTGCCATTTCCATGGCGTTTGGCACCGTAATAGTCATGAGGTCGGTCTCTGCATCCTGAAGCCTATGATGCTTTTTGCAGAGAAACCTCTGCTGAGGCCCAGGTAACTTGCTATTTCCCATAGCTGGCACAGGAGCCTTGGAAGATAGGATTGTTTTCAGTATTATTTCACCATCTTTTCACCACTGTTTCAAGAACGGGAGCCCTTTTCAACCGTTAGCGAAAGAATCCTTCTTTGGAGATGAGATATTTTTCTGGGGTGGCAGGTGCAGGGACTCTGTCAGTCCTGGGTTTGTTGGACTAGCGCCAGACATGAGAAGTGCGCCTTTGTGGGACAGGTGAATAGTGCGGATCCTGTTTCAGTCTAAAGACTGAAACAGGATCCGCACTTTTCACCGTTCCTTTCAGAATCATTTGATTCATCAGCTACGAATGGCGATTGCTTCACTAGACCAATCGAAGGCTAGTCCAAAGTAACTCGATGTTCCCAAGAGGTGTGTGGCCCAACTTTTGAAAGAACCGCTAAGTGGAGAACTATTTGGTATTTTTCCGAAGCACTTTTCACCGTAATTGTCATAAGGTTGGTCTCTGCATCCTTAAGCATACCAGAGTCTTCACAGACGAAACAGGCTGAGGCCCAGTAATCTTGGCATTTCCAATAGTTGGTCCTAGAGACTACCAAGAAAGTGTTCTTTTAAGTATTATTCCGTTGTGGTTTCAGCACTATTTTCAGGACCCCAGCAGGGTTCTCGCATTAGCATAAGAATCCTGCCTGGTAGTTGAGATTTCTGGGTGGGGTGTAAGCACTGGGCTTCTGTCAGCCCTGCCTTTGAATTGTTTACCTCCAGAGTTGGAAAGTGCATATTTGCGTGAGATGGGCAAAGTGTGGATCGCGCTTCAGATTTCATCCTGACACTTTGAAATGACCAGTGTGTTGGTAATTATTTGCCATTTCCATGGCGTTTGGCACCGTAATAGTCATGAGGTCGGTCTCTGCATCCTGAAGCCTATGATGCTTTTTGCAGAGAAACCTCTGCTGAGGCCCAGGTAACTTGCTATTTCCCATAGCTGGCACAGGAGCCTTGGAAGATAGGATTGTTTTCAGTATTATTTCACCATCTTTTCACCACTGTTTCAAGAACGGGAGCCCTTTGCAACCGTTAGCGGAAGAATCCTTCTTTGGAGATGATTAATTTTTCTGGGGTGGCAGGTGCAGGGCCTCTGTCAGTCCTGGGTTTGTTGGACTAGCGCCAGACATGAGAAGTGCGCCTTTGTGGGACAGGTGAATAGTGCGGATCCTGTTTCAGTCTAAAGACTGAAACAGGATCCGCACTTTTCACCGTTCCTTTCAGAATCATTTGATTCATCAGCTAGGAATGGCGATTGATTCACCAGACCAATCGAAGGCTAGGCCAAACTAACTCGATCTTTCCAAGAGGTGTGTGGCCCAACTTTTGAAAGAACCGCTAAGTGGAGAACTATTTGGTATTTTTCCGAAGCACTTTTCACCGTAATTGTCATAAGGTTGGTCTCTGCATCCTTAAGCATACCAGAGTCTTCACAGACGAAACAGGCTGAGGCCCAGTAATCTTGGCATTTCCAATACTTGGTCCTAGACACTACCAAGAAAGTGTTCTTTTAAGTATTATTCCGTTGTGGTTTCAGCATTATTTTCAGAACCCGAGCAGGGTTCTCGCATTAGCATAAGAATCCTGCCTGGTAGTTGAGATTTCTGGGTGGGGTGTAAGTGCGGGGCTTCTGTCAGCCCTGCCTTTGATTTGTTTACCTCCAGAGTTGGAAAGTGCATATTTGCGTGAGATGGGCAAAGTGTGGATCGTGCTTCAGATTTCATCCTGACACTTTGAAATGACCAGTGTGTTGGTAATTATTTGCCATTTCCATGGCGTTTGGCACCGTAATAGTCATGAGGTCGGTCTCTGCATCCTAAAGCCTATGATGCTTTTTGCAGAGAAACCTCTGCTGAGGCCCAGGTAACTTGCTATTTCCCATAGCTGGCACAGGAGCCTTGGAAGATAGGATTGTTTTCAGTATTATTTCACCATTTTTTCACCACTGTTTCAAGAACGGGAGCCCTTTTCAACCGTTAGTGGAAGAATTCTTCTTTGGAGATGAGATATTTTTCTGGGGTGGCAAGTGCAGGGCCTCTGTCAGTCCTGGGTTTGTTGGACTAGCGCCAGACATGAGAAGTGCGCCTTTGTGGGACAGGTGAATAGTGCTGATGATCCGCACTTTTCACCGTTCCTTTCAGAATCATTTGATTAAACAGCTAGGAATGGCGATTGCTTCACTAGACCAATCGAAGGCTAGTCCAAAGTAACTCGATGTTCCCAAGAGGTGTGTGGCCCAACTTTTGAAAGAACCGCTAAGTGGAGAACTATTTGGTATTTTTCCGAAGCACTTTTCACCGTAATTGTCATAAGGTGGGTCTCTGCATCCTTAAGCATACCAGAGTCTTCACAGACGAAACAGGCTGAGGCCCAGTAATCTTGGCATTTCCAATAGTTGGTCCTAGAGACTACCAAGAAAGTGTTCTTTTAAGTATTATTCCGTTGTGGTTTCAGCACTATTTTCAGGACCCCAGCAGGGTTCTCGCATTAGCATAAGAATCCTGGCTGGTAGTTGAGATTTCTGGGTGGGGTGTAAGCTCTGGGCTCCTGTCGGCCCTGCCTTTGATTTGTTTACCTCCAGAGTTGAAAAGTGCATATTTGGGTGAGATGGGCAAAGTGTGGATCGTGCTTCAGATTTCATCCTGACACTTTGAAATGACCAGTGTGTTGGTAATTATTTGCCATTTCCATGGCGTTTGGCACCGTAATAGTCATGAGGTCGGTCTCTGCATCCTGAAGCCTATGATGCTTTTTGCAGAGAAACCTCTGCTGAGGCCCAGGTAACTTGCTATTTCCCATAGCTGGCACAGGAGCCTTGGAAGATAGGATTGTTTTCAGTATTATTTCACCATCTTTTCACCACTGTTTCAAGAACGGGAGCCCTTTTCAACCGTTAGCGAAAGAATCCTTCTTTGGAGATGAGATATTTTTCTGGGGTGGCAGGTGCAGGGACTCTGTCAGTCCTGGGTTTGTTGGACTAGCGCCAGACATGAGAAGTGCGCCTTTGTGGGACAGGTGAATAGTGCGGATCCTGTTTCAGTCTAAAGACTGAAACAGGATCCGCACTTTTCACCGTTCCTTTCAGAATCATTTGATTCATCAGCTACGAATGGCGATTGCTTCACTAGACCAATCGAAGGCTAGTCCAAAGTAACTCGATGTTCCCAAGAGGTGTGTGGCCCAACTTTTGAAAGAACCGCTAAGTGGAGAACTATTTGGTATTTTTCCGAAGCACTTTTCACCGTAATTGTCATAAGGTTGGTCTCTGCATCCTTAAGCATACCAGAGTCTTCACAGACGAAACAGGCTGAGGCCCAGTAATCTTGGCATTTCCAATAGTTGGTCCTAGAGACTACCAAGAAAGTGTTCTTTTAAGTATTATTCCGTTGTGGTTTCAGCACTATTTTCAGGACCCCAGCAGGGTTCTCGCATTAGCATAAGAATCCTGCCTGGTAGTTGAGATTTCTGGGTGGGGTGTAAGCACTGGGCTTCTGTCAGCCCTGCCTTTGAATTGTTTACCTCCAGAGTTGGAAAGTGCATATTTGCGTGAGATGGGCAAAGTGTGGATCGCGCTTCAGATTTCATCCTGACACTTTGAAATGACCAGTGTGTTGGTAATTATTTGCCATTTCCATGGCGTTTGGCACCGTAATAGTCATGAGGTCGGTCTCTGCATCCTGAAGCCTATGATGCTTTTTGCAGAGAAACCTCTGCTGAGGCCCAGGTAACTTGCTATTTCCCATAGCTGGCACAGGAGCCTTGGAAGATAGGATTGTTTTCAGTATTATTTCACCATCTTTTCACCACTGTTTCAAGAACGGGAGCCCTTTGCAACCGTTAGCGGAAGAATCCTTCTTTGGAGATGATTAATTTTTCTGGGGTGGCAGGTGCAGGGCCTCTGTCAGTCCTGGGTTTGTTGGACTAGCGCCAGACATGAGAAGTGCGCCTTTGTGGGACAGGTGAATAGTGCGGATCCTGTTTCAGTCTAAAGACTGAAACAGGATCCGCACTTTTCACCGTTCCTTTCAGAATCATTTGATTCATCAGCTAGGAATGGCGATTGATTCACCAGACCAATCGAAGGCTAGGCCAAACTAACTCGATCTTTCCAAGAGGTGTGTGGCCCAACTTTTGAAAGAACCGCTAAGTGGAGAACTATTTGGTATTTTTCCGAAGCACTTTTCACCGTAATTGTCATAAGGTTGGTCTCTGCATCCTTAAGCATACCAGAGTCTTCACAGACGAAACAGGCTGAGGCCCAGTAATCTTGGCATTTCCAATACTTGGTCCTAGACACTACCAAGAAAGTGTTCTTTTAAGTATTATTCCGTTGTGGTTTCAGCATTATTTTCAGAACCCGAGCAGGGTTCTCGCATTAGCATAAGAATCCTGCCTGGTAGTTGAGATTTCTGGGTGGGGTGTAAGTGCGGGGCTTCTGTCAGCCCTGCCTTTGATTTGTTTACCTCCAGAGTTGGAAAGTGCATATTTGCGTGAGATGGGCAAAGTGTGGATCGTGCTTCAGATTTCATCCTGACACTTTGAAATGACCAGTGTGTTGGTAATTATTTGCCATTTCCATGGCGTTTGGCACCGTAATAGTCATGAGGTCGGTCTCTGCATCCTAAAGCCTATGATGCTTTTTGCAGAGAAACCTCTGCTGAGGCCCAGGTAACTTGCTATTTCCCATAGCTGGCACAGGAGCCTTGGAAGATAGGATTGTTTTCAGTATTATTTCACCATTTTTTCACCACTGTTTCAAGAACGGGAGCCCTTTTCAACCGTTAGTGGAAGAATTCTTCTTTGGAGATGAGATATTTTTCTGGGGTGGCAAGTGCAGGGCCTCTGTCAGTCCTGGGTTTGTTGGACTAGCGCCAGACATGAGAAGTGCGCCTTTGTGGGACAGGTGAATAGTGCTGATGATCCGCACTTTTCACCGTTCCTTTCAGAATCATTTGATTAAACAGCTAGGAATGGCGATTGCTTCACTAGACCAATCGAAGGCTAGTCCAAAGTAACTCGATGTTCCCAAGAGGTGTGTGGCCCAACTTTTGAAAGAACCGCTAAGTGGAGAACTATTTGGTATTTTTCCGAAGCACTTTTCACCGTGATTGTCATAAGGTTGGTCTCTGCATCCTTAAGCATACCAGAGTCTTCACAGACGAAACAGGCTGAGGCCCAGTAATCTTGGCATTTCCAATAGTTGGTCCTAGAGACTACCAAGAAAGTGTTCTTTTAAGTATTAATCCGTTGTGGTTTCAGCACTATTTTCAGGACCCCAGCAGGGTTCTCGCATTAGCATAAGAATCCTGCCTGGTAGTTGTGATTTCTGGGTGGGGTGTAAGTGCGGGGCTTCTGTCAGCCCTGCCTTTGATTTGTTTACCTCCAGAGTTGGAAAGTGCATATTTGCGTGAGATGGGCAAAGTGTGGATCGCGCTTCAGATTTCATCCTGACACTTTGAAATGACCAGTGTGTTGGTAATTATTTGCCATTTCCATGGCGTTTGGCACCGTAATAGTCATGAGGTCGGTCTCTGCATCCTGAAGCCTATGATGCTTTTTGCAGAGAAACCTCTGCTGAGGCCCAGGTAACTTGCTATTTCCCATAGCTGGCACAGGAGCCTTGGAAGATAGGATTGTTTTCAGTATTATTTCACCATCTTTTCACAACTCTTTCAAGAACGGGAGCCCTTTGCAACCGTTAGCGGAAGAATCCTTCTTTGGAGATGAGATATTTTTCTGGGGTGGCAGGTGCAGGGACTCTGTCAGTCCTGGGTTTGTTGGACTAGCGCCAGACATGAGAAGTGCGCCTTTGTGGGACAGGTGAATAGTGCGGATCCTGTTTCAGTCTAAAGACTGAAACAGGATCCGCACTTTTCACCGTTCCTTTCAGAATCATTTGATGCATCAGCTACGAATGGCGATTGCTTCACTAGACCAATCGAAGGCTAGTCCAAAGTAACTCGATGTTCCCAAGAGGTGTGTGGCCCAACTTTTGAAAGAACCGCTAAGTGGAGAACTATTTGGTATTTTTCCGAAGCACTTTTCACCGTAATTGTCATAAGGTTGGTCTCTGCATCCTTAAGCATACCAGAGTCTTCACAGACGAAACAGGCTGAGGCCCAGTAATCTTGGCATTTCCAATAGTTGGTCCTAGAGACTACCAAGAAAGTGTTCTTTTAAGTATTATTCCGTTGTGGTTTCAGCACTATTTTCAGGACCGCAGCAGGGTTCTCGCATTAGCATAAGAATCCTGCCTGGTAGTTGAGAATTCTCGGTGGGGTGTAAGTGCGGGGCTTCTGTCAGCCCTGCCTTTGATTTGTTTACCTCCAGAGTTGGAAAGTGCATATTTGCGTGAGATGGGCAAAGTGTGGATCCTGCTTCAGATTTCATCCTGACACTTTGAAATGACCAGTGTGTTGGTAATTATTTGCCATTTCCATGGCGTTTGGCACCGTAATAGTCATGAGGTCGGTCTCTGCATCCTGAAGCCTATGATGCTTTTTGCAGAGAAACCTCTGCTGAAGCCCAGGTAACTTGCTATTTCCCATAGCTGGCACAGGAGCCTTGGAAGATAGGATTGTTTTCAGTATTATTTCAGCATCTTTTCACCACTGTTTCAAGAACGGGAGCCCTTTTCAACCGTTAGCGGAAGAATCCTTCTTTGGAGATGAGATATTTTTCTGGGGTGGCAGGTGCAGGGACTCTGTCAGTCCTGGGTTTGTTGGACTAACGCCAGACATGAGAAGTGCGCCTTTGTGGGACAGGTGAATAGTGCGGATCCTGTTTCAGTCTAAAGACTGAAACAGGATCCGCACTTTTCACCGTTCCTTTCAGAATCATTTGATTCATCAGCTAGGAATGGCGATTGCTTCACCAGACCAATCGAAGGCTAGGCCAAACTAACTCGATCTTTCCAAGAGGTGTGTGGCCGAACTTTTGAAAGAACCGCTAAGTGGAGAAATATTTGGTATTTTTCCGAAGCACTTTTCACCGTGATTGTCATAAGGTTGGTCTCTGCATCCTTAAGCATACCAGAGTCTTCACAGACGAAACAGGCTGAGGCCCAGTAATCTTGGCATTTCCAATAGTTGGTCCTAGAGACTACCAAGAAAGTGTTCTTTTAAGTATTATTCCGTTGTGGTTTCAGCACTATTTTCAGGACCCCAGCAGGGTTCTCGCATTAGCATAAGAATCCTGCCTGGTAGTTGAGATTTCTGGGTGGGTTGTAAGCACTGGGCTTCTGTCAGCCCTGCCTTTGATTTGTTTACCTCCAGAGTTGGAAAGTGCATATTTGCGTGAGATGGGCAAAGTGTGGATCGCGCTTCAGATTTCATCCTGACACTTTGAAATGACCAGTGTGTTGGTAATTATTTGCCATTTCCATGGCGTTTGGCACCGTAATAGTCATGAGGTCGGTCTCTGCATCCTGAAGCCTATGATGCTTTTTGCAGAGAAACCTCTGCTGAGGCCCAGGTAACTTGCTATTTCCCATAGCTGGCACAGGAGCCTTGGAAGATAGGATTGTTTTCAGTATTATTTCACCATCTTTTCACCCCTGTTTCAAGAACGGGAGCCCTTTGCAACCGTTAGCGGAAGAATCCTTCTTTGGAGATGATTAATTTTTCTGGGGTGGCAGGTGCAGGGCCTCTGTCAGTCCTGGGTTTGTTGGTCTAGCGCCAGACATGAGAAGTGCGCCTTTGTGGGACAGGTGAATAGTGCGGATCCTGTTTCAGTCTAAAGACTGAAACAGGATCCGCACTTTTCACCGTTCCTTTCAGAATCATTTGATTCATCAGCTAGGAATGGCGATTGATTCACCAGACCAATCGAAGGCTAGGCCAAACTAACTCGATCTTTCCAAGAGGTGTGTGGCCCAACTTTTGAAAGAACCGCTAAGTGGAGAACTATTTGGTATTTTTCCGAAGCACTTTTCACCGTAATTGTCATAAGGTTGGTCTCTGCATCCTTAAGCATACCAGAGTCTTCACAGACGAAACAGGCTGAGGCCCAGTAATCTTGGCATTTCCAATACTTGGTCCTAGACACTACCAAGAAAGTGTTCTTTTAAGTATTATTCCGTTGTGGTTTCAGCACTATTTTCAGGACCCCAGCAGGGTTCTCGCATTAGCATAAGAATCCTGCCTGGTAGTTGAGATTTCTCGGTGGGGTGTAAGTACAGGGCTTTTGTCAGCCCTGCCTTTGATTTGTTTACCTCCAGAGTTGGAAAGTGCATATTTGCGTGAGATGGGCAAAGTGTGGATCGTGCTTCAGATTTCATCCTGACACTTTGAAATGACCAGTGTGTTGGTAATTATTTGCCATTTCCATGGCGTTTGGCACCGTAATAGTCATGAGGTCGGTCTCTGCATCCTGAAGCCTATGATGCTTTTTGCAGAGAAACCTCTGCTGAGGCCCAGGTAACTTGCTATTTCCCATAGCTGGCACAGGAGCCTTGGAAGATAGGATTGTTTTCAGTATTATTTCACCATCCTTTCACCCCTGTTTCAAGAACGGGAGCCCTTTTCAACCGTTAGCGGAAGAATCCTTGTTTGGAGATGAGATATTTTTCTGGGGTGGCAGGTGCAGGGCCTCTGTCAGTCCTGGGTTTGTTGGACTAGCGCCAGACATGAGAAGTGCGCCTTTGTGGGACAGGTGAATAGTGCGGATCCTGTTTCAGTCTAAAGACTGAAACAGGATCCGCACTTTTCACCGTTCCTTTCAGAATCATTTGATTCATCAGCTACGAATGGCGATTGCTTCACCAGACCAATCGAAGGCTAGGCCAAACTAACTCGATCTTTCCAAGAGGTGTGTGGCCGAACTTTTGAAAGAACCGCTAAGTGGAGAACTATTTGGTATTTTTCCGAAGCACTTTTCACCGTGATTGTCATAAGGTTGGTCTCTGCATCCTTAAGCATACCAGAGTCTTCACAGACGAAACAGGCTGAGGCCCAGTAATCTTGGCATTTCCAATAGTTGGTCCTAGAGACTACCAAGAAAGTGTTCTTTTAAGTATTATTCCGTTGTGGTTTCAGCATTATTTTCAGGACCCCAGCAGGGTTCTCGCATTAGCATAAGAATCCTGCCTGGTAGTTGAGATTTCTGGGTGGGGTGTAAGTGTGGGGCTTCTGTCAGCCCTGCCTTTGATTTGTTTACCTCCAGAGTTGAAAAGTGCATATTTGCGTGAGATAGGCAAAGTGTGGATCGTGCTTCAGATTTCATCCTGACACTTTGAAATGACCAGTGTGTTGGTAATTATTTGCCATTTCCATGGCGTTTGGCACCGTAATAGTCATGAGGTCTTTCTCTGCATCCTGAAGCCTATGATGCTTTTTGCAGAGAAACCTCTGCTGAGGCCCAGGTAACTTGCTATTTCCCATAGCTGGCACAGGAGCCTTGGAAGATAGGATTGTTTTCAGTATTATTTCACCATCTTTTCACCACTGTTTCAAGAACGGGAGCCCTTTTCAACCGTTAGCGAAAGAATCCTTCTTTGGAGATGAGATATTTTTCTGGGGTGGCAGGTGCAGGGACTCTGTCAGTCCTGGGTTTGTTGGACTAGCGCCAGACATGAGAAGTGCGCCTTTGTGGGACAGGTGAATAGTGCGGATCCTGTTTCAGTCTAAAGACTGAAACAGGATCCGCACTTTTCACCGTTCCTTTCAGAATCATTTGATTCATCAGCTAGGAATGGCGATTGCTTCACCAGACCAATCGAAGGCTAGGCCAAACTAACTCGATCTTTCCAAGAGGTGTGTGGCCGAACTTTTGAAAGAACCGCTAAGTGGAGAACTATTTGGTATTTTTCCGAAGCACTTTTCACCGTGATTGTCATAAGGTTGGTCTCTGCATCCTTAAGCATACCAGAGTCTTCACAGACGAAACAGGCTGAGGCCCAGTAATCTTGGCATTTCCAATAGTTGGTCCTAGAGACTACCAAGAAAGTGTTCTTTTAAGTATTATTCCGTTGTGGTTTCAGCATTATTTCCAGGACCCCAGCAGGGTTCTCGCATTAGCATTAGAATCCTGCCTGGTAGTTGAGATTTCTGGGTGGGGTGTAAGCACTGGGCTTCTGTCAGCCCTGCCTTTGATTTGTTTACCTCCAGAGTTGGAAAGTGCATATTTGCCTGAGATGGGCAAAGTGTGGATCGCGCTTCAGATTTCATCCTGACACTTTGAAATGACCAGTGTGTTGGTAATTATTTGCCATTTCCATGGCGTTTGGCACCGTAATAGTCATGAGGTCGGTCTCTGCATCCTAAAGCCTATGATGCTTTTTGCAGAGAAACCTCTGCTGAGGCCCAGGTAACTTGCTATTTCCCATAGCTGGCACAGGAGCCTTGGAAGATAGGATTGTTTTCAGTATTATTTCACCATTTTTTCACCACTGTTTCAAGAACGGGAGCCCTTTTCAACCGTTAGTGGAAGAATTCTTCTTTGGAGATGAGATATTTTTCTGGGGTGGCAAGTGCAGGGCCTCTGTCAGTCCTGGGTTTGTTGGACTAGCGCCAGACATGAGAAGTGCGCCTTTGTGGGACAGGTGAATAGTGCGGATCCTGTTTCAGTCTAAAGACTGAAACAGGATCCGCACTTTTCACCGTTCCTTTCAGAATCATTTGATTCATCAGCTAGGAATGGCGATTGCTTCACTAGACCAATCGAAGGCTAGTCCAAAGTAACTCGATGTTCCCAAGAGGTGTGTGGCCCAACTTTTGAAAGAACCGCTAAGTGGAGAACTATTTGGTATTTTTCCGAAGCACTTTTCACCGTGATTGTCATAAGGTTGGTCTCTGCATCCTTAAGCATACCAGAGTCTTCACAGACGAAACAGGCTGAGGCCCAGTAATCTTGGCATTTCCAATAGTTGGTCCTAGAGACTACCAAGAAAGTGTTCTTTTAAGTATTAATCCGTTGTGGTTTCAGCACTATTTTCAGGACCCCAGCAGGGTTCTCGCATTAGCATAAGAATCCTGCCTGGTAGTTGTGATTTCTGGGTGGGGTGTAAGTGCGGGGCTTCTGTCAGCCCTGCCTTTGATTTGTTTACCTCCAGAGTTGGAAAGTGCATATTTGCGTGAGATGGGCAAAGTGTGGATCGCGCTTCAGATTTCATCCTGACACTTTGAAATGACCAGTGTGTTGGTAATTATTTGCCATTTGCATGGCGTTTGGCACCGTAATAGTCATGAGGTCGGTCTCTGCATCCTGAAGCCTATGATGCTTTTTGCAGAGAAACCTCTGCTGAGGCCCAGGTAACTTGCTATTTCCCATAGCTGGCACAGGAGCCTTGGAAGATAGGATTGTTTTCAGTATTATTTCACCATGTTTTCACAACTGTTTCAAGAACGGGAGCCCTTTGCAACCGTTAGCGGAAGAATCCTTCTTTGGAGATGATTAATTTTTCTGGGGTGGCAGGTGCAGGGCCTCTGTCAGTCCTGGGTTTGTTGGACTAGCGCCAGACATGAGAAGTGCGCCTTTGTGGGACAGGTGAATAGTGCGGATCCTGTTTCAGTCTAAAGACTGAAACAGGATCCGCACTTTTCACCGTTCCTTTCAGAATCATTTGATTCATCAGCTAGGAATGGCGATTGCTTCACTAGACCAATCGAAGGCTAGTCCAAAGTAACTCGATGTTCCCAAGAGGTGTGTGGCCCAACTTTTGAAAGAACCGCTAAGTGGAGAACTATTTGGTATTTTTCCGAAGCACTTTTCACCGTAATTGTCATAAGGTTGGTCTCTGCATCCTTAAGCATACCAGAGTCTTCACAGACGAAACAGGCTGAGGCCCAGTAATCTTGGCATTTCCAATAGTTGGTCCTACAGACTACCAAGAAAGTGTTCTTTTAAGTATTATTCCGTTGTGGTTTCAGCACTATTTTCAGGACCGCAGCAGGGTTCTCGCATTAGCATAAGAATCCTGCCTGGTAGTTGAGATTTCTGGGTGGGGTGTAAGTGCGGGGCTTCTGTCAGCCCTGCCTTTGATTTGTTTACCTCCAGAGTTGGAAAGTGCATATTTGCGTGAGATGGGCAAAGTGTGGATCCTGCTTCAGATTTCATCCTGACACTTTGAAATGACCAGTGTGTTGGTAATTATTTGCCATTTCCATGGCGTTTGGCACCGTAATAGTCATGAGGTCGGTCTCTGCATCCTGAAGCCTATGATGCTTTTTGCAGAGAAACCTCTGCTGAAGCCCAGGTAACTTGCTATTTCCCATAGCTGGCACAGGAGCCTTGGAAGATAGGATTGTTTTCAGTATTATTTCAGCATCTTTTCACCACTGTTTCAAGAACGGGAGCCCTTTTCAACCGTTAGCGGAAGAATCCTTCTTTGGAGATGAGATATTTTTCTGGGGTGGCAGGTGCAGGGACTCTGTCAGTCCTGGGTTTGTTGGACTAGCGCCAGACATGAGAAGTGCGCCTTTGTGGGACAGGTGAATAGTGCGGATCCTGTTTCAGTCTAAAGACTGAAACAGGATCCGCACTTTTCACCGTTCCTTTCAGAATCATTTGATTCATCAGCTAGGAATGGCGATTGCTTCACCAGACTAATCGAAGGCTAGGCCAAACTAACTGGATCTTTCCAAGAGGTGTGTGGCCGAACTTTTGAAAGAACCGCTAAGTGGAGAAATATTTGGTATTTTTCCGAAGCACTTTTCACCGTGATTGTCATAAGGTTGGTCTCTGCATCCTTAAGCATACCAGAGTCTTCACAGACGAAACAGGCTGAGGCCCAGTAATCTTGGCATTTCCAATAGTTGGTCCTAGAGACTACCAAGAAAGTGTTCTTTTAAGTATTATTCCGTTGTGGTTTCAGCACTATTTTCAGGACCCCAGCAGGGTTCTCGCATTAGCATAAGAATCCTGCCTGGTAGTTGAGATTTCTGGGTGGGGTGTAAGCACTGGGCTTCTGTCAGCCCTGCCTTTGATTTGTTTACCTCCAGAGTTGGAAAGTGCATATTTGCGTGAGATGGGCAAAGTGTGGATCGCGCTTCAGATTTCATCCTGACACTTTGAAATGACCAGTGTGTTGGTAATTATTTGCCATTTCCATGGCGTTTGGCACCGTAATAGTCATGAGGTCGGTCTCTGCATCCTGAAGCCTATGATGCTTTTTGCAGAGAAACCTCTGCTGAGGCCCAGGTAACTTGCTATTTCCCATAGCTGGCACAGGAGCCTTGGAAGATAGGATTGTTTTCAGTATTATTTCACCATCTTTTCACCACTGTTTCAAGAACGGGAGCCCTTTGCAACCGTTAGCGGAAGAATCCTTCTTTGGAGATGATTAATTTTTCTGGGGTGGCAGGTGCAGGGCCTCTGTCGGTCCTGGGTTTGTTGGTCTAGCGCCAGACATGAGAAGTGCGCCTTTGTGGGACAGGTGAATAGTGCGGATCCTGTTTCAGTCTAAAGACTGAAACAGGATCCGCACTTTTCACCGTTCCTTTCAGAATCATTTGATTCATCAGCTAGGAATGGCGATTGATTCACCAGACCAATCGAAGGCTAGGCCAAACTAACTCGATCTTTCCAAGAGGTGTGTGGCCCAACTTTTGAAAGAACCGCTAAGTGGAGAACTATTTGGTGTTTTTCCGAAGCACTTTTCACCGTAATTGTCATAAGGTTGGTCTCTGCATCCTTAAGCATACCAGAGTCTTCACAGACGAAACAGGCTGAGGCCCAGTAATCTTGGCATTTCCAATACTTGGTCCTAGACACTACCAAGAAAGTGTTCTTTTAAGTATTATTCCGTTGTGGTTTCAGCACTATTTTCAGGACCCCAGCAGGGTTCTCGCATTAGCATAAGAATCCTGCCTGGTAGTTGAGATTTCTCGGTGGGGTGTAAGTACAGGGCTTTTGTCAGCCCTGCCTTTGATTTGTTTACCTCCAGAGTTGGAAAGTGCATATTTGCGTGAGATGGGCAAAGTGTGGATCGCGCTTCAGATTTCATCCTGACACTTTGAAATGACCAGTGTGTTGGTAATTATTTGCCATTTCCATGGCGTTTGGCACCGTAATAGTCATGAGGTCGGTCTCTGCATCCTGAAGCCTATGATGCTTTTTGCAGAGAAACCTCTGCTGAGGCCCAGGTAACTTGCTATTTCCCATAGCTGGCACAGGAGCCTTGGAAGATAGGATTGTTTTCAGTATTATTTCACCATCTTTTCACAACTCTTTCAAGAACGGGAGCCGTTTGCAACCGTTAGCGGAAGAATCCTTCTTTGGAGATGAGATATTTTTCTGGGGTGGCAGGTGCAGGGACTCTGTCAGTCCTGGGTTTGTTGGACTAGCGCCAGACATGAGAAGTGCGCCTTTGTGGGACAGGTGAATAGTGCGGATCCTGTTTCAGTCTAAAGACTGAAACAGGATCCGCACTTTTCACCGTTCCTTTCAGAATCATTTGATGCATCAGCTACGAATGGCGATTGCTTCACTAGACCAATCGAAGGCTAGTCCAAAGTAACTCGATGTTCCCAAGAGGTGTGTGGCCCAACTTTTGAAAGAACCGCTAAGTGGAGAACTATTTGGTATTTTTCCGAAGCACTTTTCACCGTAATTGTCATAAGGTTGGTCTCTGCATCCTTAAGCATACCAGAGTCTTCACAGACGAAACAGGCTGAGGCCCAGTAATCTTGGCATTTCCAATAGTTGGTCCTAGAGACTACCAAGAAAGTGTTCTTTTAAGTATTATTCCGTTGTGGTTTCAGCACTATTTTCAGGACCGCAGCAGGGTTCTCGCATTAGCATAAGAATCCTGCCTGGTAGTTGAGAATTCTCGGTGGGGTGTAAGTGCGGGGCTTCTGTCAGCCCTGCCTTTGATTTGTTTACCTCCAGAGTTGGAAAGTGCATATTTGCGTGAGATGGGCAAAGTGTGGATCCTGCTTCAGATTTCATCCTGACACTTTGAAATGACCAGTGTGTTGGTAATTATTTGCCATTTCCATGGCGTTTGGCACCGTAATAGTCATGAGGTCGGTCTCTGCATCCTGAAGCCTATGATGCTTTTTGCAGAGAAACCTCTGCTGAAGCCCAGGTAACTTGCTATTTCCCATAGCTGGCACAGGAGCCTTGGAAGATAGGATTGTTTTCAGTATTATTTCAGCATCTTTTCACCACTGTTTCAAGAACGGGAGCCCTTTTCAACCGTTAGCGGAAGAATCCTTCTTTGGAGATGAGATATTTTTCTGGGGTGGCAGGTGCAGGGACTCTGTCAGTCCTGGGTTTGTTGGACTAACGCCAGACATGAGAAGTGCGCCTTTGTGGGACAGGTGAATAGTGCGGATCCTGTTTCAGTCTAAAGACTGAAACAGGATCCGCACTTTTCACCGTTCCTTTCAGAATCATTTGATTCATCAGCTAGGAATGGCGATTGCTTCACCAGACCAATCGAAGGCTAGGCCAAACTAACTCGATCTTTCCAAGAGGTGTGTGGCCGAACTTTTGAAAGAACCGCTAAGTGGAGAAATATTTGGTATTTTTCCGAAGCACTTTTCACCGTGATTGTCATAAGGTTGGTCTCTGCATCCTTAAGCATACCAGAGTCTTCACAGACGAAACAGGCTGAGGCCCAGTAATCTTGGCATTTCCAATAGTTGGTCCTAGAGACTACCAAGAAAGTGTTCTTTTAAGTATTATTCCGTTGTGGTTTCAGCACTATTTTCAGGACCCCAGCAGGGTTCTCGCATTAGCATAAGAATCCTGCCTGGTAGTTGAGATTTCTGGGTGGGGTGTAAGCACTGGGCTTCTGTCAGCCCTGCCTTTGATTTGTTTACCTCCAGAGTTGGAAAGTGCATATTTGCGTGAGATGGGCAAAGTGTGGATCGCGCTTCAGATTTCATCCTGACACTTTGAAATGACCAGTGTGTTGGTAATTATTTGCCATTTCCATGGCGTTTGGCACCGTAATAGTCATGAGGTCGGTCTCTGCATCCTGAAGCCTATGATGCTTTTTGCAGAGAAACCTCTGCTGAGGCCCAGGTAACTTGCTATTTCCCATAGCTGGCACAGGAGCCTTGGAAGATAGGATTGTTTTCAGTATTATTTCACCATCTTTTCACCACTGTTTCAAGAATGGGAGCCCTTTTCAACCGTTAGCGGAAGAATCCTTCTTTGGAAATGAGATATTTTTCTGGGGTGGCAGGTGCAGGGACTCTGTCAGTCCTGGGTTTGTTGGACTAGCGCCAGACATGAGAAGTGCGCCTTTGTGGGACAGGTGAATAGTGCGGATCCTGTTTCAGTCTAAAGACTGAAACAGGATCCGCACTTTTCACCGTTCCTTTCAGAATCATTTGATTCATCAGCTAGGAATGGCGATTGATTCACCAGACCAATCGAAGGCTAGGCCAAACTAACTCGATCTTTCCAAGAGGTGTGTGGCCCAACTTTTGAAAGAACCGCTAAGTGGAGAACTATTTGGTGTTTTTCCGAAGCACTTTTCACCGTAATTGTCATAAGGTTGGTCTCTGCATCCTTAAGCATACCAGAGTCTTCACAGACGAAACAGGCTGAGGCCCAGTAATCTTGGCATTTCCAATACTTGGTCCTAGACACTACCAAGAAAGTGTTCTTTTAAGTATTATTCCGTTGTGGTTTCAGCACTATTTTCAGGACCCCAGCAGGGTTCTCGCATTAGCATAAGAATCCTGCCTGGTAGTTGAGATTTCTCGGTGGGGTGTAAGTACAGGGCTTTTGTCAGCCCTGCCTTTGATTTGTTTACCTCCAGAGTTGGAAAGTGCATATTTGCGTGAGATGGGCAAAGTGTGGATCGCGCTTCAGATTTCATCCTGACACTTTGAAATGACCAGTGTGTTGGTAATTATTTGCCATTTCCATGGCGTTTGGCACCGTAATAGTCATGAGGTCGGTCTCTGCATCCTGAAGCCTATGATGCTTTTTGCAGAGAAACCTCTGCTGAGGCCCAGGTAACTTGCTATTTCCCATAGCTGGCACAGGAGCCTTGGAAGATAGGATTGTTTTCAGTATTATTTCACCATCCTTTCACCCCTGTTTCAAGAACGGGAGCCCTTTTCAACCGTTAGCGGAAGAATCCTTGTTTGGAGATGAGATATTTTTCTGGGGTGGCAGGTGCAGGGCCTCTGTCAGTCCTGGGTTTGTTGGACTAGCGCCAGACATGAGAAGTGCGCCTTTGTGGGACAGGTGAATAGTGCGGATCCTGTTTCAGTCTAAAGACTGAAACAGGATCCGCACTTTTCACCGTTCCTTTCAGAATCATTTGATTCATCAGCTACGAATGGCGATTGCTTCACCAGACCAATCGAAGGCTAGGCCAAACTAACTCGATCTTTCCAAGAGGTGTGTGGCCGAACTTTTGAAAGAACCGCTAAGTGGAGAACTATTTGGTATTTTTCCGAAGCACTTTTCACCGTGATTGTCATAAGGTTGGTCTCTGCATCCTTAAGCATACCAGAGTCTTCACAGACGAAACAGGCTGAGGCCCAGTAATCTTGGCATTTCCAATAGTTGGTCCTAGAGACTACCAAGAAAGTGTTCTTTTAAGTATTATTCCGTTGTGGTTTCAGCATTATTTTCAGGACCCCAGCAGGGTTCTCGCATTAGCATAAGAATCCTGCCTGGTAGTTGAGATTTCTGGGTGGGGTGTAAGTGTGGGGCTTCTGTCAGCCCTGCCTTTGATTTGTTTACCTCCAGAGTTGAAAAGTGCATATTTGCGTGAGATGGGCAAAGTGTGGATCGTGCTTCAGATTTCATCCTGACACTTTGAAATGACCAGTGTGTTGGTAATTATTTGCCATTTCCATGGCGTTTGGCACCGTAATAGTCATGAGGTCGGTCTCTGCATCCTGAAGCCTATGATGCTTTTTGCAGAGAAACCTCTGCTGAGGCCCAGGTAACTTGCTATTTCCCATAGCTGGCACAGGAGCCTTGGAAGATAGGATTGTTTTCAGTATTATTTCACCATCTTTTCACCACTGTTTCAAGAACGGGAGCCCTTTTCAACCGTTAGCGAAAGAATCCTTCTTTGGAGATGAGATATTTTTCTGGGGTGGCAGGTGCAGGGACTCTGTCAGTCCTGGGTTTGTTGGACTAGCGCCAGACATGAGAAGTGCGCCTTTGTGGGACAGGTGAATAGTGCGGATCCTGTTTCAGTCTAAAGACTGAAACAGGATCCGCACTTTTCACCGTTCCTTTCAGAATCATTTGATTCATCAGCTAGGAATGGCGATTGCTTCACCAGACCAATCGAAGGCTAGGCCAAACTAACTCGATCTTTCCAAGAGGTGTGTGGCCGAACTTTTGAAAGAACCGCTAAGTGGAGAAATATTTGGTATTTTTCCGAAGCACTTTTCACCGTGATTGTCATAAGGTTGGTCTCTGCATCCTTAAGCATACCAGAGTCTTCACAGACGAAACAGGCTGAGGCCCAGTAATCTTGGCATTTCCAATAGTTGGTCCTAGAGACTACCAAGAAAGTGTTCTTTTAAGTATTATTCCGTTGTGGTTTCAGCATTATTTCCAGGACCCCAGCAGGGTTCTCGCATTAGCATTAGAATCCTGCCTGGTAGTTGAGATTTCTGGGTGGGGTGTAAGCACTGGGCTTCTGTCAGCCCTGCCTTTGATTTGTTTACCTCCAGAGTTGGAAAGTGCATATTTGCCTGAGATGGGCAAAGTGTGGATCGCGCTTCAGATTTCATCCTGACACTTTGAAATGACCAGTGTGTTGGTAATTATTTGCCATTTCCATGGCGTTTGGCACCGTAGTAGTCATGAGGTCGGTCTCTGCATCCTAAAGCCTATGATGCTTTTTGCAGAGAAACCTCTGCTGAGGCCCAGGTAACTTGCTATTTCCCATAGCTGGCACAGGAGCCTTGGAAGATAGGATTGTTTTCAGTATTATTTCACCATTTTTTCACCACTGTTTCAAGAACGGGAGCCCTTTTCAACCGTTAGTGGAAGAATTCTTCTTTGGAGATGAGATATTTTTCTGGGGTGGCAAGTGCAGGGCCTCTGTCAGTCCTGGGTTTGTTGGACTAGCGCCAGACATGAGAAGTGCGCCTTTGTGGGACAGGTGAATAGTGCGGATCCTGTTTCAGTCTAAAGACTGAAACAGGATCCGCACTTTTCACCGTTCCTTTCAGAATCATTTGATTCATCAGCTAGGAATGGCGATTGCTTCACTAGACCAATCGAAGGCTAGTCCAAAGTAACTCGATGTTCCCAAGAGGTGTGTGGCCCAACTTTTGAAAGAACCGCTAAGTGGAGAACTATTTGGTATTTTTCCGAAGCACTTTTCACCGTGATTGTCATAAGGTTGGTCTCTGCATCCTTAAGCATACCAGAGTCTTCACAGACGAAACAGGCTGAGGCCCAGTAATCTTGGCATTTCCAATAGTTGGTCCTAGAGACTACCAAGAAAGTGTTCTTTTAAGTATTAATCCGTTGTGGTTTCAGCACTATTTTCAGGACCCCAGCAGGGTTCTCGCATTAGCATAAGAATCCTGCCTGGTAGTTGTGATTTCTGGGTGGGGTGTAAGTGCGGGGCTTCTGTCAGCCCTGCCTTTGATTTGTTTACCTCCAGAGTTGGAAAGTGCATATTTGCGTGAGATGGGCAAAGTGTGGATCGCGCTTCAGATTTCATCCTGACACTTTGAAATGACCAGTGTGTTGGTAATTATTTGCCATTTCCATGGCGTTTGGCACCGTAATAGTCATGAGGTCGGTCTCTGCATCCTGAAGCCTATGATGCTTTTTGCAGAGAAACCTCTGCTGAGGCCCAGGTAACTTGCTATTTCCCATAGCTGGCACAGGAGCCTTGGAAGATAGGATTGTTTTCAGTATTATTTCACCATCTTTTCACAACTCTTTCAAGAACGGGAGCCCTTTGCAACCGTTAGCGGAAGAATCCTTCTTTGGAGATGAGATATTTTTCTGGGGTGGCAGGTGCAGGGACTCTGTCAGTCCTGGGTTTGTTGGACTAGCGCCAGACATGAGAAGTGCGCCTTTGTGGGACAGGTGAATAGTGCGGATCCTGTTTCAGTCTAAAGACTGAAACAGGATCCGCACTTTTCACCGTTCCTTTCAGAATCATTTGATGCAT